>NC_053424.1:61814280-62128750 GCF_007990345.1 Gossypium hirsutum | reverse complement strand
ACTTCCCGACTAGGGTCAATTTTGGGCTGTCACATATGCTTATTGAATTTATTTCCCAATTTGATTGTATGCTAAATACTTGGTAAGTTTACTTTCTGGTTATTCGAGCTTACTAAGCATGAAAATGCTTACCCCTCTCTTTTCCCTGTCTCTCTCAGAGCTCGAGAACTCGTAAAGATTGGAAGACGGTTGGAGAGTCAGCATACTATCAAATAGACCAGCTTTGGTATAAAGACATTTCTCAATTTTCGATGGCATGTATAGGTCTTTTGAGTATTTTGTTATATGTGTCATCTGATTTTCCAAATGAAGGCTTGTAAAGATAAATCTATCTTTTTGTTTATGGCCATAGAGATTCGCTTGTTTTGAAGTAGGCTATGACCTACAAAATTTTCATGCAAGTTTGTAATCATGTGCGATAGTTAGATTCCAATTGGCAATGAGTCATAAGAACAAGCCAATCTTGAATGTATTAAAGTGGTATGACAACACATAAATACAAGATGGGAAATAACCTAGCATGTACGAAACCAATGATATGAGGTTTCCACGAAATTAGTTTTTGCAAAGATCATTTATGAGAGGATAATTATGTTTTACTTTGTTTTTAATATTCATTAAGTATAAGTGTTAAAAGGGGGTGACCATAGGCTTGGAAAATAGCCTAATAGGGTCTACACGGTTGGGTACACGGGCGTGTGCCTAGGCCATGTGTGACACACAGGCCACACCCGTGTGCGTATGGTATGTTCGTGTGTCCCCTGCATCTAAAATGATTAGTCTGTTAAATGAGCCCTGGCTAGACACACGAGCGTGTGTCTTGACCATGTGAATTTAACAAAATGCTCAAGTCTTGGACACAGAGTGATTGCACGGGCGTATCCCAAGTCATACTGGCGTGTGACACTTCAAGTTAAAAGAAATTTTCCAAGGTGCCCAAAGTTTATCAAACGTTCTCGGTTTTATCCCGTACCGCCTCTAGGCATGTTTTAGGTCTCGAAGGCCTGTTTAAGGGAAAGGATATACATATTTGAAAAGTTTTAAATTAGAGTGCAATTTAGTGACTTGATCTAATATGTTTATGAACGTGAAATCCCGGTAACACCTCGAGCCCTATCCCGGCACCGGATACGGGTGAGGGGTGTTACATGGAGTTCAAGCCCTGTTGTGCACAAAGGTGTTCTTTTTGTTGCTATGCCTTGTAAGAGATTGAGTGTTGGATACTAATGCTCATGGGCGGTTGAGAGTGTTGGGGAAAGTGGGAAGTTTGTAGTTGAGTTCAAGGAAGGTTTTGGGGTGAGATTTTAGGAGAGAATAAGGGAGATAAGGTGTGACGTTGTGACAGCCCTAAATTAACCCTAGTCGGAAAGTGGTTTCGGGACCGCTAAACCGAGTCACCGAAGTATTTGAATATGATATTTATTGTCTAAAATATGTGAATATGAATGTGTGAAAGTTTTAAGCTTCGATTTAGTCGATTGCATGTGAATTTAGTTAATAGGACTTATGTGTGACACTTTTGAAATGTGATAGGTTAATCTATAAGGATCTATTAATGCATGTTGTAAAAATGATGGATTTGCATGTCAAATTTCCATTTATGATAAGTAGTGGCCGGCCATGGTATGGGCTATTATTGATAATATGTATTTTTCTATTAACATTTTTAGTTTACAAAATAAAATAATGAATTAAGAATAATAAAACATGAGGTGAGTGGGAGGAGAAACCAAAGTTGTTTCATCCTTGCTCCTCCATTGCCGTGACTTGAGGGAGGAAGAAGAGAAGGTTTCGGTCACTTTAAGCCTCAGGGAGGTTAGTAAATTGTGTTAGATTTTTTTAAATTTTAAGCTTGTTTCTAGTTAATTAGCTAATTTCTTACATAACCCATGTCAAAATTTTGAAATCTTGGTGATGGTTTGAGCATTCGGTTTTAGTTATTAAAGGATGAGATTGGGTTATAGTCTTTAGGTTTTATGAAGAATTGTTGAAGAGAAGGGTTTAAGTTAGTCAAATTATAAATTTTAATGCTCATGAGTACAATGGCCAAACATAGATTTGTCTAATGAATTGAACAAATGCCGTGTGAGTGATTGAAATGAATGAGTTGGAGGTTGGATCATATTAAGATTTGGCTTTGTACATAAATATTAAGAGTTTGATATTGTTATGATTATTGGAAGGTAAATAAGGTTATACACAAGATAAATATTAAGATTTTGGTTGACTAGTGTTTAGAGGTTGTGACAGTCCTAATGTGACCCTAGTCGGGAAGTGGTTTCGGGGCCACAAAACCGAGTCATAAAAATAATTAGTTGTCATATTTGATGCTTATTATATGTATATATGCATGTGTGAAAATTTTATATTTGAATTTTGTTTAATTGTAGGTGAATTTTAGTAAATAGGACTTATGTGAGAAAATTTAGAAATGTGCTAGGCAAATGTGAAGTGGCCTATTAAGGCATGTTATAGAAATGGTGGGTTTGCATGTCAAATTGCCCAATATTTGAGCTAGTGGCCGGCCATGCTATGGGGCATAGCATATTTTAAGCATGGTGTGCTAATGTGGTATGTAGGAAACAATAAAATAAAAAGCTAGTAATAAAGAAATGGAAAAAGGATAATGATGAAAAAAAATTGTCTCATCCATGTTCCCCCCCCCCATTGCCGTGAATTGAAGAAAGAAAACAAAAAAAAGTGTTCATTCTTGAACATCTTTGGCCGAATAGAGGAAAGAAAGGAAGGGGAAGAGCTTGAGAAAATCGGCTATGAAGGCTCACTAGATTAAGGTATGTTTAATGTTGCTTTGAAAGTTCATACATCCCTTGGATGATTAGTCTAAATTCTAACTATCTCATGGATGGATTTGGGATTATTAGAGAGTTAGTATTCGACTAAGAGGCTTCAAAAGTTTTAGTTGAAGCCTTGAGACTATTAGCATGTTAGCTATATGGATGTGTTATGAGGCTTGAGGTGTTAGGTAAATTTGAACTCATCACCAAGTTCTTTAAGCAATCCAAGCTAAAAGTTTCGATATTTAGGTATCTTGAGCATTCGGCCATGGTAGGAAGTAGAAGGGAAATATGGTTGTTGTTAGATGAAGTAGAGTCTAACAAATGAGCACATATGTGCACTAGTTGCTAGATGGAGAAGAATCGGCTAGCAAGTTGTGTGCTAAGGCCGAATATAATTTTGTATATTAATGAGTAATGCATGTGTTGAATTGATGGAAAGGGAGAGGATGCTTTAATAGTGTATATATGTGTATTAGCCAAGTTTTGAACTTGAAACAAAATGGTGTTTAGTCAATACAAGTGACCATACTTGTAGAATGTATTAAGTGTTGAATCGGCCTTAGCATAGATGTGTATGTTCGGCCACATGAACGAGTACATAAGTTGATGTGTATGTTCGGCCATAGGTAAGCATATTGATGGCTTTATCTTGACTTAGAAAATTCGGCTAAGGGGAATATTAGCTAATATGTTGAATTCGATTCGTGATTTCGTACATATGTGACTCTAATGTCTAATGTACATATGGGCTAAGTGCCTTGAGCTTCTCTTTTGATGTTCGAATGAATTGTATTAAATTGCTTAATGTGATTAAAAATGCGTATGACCATTGTGTATTTGAGCTAGAAGGTGGCTATATGACCTATTAAATTTCTTGTCATATTCGACCATAAGCTAGCATAATGAGACTTTAATAAGTTAAACTTGTGTGAACTAGCTCAAGAGCCTAGAGGAACAAAGTTGGATAAAGGGAAGGAAAAAGTGATTGAATAGCCGTTGAAGCCGTTCGACAACATCTGAGGTAAGTTTTCGAGTAACGAGACTTAGTTTACGATTTGATTAAGTCATGACGTATGAGCGTAACAAGTATACGGTGATATGATGATTCTACTTGAATTTTATGTTGAGTTAATTTGTCTATACGTGTGACGGGTAGCCGTATGTACATAGAGATTGTGTCATAAAGCAAACTAAACCATGCTATTTGTATGTGGCTAGTGAGCTGAAAATGGGATTGCTTAATACGTGACTTGTGTTTGAACTCTGATTATGAAAATGGAATATAAATGTGTCATGATTTGTTGATATGTGCATGAATGTTTGGATGATAACCGGGCTAAGTCCCGAAGGCATTTGCGCTAGTGACTAGTTCCGGGCTAAGTCCCGAAGGCATTTGTGCGAGTTACTATATCCGGGCTAAGTCCCGAAGGCATTCGTGCGAGTTACTATACCCGGGCTAAGTCCCGAAGGCATTCGTGCGAGTTACTATATCCGGGCTATGTCCCGAAGGCATTCGAGCGAGTAGCTATATCCGGTTAAATCCTGAAGGTACGTGGCTTGGGAATGAGCGACCTTGCTGCAATAGTTTCAATTAATACGCTCGTAAAATCCCAGCGATGAGGTATGTTTCGTATGTGCTTTGAATTAGTTGATCCCTTACAAATAAGTATTCGCTCAATCGATAAATGAGCTATCGGCCTTTGGCTATGTTGATCTTTTGTGTATGAATATAAGGGTTGGTAATGTGAAGTAAGTATGATATTGAGAATTTGTGCATGTCAAATTATCCATTTAGCCATATGAATGCTACATTTTAGTTGTGTCAAATTTTATGGCTCAAAGCTTACTAAGCATTAAATGCTTACTCCGCTTCTGTAAATCTCTGTTTTATAGATTTTGGTTCTTCAGCTATTGGACTCGGGATTTTTTGAAGTCGAAGTCGCCCACACTATCAAAGCTCCTTTTGGTACACTTTTGGTTGAACTTTGAAATGGCATGTATAGGACTACCCTTTTTGTTGTGGGTCATGTACCCTTCGGTTTTGTATAAATTTGGATAGCCATGCGAAAATGGCTTATATATATTTTTGAGCATAATGTTATAATCATTTTGTATGTATATGGTTATTGAGAGGTGTGGATATGTTTGGCAATGATTGGCCATTGGAATGGTTAATCACGATCATACTTTGTGCTATATATGCTAAAGGATTAGTTGAATCATGGAAACTGTTTAATAGGTAAAGTCTACCCTAGAGGCAGATGCTGACAGCAGCAGTGGTGTGAATTTGAAAAATCACTAAAAATATTAGGAATGGATTTAAATAGTGAATAAATTATGTAATCAAACCTTTATGAATCTACTTTCACATGGAAGAAACGAAACGATCATATGAGTTGTATGTTAAGAGATATTTAAGTTTTTGTGGAACAGGGCCAGAGCGATTTCTGGATCCCCTGATCTGACTTTGGAAATTCATTATAAATTAACCAGAGATAATTAGAAGTCATTCCATATATGTATAGATTCCTTTTCGAGTCTAGTTTCTATAGAAACAAACGGCATCAGTATTGAAGCCCTGTACAGGGAGATATCCAAGTTGTAATGCATGAAGGTCAGAATAATCGAACCCTGTAACAGGGGAGACTTTAACTAATAAAATGTACTAATTGGCTTGACCAAAAATTCTAGAAAAAATTTTTTGGATGGATATATCAGTCTAGTTTCAGGGAAAAATTACGAAACTGATTCTCGAGTTTTGGAACTCAAGATATGATTTTTAAGGTGACAGTGACGCAGTTAGTCAGCTGTCTGGAAATTTTTAAAATGGACTGTGAAAATAAGTGAATTTAGTCTGTGAACCCCTCGTGTCCGACTCCGGCAACGGTCTCGGGTACGGGGTGTTACAGAGAGGTTCGGCCAAGGACTTTATGTGCAAGTTCATTCGGTTTAAGTAGAGTAAATGTGACAGGTAGATATGATTAAGGGTAGTCTATTATTGATTCGTTTGACTGTATGAATTAATTTGTATATTGGTTCGGCTACTAAGCAAGGAAATAATTGTTGGTAATATAGTATCTATGCACTTATGTAGATATACATATATATGGTATTTTAAGTATAATTGTTCATTTGATAAGGTTGGCTAATAGTTCAAGTAAGGATTACTATATTCGATATGTTCATGAATTGAGGCAATAGGTAAGGTAATTAGCTTAAGACATACGGGCAATATCATATGTCCGATCATAGTTAAACATTCGATAATTGTGATTCTTTGGCTACAATGTTTGAATATCACTATGGGGAGAATATATGATCGGTTGCCTAATATTTAGTTTGAAATGAATCTTAATAAATAGATATTTGTATATAGTAAAGTTGGATAAGTAATTGAATAAATTCATTTGTTTTATTAAGCTCAAGAGCAAAGGGGAACTAAGTCCGATAAAGGAAAGGAAAAAGTAATCGAATAGCCGTTGAAGTCATTCGACAACATTCGAGGTAAGTCTTTGAGTAATGGAACTTAGTTTATGATTTGATTAAGTCATGACATATAATCATAACAAATAAACGACGATATAATGATTCTACTTGAATTATATATCGAGGTAATTAGTTTATACTATGACTAGTAGCCGAATGTGTAAAGAGATCATGCTCTTTGTATGTGGCTATTGAGCCGAAAATGGTAATGGTTGATAAGTGTCTTGTGTTTGAGTTCTAGTAACAAAAATGAAAAATAGATGTGTTATGATTTATTGATATATGTGCATGATTATTCGGATGATATCCGGGCTAAGACCCGAAGGCACTTTGTGCTAGTGACTATACCCGGGTTAAGTCCCGAAGGCATTTGCGCTAGTGACAATATCCGGGCTAAGACCTGAAGGCATTTTGTGCTAGTGACTATATCCGGGCTAAGTCCCGAAGGCATTTGTGCGAGTTACTATATCCGGGCTAAGTCCCGAAGGCATTTGTGCGATTTGCTATATCCGGTTAAATCCCGAAGGTACTTGGGTTTGGAAATGAGCGATCTTGCTGTAATAATTTCAATTAATACGATCATAAAACCCAAACAATAAGGTATGTTTCGTATATGCATCGGAAAGTTGATTTTCTTTTAAATGGTATTCGCTCAATTGATTAACAAACTTCCGGCCTTAGTTAGGTTTGATCCCTTGTGTATGAATATACTGGTTGAAGCGTGAAGTAAGTGTGATTTTGGGAATATGCATATATGCAATTATTCATTTAGTCATATGAACGCTATACTTTAGTCGTAAATAATTTCATTACTTAAACTTACTAAGCATTAAAATGCTTATTCCGTTGCTTTGATTCTCTGTTTTATAGATTTTGTTCGTCAGCTATCGGACTTGGGAGTGTCAAAGTCGAAGTCGTCCACACTATCAAAGCCCTTTTGGTACTCTTTTAGTTGAGCTTTGATAATGGCATGTATAGGACTGACCTTTGTTGTTAATCAAGTACCCTTTGGTAATGTATATATTCGGATAGCCATGCGAAAATGGCTTATACATATTTTGAGCATAGCATTATAATCATTTTGTATATTGTTCATTGAGTGGTATGGAAATGCTTGGTAATGATTAGCCATTGGAATGGTTAATCACAATCATTTTGGTGCTATGTATGACAAATGGCTAGTTGACTCATGGAAAACTATGAAATAGGTGAAATTTACCTTAAACTAGATGCTGACAGCAGCAGTGATGTGAGTTTGAAAAATCACTAAAAATAGTAGAAATGTAATTAAATAATGAATAAATTATGTAATCAAATCTTGATGAGTCTATTTTCATATGAAAGAAACGGAACAACCATATGAACCGTATTTTATGAGATGTTTAAGTTTTCGTGAAACAGGACCAGAGCGATTTCTGGATTCCCTATTCTGACTTTGGAAATTCACTATAAATTAACAAGAGATAATTAGAAGTCATGCCTTATATGTACAGATTCCTTTTTGAGTCTAGTTTCATTAGAAACAAATGGCATAAGCATTGAAGCCCTGTACAGGGAGATATCTAAGTTGTAATGTATGAAGGTCAGAGTAGTCGAACCCTGAAACAGGGGAGACTTTAACTAATAAACTGTACTAATTGGCCTGGAAAAAAATTCTATAAAAAAATTTGTGGATGGAAATATGAGTCTAGTTTCAGGAAAAATTTACGGAATCAGTTTTCGAGTTTTGGAACTCGAGATATGATTTTTAAAGTAACTGTGATGCAGTTAGCCAGCTTGTCTGGAAATTTTAAAATGAACTGTGCAAGTAAATGAATTAAGTCCGTTAACACCTCGTGTTCGACTCCGGAAACGGTCTCGGGTACGGGGCGTTACAGACGTAGTTGTCTGTCGAAAGTGGAACTTTCCTTGTGCCAAAATCGGTCATAGGTAATTAGTGTTGAAACTGGTTTGTTGTTGTTCTTTTTTTCAGTTTCTGCCTAAGAGTTCCCTTTTGCTTCCTTGCACTTCCTGGTAGAGGCCGAATATTGCTTGTTCATTCAGGTATTTTTGCTATGCTCTACAATTGTTGGTGCTCTCTTTTTTGACCATTTGTTTCCTCTTGCAACTGACTTCTTCTCCTTTCTTTTAGGTCTTTCTTTCTTGACCGATTTCTCCTAACACCTCTTTTCCCCCTCAACACTTTTCTTAGACCGAATATCTTGTCTCTTCTCCCCTTCTGTTCCTTTTCCCTCTTTACCTTCCTATTTCTTGGTGCGTTAGCCAAATAGTGCCTAGTAAGTCTTTGTTATGTTTCTTCACCCTCAGCTTTTCTCTTCTGGCCCTCATTTGTGGCGCTCATTCAGTTTTTTTAGAACTACTCGAAGAGTGAAAGGTTTTTCAAAGGATTGCTGAAGCATTCAAAACCTTGCGCTTATCGCTCGATTAAAGGTAACTTGACCCTTAGATATCACGTAGTGAACTTGGTGCATGATTGGTGTTATAAGGTATTGGCCGATTATCTTAGTTTCCTATATTTGATATTGTATTTTCTATAAGCCTGTTTTTGATTCAATCCATGTATGAGTATGCAAACATCATTAATAGACTCCCTTGGTATTGCAGCTTCTCGACGAGATGGGTGTGGTCAACCTTTGTCAACGAATTTAGTGGGCTAAATCGCGCTCTTCAATTAGGGCAAGTATCGACTATGGTTTTTGGGTTAAGAGTTAAAAGAAGGAGATTAACTTTGTTGACTAATGGAAAGCCTTGTATGAATGTAGGTTTGGTGCTCGTGGTCTATTGGCACTTTTCGCAAGCAAGGTGTGTAATCACACTACTTCAATCGTGAAACGGCAAAAGCCGAAAAACTGGTACCAACGATTCCACACGAGCGTACGCTCGCTCGTGTGGTCATCTAAACGCATAAGCGCAAGCATGTGATTGTAGAGACCACCACGAGTGATTTCGTGGGCTTAGGTCATTTTAGGCCACGTTAGGCCAAAATGGGCTGTGTGGGCCCCACATGGGTAAACCTCACGGATGTGTGGAGTTTTGTGAGCCAGGCTATCTAGATCACATGGCCAAGGTCATTATTGGGCTTAATGGGCCACACGGGCATGTCGGCCCACATGGGCCGTATTATGGGCTTTGGGCCCATTTCCACTGTTTGACTACTAAGGTCGCATGGGTCGCCTACGACAACTGTGGGCCTACTTATTGGTCAGTAAGTACACTTGACCCCATACTGATGAACTGACTATTATTCCCTTATGCTATATTTGACTGTATTCGAGCATGACATTTTGCATACACGTATATATATTATGACATGACATGTTGCATGGGGGTGGGTTTGATATATATATTGGAGGAAGTGTACTGTACTGGAAGCTCTACTACAAACACTAATTAGTGCCGCAACCGGTACTATATTTAGAGTGTAGGGATAGGTAGGTCGATTTTATCCCCACATGGAGTGTAGGGCTGGACGGAGTGGAGTGTAGAGGATGAATGGGTAGGATCTCTATTGCATTTTCTGATACTGTTATTGTAATGGGCTAAAGCCTACACTAATACTATTATTGTAATGGGCTAAGGCCCACACTGATACTAGACAGTATCTGAAATGAGCTTAAGCCCAACCTGTTTTGCCTACCAATTGTTTGTTTATTAAAAAGGGATTACTCTCTAAGTTTTCATAAACTCACCCCTTTGCTTTCCAGTGCAGGTAATCCTTAGATGGGCAAGTGCCGCGAGGGACTAGATGGGGGCCACATGACTGATTTTAATTACTGTCTCGGTTTTATCCTTAAGTTAATTAATTTGGATTTTTGGTTATGTAATAAGGCCTATTAAAGTTTCATTTTTAAATTTTGGGATTTCCATATCTTTTATTACATCTGCTAGCTTTAGGACGCGATTTTTCAAAAGGATATGTGTTTTCAAAACATCACGAATACGCAAACATGTTTCTCTAGCTTCCGCATGAAAGAACGTTTTCGAAAACTAATAACAATTCAACATACTTAACATTTGTCTAAACAAAATAAGTTTTTATCAACAAACATGATACTTAGAGTTTTGTGAAAGATCACCACAAGGTTTTTAATATTGTACGAACTTTTATTTGAACAGAACGATGCTTTCCAAAACACATTTCAATGTGACATCGCAGATTCGGCCATAACGTCTAAGCCGGGTTTGGGGTGTTACACCTAGGGTTTCCAAAACCAAGGTAAATACCCCATCTATTTAACATGCCGCCCAATTTTTTTAATCTCTCTATTTCTTCTCCTCTTTCTTTTCTTTTCCTTCATTTACATCATATTTTCATCTTTTTGTTGTTGATTATTTTGCTCTCTCGGATTAAAACATCCTCCATTCGATCGTTCTTTCCATCGAGTTTATAATTGTCATCAATAGCATCCATTTTCTTACCAAGAATCGATAAGTACACCTCATTTCTAAGGATTAGATTTCGTATTCATGTAACTTGATTATCTTATGCTAACCTTTCATTTGATCTAATCATTTTGTTACAGTTCTTGCCAAAACTTTCAACAATCTTGGTAAATCTTGAAATCAACCATTAATTCATGTGTAAATGTCATTTGAGGGACCAGATTTAGGTGAATCGGATCAGATTGGACCCCCAGTGAAAGGTGTCTATTCTTTACCAAGTGAATCGAGGCAAACCTTGTGTAGGTTTAGGGTCACATGGTCTCCCACATTGGCATGTGGACCGCATGGCCCAGACACGGCCATGTACACTTGTAGATTTTAAGGAGTTCATGAACCACATGGTCGTATCTCTCCTATAGGGTAACTTATCTATTTTCACACGGCATCGATCTGTTACACAGTTTGGCCATAAGGCCAGGCCACAAAGTCTTGTAACCTCTATTTTATAGTTTTACCCAGAAATTTATGAATTGTTCTGTTTAGTCTCTATATAGTCCCCAAACTATTTTTAGAGTTTTATTTCTTTCAATTGAATCCCTAATAATATGAATATTGAAATTCATGATCTGAATGACTAAACTATTATTGTATATGCATGATATGTGAACAATACATGCCTATTGCATCTATATTACTGATTGCATGTTCAACATTCCTTTTGATACCATTAAATCAAATATATGATAAGCATATCTTTTGCTACCGTATTGATTTATTAGAAGCATATATATTGCTAATGTATTGATCTGTTATAAGCATGTTTCTTGCTACCGTCTTGGTCTGTTATAAGCATGTCATATTGCATTGCATGGGAAAGGACAATATGAATAAAGGAAGTATGAGCAATTTATTTTCACCAATTAGTGGTTTATCCACATTGTACTAATAGTTTTTATCTGCACCGATTAGTGGTTTATCCACACTGTACTAGCAGGCTGTCTGCAAACTTTTTATCAAAAATACTCTAGTGGTTCATCCACCCTTTTTATTACTAGAGGTTTATCTGCAATGATCAGTGGTTCATCCACATCATGGTGTAAAGGTAAAGGAGTTCTGGGGAACTCCTACTATGGTTGTAGCGGAGTTGGGTAGGACTTATTTTGATAAATTGAAATTGCATCACCATTCATAAGCTTGTGCATACATAAACTGAGAACTTTAAAATATTATGATATTGATGTGTTGATCTAAAGAATCGATACTCTGAATCGCTATATGAGTGTGATTGTTTCGAGAATTACTATGTTGTATGAGGCCTCTATTGTTTGCACTAATTTATTTGTGATACAACTCACACTAAGCTTCATAAGCTTACCCTCTTTCATTTTCATCCTTTCAAATAATCCATCAAGTTAGGATATGGACACGACATCCAAAGGGTCTCAACTCAGAATCATTTTATTATGTTAAAGTATTTTAGAATTATTATTTGAAATCTCTATTATTCAAATATTGTCTTGTTCTATTTTTACACTATGGGCATGGGACTTAAGGTTTTAGGTTATATTGAATGCATAACATTTAATTATGAAATATGGAAATTAATTATGTATGCATGAAATAAATTTTTTATTAAAACTATGATTAGATACCACTTTATTGCTGGAATATTACATAAATGAGATTTGAAAAACATACAAATTGAAAATCACTTTTTTGCAAAGTTAATCATTAAAATCAATTGGTTTTTGAAAGATATTGTACATTTTGAAAACACACTAGTTTTCTTCTAAACTAAAGCATAAATATTAAATTAACTATTTTCTAAAACTTTGTTAGCTTACTAGGCCATTTCGATGGCCAATGTATGACACCCCAAACCCGACCGAGACGGACCAACCCGAATTCGAAGCGTTACATTAGCCACTAGAGTGACTCTTTGGCTAACGACCTCCCAAGACACACCCCGACCTTATAATACCTCAATCTTATCCATTTATTAGTTATTTATTAATGTGGAAGCAATTTGTGAACCAATTTTAAACTTTTTATAAGTAATTTAACCTAAAAGCATTTTGGTCATGTTACCACCTACAGTTAAACTAACCCGAATTTAGATCTAAACATTTACCAACCCTCTTTTAGTAAATTTATGTAAGCCCTAAAATTTTCAGCTTAATATAAGTTTATTTTCTGTCTAATTCAAGTTTTATCATTACAGATTAAATCGTAACAATTTCAAACTATCAATACTATACTCGAATATTAAATTGAGTGCGTTTCTACCAAATTTAATGATTACAAGTCAAATTCTAAAATTTTATCAAGTTTCCTTATAATTTAAGGCTCTAATTTGACTTATCAAGTTACAGGACTAATTTGTAATTTAAACGGACTAAAGAACCAATTTAAAAAGAACAAAATTCAAACCCCCAATAGTCTACTACAATTTTTTTATGCGAAAATTCGATTTTAAACTCATTTTTTAGTATTTTAATGGCCAATTAAACCCGGTTTAGCTACAATTAAATATCATACATATTCATACACCTTCAATTGAATTTATTAACTCCGATTAAGCCTCAATTAAATAGAATTAAACATTCAATTTCATGCATATCACCCACCAGTTAATTCAAACAAGTGGTGTACATTAGTCACTAGTAAACCACTCCATGGAAGCTTCATTTAAACAATGGTTAGTGTAAACATCATGCCTCACATACAATGTCCAATGTCCAAGTCCAATTACAACCAAAAATAAACTAAGTCCTAGAAGTTCCACAATGCCCAATTAACATCTCTAAAACGTGTAACTAAATCTCTACCGAGCCTTAATCTCTTGGAACTCTCTTGCTCGGCTCCTCAGCTCCTCAATCCTATTGGTTATCTGCACGAATGCGAGGGTGTGAGCTTAAAAGGCTCAGGGAATGATAATAAAACAACGAGTAAATTAGCACCCAAATCATGCTTAAATCGAAACCAATCAAATACAGATTTTTAGTCATAATATCGATCCCTAATAGTTCAATGTCATATGCTCAACCATGTATCAAAAATCATGATTAATCATGGCATATAATCATCAATTTAGCATATAAAATATCATACATTTATATTGGCATATACAATCATGGCTTAATCGGGTGAATAAAAAACGGATCTCCTTACTCCCAATCAGAATCAAAAACGGTCTCGAATTGAGCGGGCCCAAGCCACATGCTCCCTTACATCACCTCAAATCAGTCCCATTGAGTGGAGACACAAGCTCAACACTCCCTTATCTACTCCAAATTAGTCCACCTAGAGCCCCATTGCTCACAAATAACATATCAATATGGCGAGTACTCACAAATCCTATGTCATGCCAACTATATCAAATAGATCCACCATGTTATAATGCCAATATAATTAATCAATCATAACATAATTTCAGTCAGCAATGTGCTCAATTTAAAGTGCCAAAACTTATATGTGAATCATGTAACATAGCCATTTTAATATCAAATTAAATCTAGCATAGCAATTGCTTATTATTAATGTTCATTTATCAATTTCAACATACCATGGACCAAAAACTCCAGCATACTTGCTTAGTTCACCATTATAATCAATCAAATCAAGCACATGAAATCACTAGATGCTCACTTACCAACACTTAACAAAAATTTCATCACCTAAACATTTATAGATAATCTTGAAAAATTAACCAACAAAAACTCAATTAAATATTTGCAATCAGTAATTAATCATCCAATTAAGCATAAGTAAGGGTCAATTTACCAAATCTCCCTTTAATAACACTCACCACACAACTAACTCAACCATAACCAAGTGATCAACCAAGCAAATCCAAACTTCAATTTTGATTAGCTCGATTCTCTTCAAGATTCGAAGCTTCAATAGATATGAAATAGATATTACCACCTTTCAAAAGATATAATAAACATAAATTTTCATCAACTAGGCTACACGAAATTCTCACTCAAAGTTACCTTACTAGATTTCTATTATCAAGTTGAAAACTCGAATCCTTACAAAATCGATCACTCCAACCCTTCTAATTACTTCCAAACATCAATACTAGACCAAATAAACATATACTAAGTTTAAATTTCACATTTAAATCGATTTCACAAAAATTGGGAAAATTGGTTCATGAAAATGATGAAATTCGAATTTCTTTAAATTACCTTACAAAAGATGTTTAATCTTGATAAATAAGATCAAAAATCTTATAATAGATCCATTTTGAGTTGGAACATCCATTGATTTGTGGATTTCCTCTCAAAATTCGAGATCCACCATTAAAGCACCTTAAGCTTTTGAAGAAGATGACATTGATTAAAAAAATCATGTAATTATCACTCAAATCATGTAAATATGCTTCTAATCATCAGAAAAATAAGTTTAGAAATAATAATTATCTTTGATTCGTTCTAAATCCTTTGATTGAAAATCTTAATTCAAGAATCTTGAGAAATTTCATAATATTTTTGGCTACTTTTGTAAATAATTTTGAGTGAAAAGAGAGAGCATTTTGAGAAGGGAATCTGTTGAATCTATTCTCTAATGATAGATCTTCAAAATCATGTAAAGAAAACAAATTTTATAACTCTCTAATTTGATGTAAATGTTGTGAAAAGTAGGCTAGATGCATTGTGTTTAAAACTGAAATAACTCATTAGAAATTTAAAAATTGGGAAATTTGTCCAATGACCACTCCCACATTTCCCTTACTTTACCAATTGATAATTTCCCTCCAAAATTCAAAATTTAAAAATTTATTTGCCAAATAAATACTCCAAAATTTCCCTTATTTTATAATTTAATCCAATTTAATTAATATTTAAATTTAACTCAAATTAACCCCCAACAAAATTTATTTTAAAATTCTTTTTCAACCCAAATTAATTATCTTCACTAATAATTATTTAATTACTTTAAAATTAATTTTCCAAAAATATTTTTATTTTTCTGAATTATTGTTCAATCGATTTTAGATAAAATTGACATCCTAAATTAAATTAAAAATTACTATTAACCCGATAAATTCCTAAACTCACACTTGGAACCGAAAAATATACCTGAAACTACTAGACCCAGTTTAGGGATATTACACAATGTAATCTCTTAAATTTGAGCTTAACGTTTAGGCCAAGTTTGGGAGGTTATAGTACCATTATCACTCCGTACTATCTTTATTTTCTTGGAAAATTGGCCTTCAATCATGGCAATAAATGACCTAAAAAACTTGAAAATGTAGGAAAATATAGACATCACATATTTATAAGGGTAATTACATGTTATTATTTACTATCATAGTAGGTTAGCCCAAATTAAAAGTGATCTAATTTGGTTATGGTTTATTGGGCTTTAAATTATTAAATAAAGTATGGGTCAAATATGTGTAGATACTCTAGTAATTCAGTTTTAATCAATTTCTAATTAATGATGGGCTAATTAGGAATTAGGACTAATGTGCTAAAGTTATATATATTAGGGTTATGGTCCCCAAATTACACATAAGATATATTTTCTAATATCCCATCCTTAGGAAAGGGAGAGCAAATATTCTCTAAATTTCTTGTGTGCTAATTTAGAAGATCAAATCCCCAAGATCTTGAAAAACTTTAAAGAATTCATGGATTCAGGTACGCTTTCACATCTGGTTTTATTCTTGATGATTTGACATGATAGATCCTGGTTTACAGTTTATTAAGTTTTATTTTAAGTTTATTTTACAAATCTAACAAGTGGTATCAAAGCCTTGTCATGTTAAATCATTCAGAACAAATTAATTCTTTATTATTTTTGGATTAATTTGTTTTTCAAATTTTATAAATTTAATATTTTAATTATACATTATGTTGAATCTTTAAGATTCTTGATAAAATTTTTGGATTTTGATTCTTTAAATTAAACTTTTAGGGTTTTATGATTTATTGAATGTATTATTATATTTTTGGGTGGTTCTCTTTCAATCGCTATTCAAAGATTAAGAGTTTATTCTTTATTTCGTTTACTATGCTTCTATATCCATAGGTCAATTTTATAATAATATTCTACTTTTAATTTGGATTGAGCCAATGTGATATTTTTAAGTTTGGATTAATTTAAAGTTATTACGAATGGGTGGTTGAAAATTTTTTAAAAGTATGAGGTTATTGCTATAGAATATATTAAAGATTTTAGGGTTTTAAAGTTTATATATTTTTATTTCCTTCGTTCTGTTCGCTAAATCATGTGATTTTTACTCTGAAATTTTATTTTGTCCTTCTGCCAAATCTTGTTCGATTTTAATTTGGTTTTGTATTTCATATATCATACATGTATGAATTTGAATATCAAATTTGATTTTATGTTTACAAAACTTACGATAATATATAATATATATGCTTCAATTATTTTAACGATTGAATTCCATATACTATGAATGTGTGTAATTATTACAGCTATAATGTTATTGTATGAGTCTTGGTGAATTGTTATATATGATTGAAATATTTAATATATATAAAGAACAATTATTTCGTTTGGTCTCTTATTGAGCAGAGGAATTAAAAGCATGAAATGCCTAAGGTAATTGAAAGCATGTATTAAGTGTTGTACCAATTTAGTTGAGATTTCCTTTTACTTGTTATTATATACTTTGATTAAATCTGCTTAAATTTGAAAGACATGTTTTTTATTGTAATTTTCTTTGAGTTTTTTTTAGGATGAATTTGTGTTATTCTCCTTTTTAAGTATTTGATTTTGGCATATTATGATTTCAAATATTTAATTAAATTATGATTTTTGTCAAATTGATTTAAAGAATATTCATTGAAATTGTTAATTTTATGCTATGAATATTTATTCAGTTTTTGGATGTTTTGAAGTAAACTCATGTTAATCATATTACATGTTTAATTAATTGGTTTTAAATTTGGTTCTATAATATAGAATTTGGCATCTTATGGTTTTAAATATTTGGTTAAATTATAATGATATGGTTTATTGTATGAATTGTGGGATATGTTAATTATTGTGATTTTGTCTTTAAGATTTATTGGCTTAAAAATATTTTTCAAATATTCATTTGAATATTTGTTTTATCATAAATACAACTTTGGATTTATATTGTAAATTCAAGGTAAGTTTTTCTATTTAATTATGAATACATATTTATGCGTGAATTGCTTTGGTGTTTTTTATCCATGCCAAAATTATGAATACATGTGATTGTTAATTATTTGGCTTTGAACCACTACATTATTTTTGTTTGGTTTTTGATATATATGGTTTTGGAACAAAAAAAAAGTCAAAGATTAAGGTTTTCATTTTTTTATTGCATTATTAAAATAATCTTACTTTGGGTTATTTCGGAGTCTATAAAGCAATAAAAAATAGTTTTGACATTTGACTATTGGGTAAATTTTTAAATTTGAATATTGGTATGTTTATATATTTTTTAAAATAACTTAATTGAAACAATAAGTCACCAAAGTGATTTTTTTTATAAATTATTTTGTTTTAAAATATAAAAGTTTGTGTGTATGTAACTTAAGTTATGTTAATATTGATCGGCCAAAATGAATGTTAATAATATTACATGTGCAACTATAGTGATAAACATGTGACGATTATTCAGTTTTACATGTGAGTAATAAATCAGTCCAAAGGAAGATTTATTGTTCGACATGTTCTTATTGTCAATGTTTGATTACTACACCAAGATATCACTTACAAGTTAATATTTTGTCCAAAGATGAAATATTAATGGAGTGTTCGATATCTTAAGATGAGGTTTACCTTTATTCAAATTATTTTAGTTTAAATTTGAAATCTTATGTGAAGTTGTTTATGGTTTATGATTTATTCAACTATTATTATATTTGTCAACATAATTGTATGTTGTTTTGGGGTAACTATATATACATAGATATACTATTATCTTTTAAGTTGATTGAAAGATGAAATTAAAAGAAATATTTTGAAACAAATAAATTCGAATTTTGGCTTTGGGTTTTAATTAAGGATGTCTAATATTTTAAATAGATTAGTTGAAACAAAATGCCACCAAAGTGACCTCTTTTGCGTAGATTAGTTTATTTAAAATATCAAGATAATTATATGTTTTTTTATTCATATGTTTATTAATTGACCCAAAGGTAAGTTAATATTTGGCAGAACTTCAACGACATTTGTGGTGATAAATGTGTGAAAATTATAAGGTACTTTATGTGAGTAATATATTATTCCAAAGATTAATTCATTTTTTGACATAATTTATTGTCAATGTTTGATTGCTACAACAAGAGTACCACTTATTGTTAATATTATTGTCCAAAGACTTGATGTTAATTTTGTGTTTGGTATCTTGAGATGGGATTATCCATTATCCTGAATTTATTGTTTACTTATGAATATTGACGTGAGCTTATTTTTATTTATTTTTTGTTCTATATTCAACTAATTCATCTTCTACTACCACAATATCTGCTAATATAAATTCTATTTCCATACTTAATGGGACTAATTTCAATGAATGGAAAAGGAATTTACTTATAGTACTTGGCTATATGAACATAGACATTACACTAAGGGAAGAACAACTTGCAACTCTCACTGCGGAAAACACCCCTTATGTTAAAAGGGATTTTGAGAGGTGGGATTGTTTAAATTGCATGAGTCTAATGATCATGAAACACAACATTTCAGAAGCCTTTAGGGGCATAGAATCTGAAAAGATTACTCAGGCCAATGTTTCCTTGACGAAATTGAGACACGTTTTACTAAAAACGATAAGGTTGAAATGACATCATTTCTGACTTCTTTGATGTCTATAAAGTATAAAGGTCAAGAAAATTTTGAGTGATCTAAGGGCTATGAGATTTATGATCCCACAATTAGAAATATTTTTTAGACGAGAATTGCAACATTCTTTTAAGATGTTAAGTTTGGAGGGAGAAATAAGGTTAGAGACATTGCTTTTAAAGAGGAATTGAATTCTAACTTAATTCCTACTATCACTTTTGATGATGTTTAGGTTCTCATAATTAAGAAGTGAATCTAGAACCTCAATAAGACAATGTTGAACAACTCCCTATTCAAGATGAGGTAATTATTCTAGAAAAACAAACTTAACAACCTTACGGACGAATGTCATTAAAAAGGTCCACTAGAGAAAGGGTTATAATGGCTTTAGTGGAGTATTTTGACCTTAAGTTGCATCAAATGAATATTAAGTTAATGGTTTCTCAATGATAACATTGATCATAAATTTATATGGTGCAACTAGAAAACTTTGTGTCTGATGATGCAAAGTTAATGATTTGCAAATTAAAGAACTTCATCTATGGGTTTAAGCATACTTCTTGTCAATAGTATTATAAATTTTACCAAATAATTATCTCATTCGGTTTAGAGATGAATTTTGTCGATAATTTTATATACCATAAGTTTAGTGGGAGTAAGGCTCTATATTTGGTTTTATATGTTAATGGCATACTTCTTGTCAATAATAAGTACAGTTACAATCAATGCCCTAAGAATAATTTTGAGATTACAGAAATGCATAAGATTTTTTACATTTTAGTATTGGGAAGTCTAATGCATGTTCAGGTTTGTATACATTAGAATATTGTGTACATTGTTGGGATGTTAGGCAAATATTTTAAAGAACCCTAGTTTGGACCATTGGATAGCATCCAAGAGGGTTATAAGGTATTTTCAGATAACAAAAGATTACATGCTCACATATCGGAGGTCTAATCAGTTAGATATCATCATATATACAAACTTTGATTTTGATGGAATATGGATACAAGACTTTGTCACTAAGGTGCAAATTGTGATAACAAATTACAGTCTTTTATTCCAATAGCAACAAGAGCACATCAAAGTCAAAACACATAGACTTTAAGTTCCTGGTTGTTAAAGTAAAACTTTAGAGTAGTTAGATTCCTATAAAGCATATTAGGACAAACTCCATGATTGCAGATCAGTTTACTAAAGGACTATACCTAAGGTTTTATAAGATCACACTGCTCATATAGGTGTAATGTCATTTAAGGATATTTGGTTTTAGTGGGAGTTTGTACTTTTAAATGCTTTTATGTTATAAATACACTTTCAATTATTTCAGTTCACAGATATTAAGTTTATTTTCTGCAGAAATAAAGTTTATTTGGTTTATTCACACTCTGGTTTTGGTAAGGTTTGATCTCACTAAGGTTTAAGGATGACCAGTTCAAAATAGACATGTTTAGATCATATTTCATGTAATTTCCATGCTACACATCCATACTTGATCTATGTCATTTGGTTGTGTTAATATACATAATCATAGATGGATTTAGTTACGATATATGTAACAAAAATCGCCTTGGTTCTACATTAACATAATTAATGGATGAGATTGTTCAGAATACCTTTTGAATATGATAGTAAAATTTTGAACTCATAAGGTTATATAATGACCTGTAATTATAGAGTAATTAGTATATATATGGTCCAAGTGGGAGATTGTAGGAAAATATGGACATATATAATAAGGGTAATTACATGTTATTATTTACTATCATAATAGGTTAGCCCAAATTAAAAGTGATCTAATTTGGTTATGGTTTATTGGGCTTTAAATTATTAATAAAGTATAGGTCAAATATGTGTAGATACTCTAGTAATTTAGTTCTAATCAATTTCTAATTAATGATGGGCTAATTAGGAATTAGGGCTAATGTGCCAAAGTTATATATATTAGGGCTATGGTCCCTAAATTACACACAAGATACCTTTTCTAATATCTCATCCTTAGGAAAGAGAGAGCAAATATTCTCTAAATTTCTTATGTGCTAATTTGGAAGATCAAATCCCCAAGATCCGAAAAAACTTTAAGGAATCCATGGATTCAGGTACACTTCCGCATCTAATTTTATTCTTGATTTATTCTTAATGATTTGACATGATAGATCCTGGTTTACAGTTTATTAAGTTTTATTTTAGATTTATTTTACAAATCTAACAAAAAAACCTCTGCTTTATCAACCAATACATATACCCATACAACATATGAAAAATCATCAACTAATGTCAAAAAATATCTTTCACCACAAGAAGACGAGGGATTATAATGTCCCCATAAATCACAATGCTTTATTATTACTTAATGGAAAAGACTTTCTAGGTTACTTAGCACAATGACACACTTCACATGCTTTATTTAAATGTTCCCTACACTTACTAACAAAAGAAAGTAATTTGACTACTTTCTCGAAAAGATGTCCCAAATGCTTATTCCATAGCTCCATTGAAGATGAACCCACAACTGAAACTGCTTTAACACTTGACATGTGCCGAAAGTAATAAAGTCCATCCTGTTTGTCACTTGTTCCAATCAAATTCCTCAAACGTCAGTCCTATATAGCACACATGTTAAATGAAATTGGACAAGACAATTCATATCATCATCAAACTATGAAATCAAAGTCAAATTGCAATGTAATTTTGGAACATAAAGAACATTATTAAGAGAAATTTTGTTTGTTAGTTTCACAGTCTCTTGCTTAGTGCTACAATACTTTGTCCATTTAGTAAACCAATAGGGCAAGTGTTCACGTCACGAATATTAGTAAAAAAGAAATATTTCCCATTATGTGATTAGAAACACCAGTGTAAATTATCCAAGAAGTATTATCAAACTTTCCATTCAAGGGATTTGTTTGAGTTTGAGGATTACCAAACGCTGCTACCAACGCTTGCCATTGCACAACATTAAAACCAGGTAGCGTCGCAGTCGTCGCTGGGGTAGGAGATGCACCTGTCGGACCATCAACCCCTGTTGAAGTAGTATCACTAGCTCAAACCCCCTCGACCCAACGATTAGCAAACGAAGGGCGAGAGGCAAGCGTTTTTCCATGAGCACTACTTGCGCCCTTAGCTTCCGACTTTGATGGCAATGGTGGTTGTGTGGTCATCTTAATTCGGTTTGTGGTATTTTAGGGTTTTTCTATGATACCATGACAATAGTAGGGTAAAATCTCAGTTATCATTCATCAACATAAGAGAATATATACACGTCATATCGCACTTAGAATTAAAATAGGAAAACTACTCCTAATTGCCCTCTACTTCCTATAATATAAACTACTCCTATTCGCCTTCTACTTTCTATAATATAGAAAACTATTTCTAAAATATATTATCTCATAATATTTATAAATTTTCGTAATAAAAACATAAAAAATTTAAAGCAAATTAAAGTGTTGTATTTTTGCAAAAAAAAAGGTGTTATATTAAAAACTGTAAGTAATGATCGTAAAAGTATATGTATGTACAATGTTTTTTATTAAAAAATTATTCTTGACTTAAAAAACTAAGTTATAGTTATTCTTTTCCGTAAGATATAAACATTGTGGATATGAATTAAATGGAAAAAAGAATTAGACTTAATTAAAATTGTGGATGTATTTTTTTATAAAAATTAAGGCATTTTCAGAATAAAGTGTAATATTAGTTATTCAAAATTTGTTAATATTAAGTTTAGCACTTGAATTGGTATGGTTAGATACTAAACAATCAGAATTGTAGATAGTAATAAGATGTATTAACAAACATTATATAGAATGTTAAAATTTTTTTTTGGTGAAAAGAAAAATAAATAAAAAGTTTAATTAGTTACATTCAAGAAATTTGAGAAAAAACTCCTAGACTGGTCCAAAGCTAAGAAATACCGAACCATAGCAGGAAGAGACTCAAAGAATTGCAAATCAACACTAGAGGATAAAGCTTCTTTCATCATATAGTCAGCTATTCCATTTTGCTCCCTGGGAATATAATGTAGTACCCAAAATTCGCCTACGCCAGTATACTTTGAATTCCCCGGATCAAAGCAGAGTTTGCTGTAATTATAGAACTATCTTGAATAGCTCAAACAACATCCAAACAATCCAAGAGAATTGTTACACAATCGTGACCTCTTCGTTGAACAAGCTTAAGTCCTTCAAAAATGGCCTAAAGTTCAGCATCGAAAATCGAGCACTTTCCAATGTAACGATTAAAACCAAATAGCCATTGCCCACTCATATCTCTCGCAACCCCCCTAGCATACGCCTTTTCGGTATCCAAGCGCACTGCCCCATCAGTGTTGAGAAAAATCATAGAGCCATGAGCATGCTCAACCAAAGGAAGACTCAAAACTCTACTTGGACCCACCCTCAATGAAGACAAACATTGATTAGCCCAGCAATATGAATTGTTGACAACCTTTCTTGTGCTCCAAAAATGACCTTGAAAAATAATAAGGTTACAGTTCTTCCAAAGGCACCAAATCAGGATTCCAAAAAGACATGCCCAGCCCGTTCCTTCCTCCGAGATCACAGAATTATCCTGCACATTAGAAAGAATCCAATCCTATGAGTTAAGGGAAAATAAATTTGTTAGATGATTACCTGTTAAAACTTGGCTCCACACATCCTTTGCCGCATTGCAATCTCTAAGAATATGAAGAATATATTCAGAATGAAAACCACATATCGAACAAGAAGGATCAATAGCTAAACCTCTTTTAACCCTTTTGACGTTACTAAGGAGACACTGCTTAAGAACCAGCCAAATAAAGAAACAAACTCTTTGAGGTCCCAGGGTCTTCCAAACACTTTTCCATTTTTCATCCTTCAAGTTCCAAGTATCACTCTTACAGATCTTATAGGCACTTTTAACTGAGAAAAGTCCAGATGAAGTATGACTCCAAATGATTTTGTCTGGTCCCTCAGATGAAAGAGGAGGGGGAATTCCCATAATCAACTCGATCACCGCCTCCGAGAGCCAAAGTCTGAACAAATCAAGATTCCATAAGCCATGCTCTGTGACCATATCTCTAAGTCGGCATCTAGAGTCAATATTCATATTTTTCGGGAGAAACCTGATTAGTTGCCCTGCATTAGGAATCCACACATTTTCCCAACAACGAATTTGGCACCCATTCCCAACAGACCAACATAAGTTTTCTTGAAGCAACGGCCAAAATTTAGTGAGTGCACTCCAAAGAAATGAACTTCTTGTTTTCCTAATAGAGTCAAGAATAGTAACACTTAAATTGTATTTATCCCTAATTACCGAACCCAGAGAGCCTCCTTGTCAGTCACGATACTATATCCTAACTTTAATAAAAATGAGATATTCTAGTCTTGTAGTTTCCGTAAGCCAAGACCTCCACAGCACTTAGGTTGACAAATGGAATCCCATCCAACTAGAGACATCTTCTTATTGGTCTCAGAAGAACCCCAAATGAATTGTTTCACCATACTTTCAATATCGTCACAAACTTTCCTAGAAACCATCATTGACTGCATGAAGTACCTAGGAATAGACATGAGGACTGACTGGGCTAAAGTGACGCGGCCAGCAATAGATAATCTTTTTGCATCCCAACTTTGGAGCTTATTTCTAACTTTTTCAACAACGAAATGCAAAGTACTATTGGTTACCTTCTAATGAAAAAGCGGAACTCCAAGATAACGAGCGAGATTCAGGACTTTTTGGAAACCAAACAGAAAATTGATTGAATCTACCACTGTTGCATCCACTCCTTTAGAAAAGAAAATGGTTTTTTTTTCTAGCATTAATTTTGTGCCCAAAAAAGTCGCAGAAACTTCCCAGAATGTCTTTTATAATCCCACAATGCTTCAAATCAACTTTGCTAAAATAACTAAACCATCTACAAAAAATAAGTGTGAGATAGGAGGACCAGACCGGAAAAGACGAATAGGGTTCCAATAACCCTATGATATAGCCGAATGAATTGCTTGGCCAAGCCAATCCATGCATAAGACAGAAAGATAAGGGGAGAGCAGGCATCCTTGTCGAATCCCTCTAACTGGCCTGAATTTGGATAGGAGAACTCCGTTCCACAAAACCTGCATTGTAGAGTTAGAAATAGCAGACATAATAACATTAATGAGAAAGTTAGGGATACCAGGTGCATGGAGAGAAGCTTTAATGAAGTCCCAACACACTCTGTCATAGGCTTTCTCTAAGTCAATCTTAATAGTCATCCACTTTCGTTTAGGTTGACTCCGCATCGAGTGAATAACCTTTTGAGTGATGATGATATTATCAGTGATATTCCTACCCGCAATGGAACCAGCCTGCTCTGGGCCAATGATCTTGGGAAAAATGATCTTGAAACAATTTGCTATAACCTTCACCACAAGTTTATATAAGACAGTGCAGAGACTAATCAGACGATACTGGGTAAAATCCTCAGGATTAGTAACCTTAGGTATGAGTACAAGTAGGGTGTTGTTCAACTCAGCATCAATATTGTCCCCATTGAAAATACTTCTGACCCAATTGCAAACCGCTTCCCCAACAACATTCCACTGTTTTTGGAAGAAAAGTGCATGGAAACAATCACTACCAGGTGCTTCGAGAGGAGCCATATCAAAGAGAGCCACTTTGATTTCCTCATTAGTAATCTGCTTCCCCAAAAAAGAAGCGTCATCCTGATCAAGACGAGAAAATTTACTCGGAGGCAATCTTCTCATAGGACCAGGGTGCTCCCCATACAAATTCTTATAGAATGTTAAATTGTTTGTTGATAAATCGATATTATAAAATTGAGCCATATTAAAGTAAAATTAAAAGCACCTTTATAATATTTTCATAAATCTGTTTTACAATAAATTTAATAAATTATTATGTTACTATCGAATCTAAACTTTAGTATTCTTTTAAATGTTAATTACTTTATTAACATGTGATTAAATTTAAGGAAAAATTAATAATGAATAAGTAAATGTCATAAATTTCAATTCATTTGAAATCTTTTTTTAATTCATTGGTAGGAAACTGACAAAAACTAAAACAAGTAAATCAAAAGTATTAGAACGAACTAAGACAAAATTAAAAAAAGAAATTAAAATTATTGTACAGAAGTGACATAGTTGAAAGAAAAAATTAAATATAAAAAATATGTTGGAGGACTTATGATAAAAAATATTTAAAAAGATAGTAAAAATTGTAAGTTGAATTATTAACATCTTTAAAAATTATATAAAAAAGTAGGAGAGGTTTATTGTAATTTTCCCCTCCACAAATGCTTTTCTTCCCTATCAAAATTTTATAATGTAAACACATTAACTATATATACGCACATATACTCTAGCAATTTAAAGTTAGAGCTATGGAATGTAAATCAATGTGACACAATTAACTTTTAGTCATTTATCACATAAGTTGTCAACATGTTGCAAGTTATCATGTTATAGAAAACACAATTTTACTCTTAAATTATATTCTTCTAATTTAATTACCTAAGATAATATGAACAGAATCATAAATTATTTCCCTTTCAATTTTAGTCTGCAATACCTAATAAACAACAACATTTCAATTTGATTAATAATGAAATTTACTACATTCAACTAACTAAATTAAAAAGCAAATCTTTAAAATCATATGATAATAATTAAGGTGATTTGCATCATTATTGCTCAAAAAGTTAATTCCAAAAAAATTAATAACATATTACCTAAATTATTTAGGTACGAGATTCTAACTTTACAAATAAATAATTTCATTTTAATTTTTCTATTTATTCTTTATTTTTTTAGTTTTTAAATTTGTGTTATTTGTCCAATTACCTTATAATAGATAAAAAAAAGTTTAATGATAAATTTGGCCACGAATATTTACATATTTTGTCAAAATGATCTTAATTGTATTTTTGAACCTTTTTTCGCCATCAATCTTTGTTATTTTTTTCAATATGGTTTTTCTAATAAATTTAATGAATAAATTTAATGTTTCAAATTTCCTTTTCTTTCAAAAGGTTTCAATCTTTCATACGTTTGTTTATTGAGAAGTGTTAACTTTGCTGATATGGTATACACATAGATTGCCATATTAATGCATCTCAGCAATTAATTAATTTTTTAAAAAATTTTAAAATTTAGAAGAATATTATAAAAATTATTTTGAAATTTTAAAAATTTTAAAAATTATTAAAAATATAAAAATTATAATATATATTTATATATTTTTTAATATTTTTAAAATTTTTAAAAATTAATTAATTGTTAACTTGTTATAAATATCGATTGTCATATGATGTCAGCAAAGTTAGCAAACATTACATTTTCTATTTATAAATAAATTATTTACCACTGCACTATTAATAAAACATTTTCTTCCCGTTTTTGACTTCCTTGTATTTAGACCTGCTCATGGGTTAGGCCAATTGGCATGACCCGAAGGCCTGCCTGAAAAGTGGGAGGGTTTGGGCAAAAATATAGGCTTAAAAAATGGGCTTGGCAAAAAATAAGGCACATTTTAAAAATGGGCTGGGTCTCAAGTAATCTATTTTTGGCCCGAGCCCGGCTCGGCCCAAACTCACTAAATGCCAAAAAAAAATTGCTTTTTTTTGTTATTTTAATGATATTTTCTTATTGTTTTCTTCCTATTTTGCTACCATTTCACTATTATATTGTTACTATTTTATTGTTTATGTTTGTATATTGTATACCACTTGTTTTATTGTTAATTTTGTTATTGTTTTAGAGATATTTTCTTGTTAAATTGCATTTAGTTTAGTATTATCTAAGTATACATATATTTTAAATTTTATTTTTAATTTGGTCGGAAATATTTATTTTAATATTTTTAGTATTTTTGATATATTTTATATATTTAAAAATTATGTAAAAATAATATAATATAAAAAAATTTAATATGGATTGACCGGGTGGGACCTGAATTTTAACATTTTTATTCGAATCAGATTTGGACAAAGTTTTAGACCTATTTTTTGGGCCAAAACAAAACTGGACCTAACAAACAAACCTAAATTTTTGCTTGGATCTGACCCATGATTACTTCTACTTATATTTCTGTTTAATTTATATATTATAAATATTTGTATATTGTACTTTGGCGTTCAGCAACTTGCAGTGCAATATTTATTGTTGAAGGCTAATGGTATTTTAGCAAGTGGGATATTATCTAGAAATCTTATTGCACGCATACATAATAATAATAATAATAATAATAATAATAATAATTAGAAATTTTATTATATATGTTGTGAAAATAATAAATTTTGAATATATAAATTTAAAATAATATATAATAAATAATGAAATATTTAGTTTAAAACTAATTAATAATACATGAAATTTGGTGAAAACAATTTATGTAGAAAGTAATTTTTTTTGAAGTTTACTCAAGAATATTATTGGTGTAGTGGTAAAATATTATATATAAATTCATTAAACACAAATTAAAAATTTAAATATATTAATTTTAGTTTTTTATTTAAAAATTATATAAATTAAATCTTTTTTTAAAAAATTATATATAAAAAAAGACAATTAAAATAGTGATAGTAGTTATTTAATAAAAAAATATTCTATTATTTCTTAATTAAATTAATAATTAATTAATCATGACACTAACGCAATAATAATAATAATAATAATATCCCAATTTAGAAGAAGCATACATTTTTCCTCCAAGGGCTAGTTTTTGTCCTTTTTGTAAGCATTGATGTCAGACGATCTATTAGTAGATTTTGGATTTACTTGTTTCCCAAGAATATAATGATATGACTATTAGGTGTTTTTTCAAAGTCAAACTAATAAGTTTTTGGAATATATGCACATGAGATTGTGGTTGGCTTGCTTTTGGCACAATTTTCCTTAATTTATTGAATGTAAATGACTCGCTAATTATCATGATTCTTCCTACAACAAATCTATTAGTCTGCAGGAACTTCCAGTTTGCAGCGGTAGGAAGTAAAAACAACAAATGGCCGACTATGCAGTTTGTTGGATGTCATATATACATATACATGTATACATTTATGATTGTATGTAGATAGAACTTTTGGAGGCTAACTGATTGTTTGTTGTTGATTCTTCAGTTTTAGAATTGAAATAGAAATAAATATGCATTGAGTTTTGTTTCTATTTTGTCAAATGAAAAATTGGTCAATTAACCATAACATTTTTACTATCTAACATTATATGGTATTTTGTTGATGATGATTGTTAGTAAATTAGCGATCAAAATTTTTGCTAGCTGATATCGCGTTCACTGATGCTTTTGTTGATGTAATAGTGATGTCTTTGATGAAAATATTTTTTAAATATATAGAAATTATATTTTTAAAAATTAATATTGTTAGTCCATACATTTTTCAAAAAATTAACACGAACATAAATCACAAGTTAATTTAGAATATGTTGAAATAGAATAATAAATGAATATGTATTGATAGATTAAAATGACAGTCTTATATTTACATTAAGAGTAATCTTTTATTTATATTATTAATATCTTATTAAAATACTTTTCATAATTGTAGTTGATTTATTACAAGTATATTTATTTTTATATATTATAAATTTTTTAATATTTTGTAAATTATTTAAATTTCATTTTGTACACAAACAAGGGATTAGATTGGGAATTGGAAACATAATTTTTATTTGGATGAGCCAGAGTCCATGTCCTTACCTCATTCTTCCAATGTGGAGTTATTCTGGAATAAACTTGTATTAAAACATCATTTTGGAGCAACTTAATGTCTTTGATCAGTCCAATTGAAAGCTTTTGCACTTCCTCGTGAACACATGCAGCAGTGCAAGTTCCATTCCAGACCCTTGAATCATGATTCATTGACTCAACATTTGCCCTCCCTTTTGTTAAGGTATTCTTTAATCAAAATTCAATTTGATTCAAAAAATAAAATAAAAATTCAAATTGTGAATTAATCAAATTAAATTATTCGATTTTTTTGAGTTAACTCCAATAAGTAATTCAAGGTTCAAGTTTGAGTCAAGTTGAATTTTACAATTCAAATAATTCGAATGATTCGAATAACAGATTGGTGTAAATGGTTCTTTGGTCCCTGCTAATTTTGAAAATTAGCAAATTAGTCACTCTAAACAAAAATTACAAAATAATTCAAAATAATTTTTAAAATTAAAAATATTTATAAAAATTATAAAATTTATAATTTTTAAAAATTATAAAGTTTTTTTAAAAAATTATAAAGAATATATAGATAAAATTAAAATTTTAAAATTTTTAAAACAATAATTCTGGGCTTAAATAAGTTATTCAACATTTAAGTTTTTGATATTTAATTATCTTTTTTTTTTCTTATTTTGCTTTGAAAAAAATTTCAAATATATATGGTGTTAAATTTATGTGCTCTAATATAAAATTAGTTATATCATAACAATATTTTAATTTAAGATGTTTACTTTTTTTAATTTACTCGAATAATTTTATTTGATTTGACACAATTTAAATTTCATTTCACTCGACTCGATTCGAAATTTTTTCAAATTGAATTAGAATAATAAAATAATACTATCATCTCAATTAACTCAAAATTATTTTATTCGATTTGATTCGATTGGATTGAACTCTTAACAGGGGAGAAGCCAAAACAAATTTTTAAGGGTGCCGAATGAAATTTTATTTTTTTTATAATCTATATCTTTATGATTTTTAAATAATTAAATCAAATTTTTATAATTTTATGGGGAATTAAAATGTAATTTTATATTTACTAATTTAAATTAAAAAAAAGTGTAAAAGGCTTAAATACCAATTTTCGGGGGCATTCTCCTCTGACCCTCAACCCTACTTTCTTTCACTGTACCATCACAAATAACTAAGCGATCTTCGCTCCGCATTTGCCAGTCAATTCCCCTGTCGCATAACTCTCTACCATAAAAAAATACTTTTCCATATCCGTGAATCTATAGGTTTTGGCGTAGGAGCTCTTCGTTTTGCAATATTTCTTCACAATCGTGTTACTTAGCAGCAAGCTAGATTCTTTGAAGATGCACCATGCTTGTCTGGCTAACAAAGCTTGGTTCATCATTTTGGGTTATTTTGGATCGCAAGCCCTCCTTGCTCTTTAACCTGCCTAACCCACTCCCAACTTTTCACATGCATCTTCATCTTCCCGTTACTATACCAATAGAAGTCTAATGATCTTATCAATGGTATTGCAGACCTTGTTCGAGGCTTTAAAGCAAGAAAGATGATACACCGGCAAATTGTTAAGAGCAAAATTTATTAACGTGAGCTTGTCCCCTGCCAATAACAAATCAGCTTTCCATCCTTGAAGTTTCTTATGAGTTCCCTCTATTACCGGTTGTAGAAACTCTGGTTAATACCTCATTTTCTCAAAAATTAACCCTAGATATTTCCCAGGAGACGTTCCTACTTTGACCCCAAGACTTTTCTTTAAAAGTTTTATGAACCTATACTGTCAATTTCGACTCACCATTAATTCTGGCTGCTCCAAATTAATGTTCGGGCCAGAAATATGGCACTATTGGTCACCTTCAGAAAAAAAAACGAAAAGAAAGTGTGATGTAAGAATATTATTTCTGTTGACCTGTATCGTATTAATCTGCGTCGATTCTTCAGTTCAAGCAGTTTTTACAGCTCACCTTTAAGGAGTTTTTGTTTTTGAAGCATACTAGGTTGATTTGTGTCTCGCTTACCTCATGTAAGAGTAATCTCTCCCTTTCATGTAAGTTCCCAAGCGAATTTTTATTCCATATTCTGAGCGCCTGTCTAGTCAACCTCAGTTTAGTTGGTAGCCGATATGGAGTACCATCAACTTTGCTTTGCCACACCTGTTTTACAACATCCTTTAATTCTGGGTGTAGTCGACTCAAATCAGTATGGCTTCCGGGTAAATGGGCGTCTATTTTCAGTATCCAAAATTGCACTGTGATCCGAAACAATGATAGGCAAGTTATGAATGTAAGCATTAGGAAACATCTCAAGCCAAAATGATCCAATCTCTCCCAAAAGCGACTTCAAACAATCTCTAAAGGCTGCGGTCCCATTGAGATTTGTGTGAGTTAAAAAGAGAATTTTGACCGCTTATTATTGCAATTGGGGTTTTAACCGTGCTTTTCCAACGCGGAAGTAACGAATAACAATTGATTTTTGGGATCAAAATTGCGGCTTCAAGTAGTAGAAAAGAACTAAGGTAGAGCCGATTTAGTCTCCAGAGACGTTTCAAAGCTTATTCCCTGGGGAGATAGAACGACGAAACAGGATGTTGGAGAGGAAGAGGTTCGAGAATGCTCTGAAGAGAAGAAATGGTCTGGTATGGAGTTTGGTTGTCACGAATAAAGAGGGGGGTAGGATTAGTTTTTCTTTTAATCATTTTATATATTTAATTGCTTTAATTTCTTTATTTACTTGAGACTAAATTACCTAAAAAATCTATTTTCAAGCATATTTATAGAGATGGGCCGATTACATCATTATTTATCAAAAAGGGTCACTTCTTGCAAAATGTGCTTACATGAACACGTTTAAGGAGGAAATTGCCAGCAAAGAGCGTCCTCAAGGGAGCGTTTTTTGCCACGTCAGCAAAACGCTTCCACATCAACGCGTTTTGTTGATTTGGCAAAAAACGCTCCCTTGGGGGCGCGCTTTGCTGGCAATTTTTGAACCCTAATGGCTATTTTTTTAACCGTTAGAGGGTCCAACGCTAAAAAAAACGGTTAAAAAAATATAAAATCCCCCTCCTACTTTTCACACATATTTTCTTTACAATTTAGCAAAAAATCTCTACAATTTTATCCTAAAACTTTCAAATTTTTCATTAAATTTCTCAAAGCTCTTTATAATTAGTTATATACTTTAATTTTTTTTCTAAATTAGTATTATTTTTTTATAATTTCAAAAATACTTGATCGTGTTAGCAATGACCGAGGGATTAATTCGTCTCGATCATAAATATATCTCTGTCGAACAAATGAAAATGGTAACGGTTTATTTTCAATTTTGAATATTATTTAATATTTTTTTTCATTTATGTAATTTTAATTAATTTGTATTGTATAATTTTTTATAACAGTATGTAGATCGAGTGTTACAATATTATATTCGTAATATATCTGGTTTGGTATCACCATTGATAGAAAATTACTTAAGGAAAGCGAGTTTTTGGCACGCGGTGACTATAGGCCGGGAGTGCAAGTTGGACCCAAAACTCATTAGTGCGTTAATAGAGAGGTGGAGACCAGAGACGCACACATTCCATCTTCCATGTAGAGAGTATACTATCACATTGGAGGACGTCCAGTTACAATTAGGATTACCGATGGATAGGGCTGCACTCACCGGGTCCGTTCAATCTGCTGATTGGCTACAATCTTTTAGGTGCAATTCCGAATAATATCTACAGAGGTCGGATCAAGATGGGCTGGTTACAAGACATATTCCTGGAGCAGGAGAATGATTCAACTGAAGTAGAAAGAATACAATATGCTCAGGCATACATACTTGAGATGATTGGAGGTTATCTGATGCCGAACTTGTATGAAACCTCATACATTTCAGGTGGCTGCTGAAACTCGTTGATTTTAGAGCAGCTGACGAACTTAGTTGGGGGTCTGCCGTGTTGGTAACATTGTACAGAGAGATGTGCAGGACGACACCACCAAATAAAATCAAAATTGGAGGTTGCCTATCACTACTACAATCATGTGCTTGGTTTCTCTTTCCATTTTTACGTCCTCGAGTGAACCACCCATATACATTCTCACTCATAACGAGGTAAAATTTTTATTTGATTTTACAATTATTCCATAGATTTAAAATAAAATTGTATGCTGAAAATTTATTTAATTAGGTGGAACCATTCGGCGAATTATTTTAGAATACCTACTGCTCTTGAAGATATACGCCTTCGATTAGACCAACGGTCGGAAGCGTAAGTAAGTATTAAATAATATATATACATAAAATAGTCGTTTCATATTTAGTATTTAGTATTTAGTATTATGTATATAACTAATATTTTTATTCTGTTCATAGAGTTTCAATAGACACCATACGAGGATCCGGTAATACGGGCTGTAATTTCGAAAGAATTCTTTCAAAATCTGAACATTTGGCATGTTAAGATCCTATTAGTCAACTATGCTACTGTTGAGATGCCGACGATCCATTCATGAGGAACTTGAGGTGCTCGATGACCAGCACAAAATTGACTTACGGCTAACGAATACAGATTGGCTAGTATTCTGGTCGGAATAAATCAAAATTTAGGAAAACATGTATGATCATATACCTGATCGCGAACCGATCATCGTCCCAGAGTTATCGTGCACCTCAAATTACATGCCATGATTTAGGATTCATGGCAAGCCATATTTGTTGTCAGAAGAGCAAAGGCCTCGATAAATCCGTGTGGAAAGGGAACGACGGGGTCCTTTAAATCCAAGGAGAAGGGATGACAGCACAGGCACATCAACTGCGCCCACACAATCACCGGGCCCATCAACGCCGCCCATACAATCAACGAACCCAACGCTTCAATCGACGACGCCCACATCATAACCCCTTTAGATTATGCCAGGTGCGTATCCTAGCCCTTATATGTATCCTAACCCTTATATGTTTCATTGTCCCAGTTTTATGCCAGGTTGGAATGCATGGCTCGGTGCATCTCATTTCCTGATGACTCTGACTCAACCGATGATATATAGGCCATCATCATCACAAGGATCGCACGAGGCATTGTTATCGAACTCATCTCGTTACCATTCCCCATCGCCTTATGGGATTCAAACACTTCCGTCGTGGATGATGCAAACACCTCCACATTCTTTATTTTACTAAGGTGGGCCATCCTTCCAACACCCACAACCGGAGCAACCACAACCCCCACTGCAGTAACCACAACCCCGGCCGAAACAATCAAGGAAGAATCCAGCGCATAATAGTCGTCCACCCCCATGTGGCACTAATTCTAACCGGCATATACATTGATTTTTTTAATATATTTGTAGAAGCTGCTTCTATATTGTTTCATTTAATAAAAATGTTGTTTTTAATATTTTAATAGTAAATTAATTTTATATTTTGAATAAAATATAAGTTCTTTTGAATAAGGCTGAATAGAAATAATGTAACATCGTTTCATAACGGCAATCATCAACTATTTCGGTTTGGACATAATCGAATTTTCTGACCTGGGTTCCTACACCATCCACACAACTTCTGTTGGTTTGTTCTTTCCCAGATATCTATATTATTACGTATTCTACTCAAGCAAGGTCGACCTTTTGTTTTGTGACGCAATTCTCTATTCGGTAACAACTTAAATGGAGCAAGTGATACAGATGGCCACTTATGTTCATCTAGGACCGGTGGGAATACGTGTCTCCACACATTGTACATGTTTTCTATTTTGTATACTTCATCGACATATTTTATGAGATCCAAATGGAGATTCTGACAAGATGCAATTACATGAGCGCATGGATAACGAAGTGCGTCAAACGTCCCACAGTCGCAAGTCCTATTAATCAGGTGTACACGATATTGCCCACCGATAATACATTAGCTCGACCTGTCAAACTCCGTCACACGAAATCATAGGTTGTCGCGATCGTGACACACAGTGTACATCGTGTTGGCCCGTGCCTTCACATTGTTAATTTCTTGCAATACCTTCCGCAACAACACATTACCTCCCTGCATTTGACCTTTATAACTCGCTGCTCGCTTTGGAAATAGTGCCGTCAAACCAAAATATATCTCTCACACAACTGAGGTTATCGGTAAATGATGCATTCCTTTTGTAACAGAATTTATGGATTCAGCTAGGTTTGTGGTCATATGACCATATCGTAGGTCGTTTTCGTATGCTTGTGTCCACTGTTCGAAAGGTATATTACAGAGGTAGTCTGCTCCTTGATCGTTAACTAAACACAAATTTCCTAACATCTCATGAAAATAGTCCTTATTGATCTTGTACCCTACCAATATAAGTTGATAGCGAAAATTACATACTAATATTCCATTCAGAATAAATTGAATATTACAACCGAAAGTATATTAATAGAGATTAAATATTCATGTTGGCCACTTGCTATCGTTCAGTCGTAGAACGATATTGCCTGTAGTAGTTGGATGCAACGTGCCTTAGACAATACCGATAGTGTGTACGATCCCATAAACTTCCATGTCGCTCAATTGCATCTAGTATTCCAGTGCCCAGATCCGATATAATACAGATATCAGGTTAGGGGAATACATGCCTCCTTAACCTAGAAAGAAAGAAATCTCAGTCATCAGTTGACTCCCCCGGTGTTATTGCAAACGCAATTGTAAGGATTCTCCCACCGCCATCCTATGCCACAGCTAGCAATAGCTGATGGGTGTATCTACCATACATAAAGGTACCGTCAATTTGTACTAATGGCTTGTAGTACACAAATTTGTCCCGGCATTGCTTAAAGCTCTAGGATAGACGCTTGAACACTTGGCATCCACGGAGCAATTAGTCGTTGTAGTACGCAGGGACTGTTTCAAGGTTTGTTATGCAACTTAGGACGTACCTCTCCAGCACCTGGCACCACTGCCAAACCTTATTATATGAAGTGTCCCATCCACTATGCATCTTTTCCAACGCCTTTTGCTTAGCTATCCAAGCCTTTCGGTAAGAGGGCGTGTACCTCAATTGGCTATGAATACTGGCAATTATGCATGACACAGAAATCCTGGGATCCACCTTTAACATCGGTAGTATTTAGCTAGCTATCATGCCTGAATCCATATTGGGATGATCTTGTGAAACACTTGTCAACGAAGTACGTTACATAATGCAACATTAAATAATAGCATTATTATTAGTGATACTATACCGGCAACACAGGTATGTGGACCTTTGTACTTTTTTATCTCTTACAAGCCTGTCTTTTTTCTAAAAGAAGCCATGATTTTCCATGAAATGTACCGTCTTGCACTACACACTTGGCCTTGAACTTCTCAGATTTGGATTTAACCACACTGTAGTTAACCCCGTGATTGATGCTATGTTGTTTCAAAGCACCAAGAAAACTATCCTTATTGGAAAACTCCTTACCAACTTCCAAATCACTTGAATCCAATGTCGAACTTGTATGGTCAAGCGTTCTGTGTAATAGATTTGGAAACTCCAACACATCATCTGCCGATATATTGACATTATGCATGTGAGCTGGAGGCGAGTACGTCCTGAATCACGGATCTTCTTCTTCTTTATCTTAACCCTCTTCAACGTCTTCAGGTTCGGATGGAACAGGCTCCGGTTTAGAAAATAATGCAACTTCTGCACCATCGAGGCCGGGCTCTCGAGGTGGATCCACATCAAACTCATCATCCAACCCACCATCATCTGCAATGTATGAGGTCCCCTTACTGGTGGACGTCGTAGGGAGTACATTATCCCTTCTTGTGGATGTTTCGTAACATCCCCAATCAGATATGGATTGCCAACCAATAGAACTTGATGTCATTCCCCAATACGTATTTCCAGCATCGAACATTGACCTACTGATGTGCATGTCCCATCCACTAACCAGGTGTCGTGCAGGAGTTGTGTTTTCCATACTACTACCAAACATGGGCGCATCCGTTTTCTGCCTCCCACTAACATAGTGTCAACTAGGGGTCATGTATTCCTCTCAAATAGCAGTTGATGTTAAGTCACAAATGTTTCATTTGGCGATGAAAATTGAACATATAACTCAAGATAAGGTGATCCACTAGCAAGATGAGTCTGTACTATCGCCTCAAAGCTACGAACACCTTTGATATCAAATAAGTCATATGTTACGGAAGTACAAAATCGATACTTAATAGAAGAAACCCTACTTGGCGTCGTTTTGAAGATTTTGAGCCTAATTCTTTTACAAAATTCTGTAAAATCTATACTCTAGTTAAAAACCATTCACGTTGTGTTCTCTGATAAAAAAACAATGCCATTCTTGGTATCACAGACCTCACCATCATAGTAAATAACAACATTAATACGTTCACTCATCTTCCATTTCTATTCTGCTTAGCCGCTCTAATTTTATTTGTTGTAACTTATGCTTCCTGAGAATGAAATTTGCCCCGTTTATAGCCTAAGGCCAATCATGAACTACTGTAGAAAAAGAGCGTCCACGTGGGAGCTTTTTTCAGACATTTTGCTAACATTGCATCCTGCTTGAAACATTTTTGACACTATTTGTTCAGAAACGTCTTCTCAAAATTATTTTTTCAGGAACTACTGTAGAAAAAGAGCATCCACGTAGGACCTTTTATTTTGTAATTTTGCTGACAGTGCATCCTGCTTGAAGCATTTTTTACACTATTTGTTCAAAAACGTCTTCTCAAAATTATTTTTTTAGGGTACAAAATAGTCAAATTTGTTAAAAAAATAAACAAAATGTTATTTTAAGAAAACTAAACCCTATTTTAATTAAATTTAACCCTAAACCTATACCCTAATTTAATTTATTTAAAACCCTAGAACTCTAATTTACTCAATTTATCTAAAAACCATAAACCCTAATTTAACTTATTTAAAACACTAATTTATTTAATTTATTTAAAACCTTAAAAACCCTAATTTATTTAAAATCCTAACTTAATTTATTTAAAACTTTAAAAACCCTAATTTACTTAATTTATTTAACAACCCTAAACCATAATTTAAATAATTTTTATAAAATAACACTAAATCCTGATTTATTTTTAAAATCTACTAAAACTCTAAACCCTAACTTATTTTAACAAAAACCTAAACACTAAAACCTAACTTATTTTAGTAAAACCGTAACCCTAAAAACCCTAAAAAACTCTAGGGACTAAACATACAAATATCCCTAACATATAAAAGCACGGAGCAAAGCGCGCCCCAAGGGAGCTTTTTGGCGACGTTAGTAAAATGCTCTGACGTGGAAGCGTTTTGCTGACGTGACAAAAAATGCTCCCTTGGGGGCGCGCTTTGTTGGGAATTTCTCCCTTAAACGTGACCACGTAGACATTTTGGAAAAAGTGGCCTTTTCTGGTAAATAATTGTGTAATCGGCCCATTTTAATAAATATACTTGGAAATGGGCCTTTTTAGGTAATTTAGTTGTCTACCTCAATATAGTTTCCAAAACTATGGATGGAAAATATTGTTTAATGATTTTACTCTCTAAAATAAAAGAACCAGGATAATGCAAAAGTGTTTTTTTTTCCACCTAACCAAAACTTTTCATATTTGTGTTTGAAATGAATAATTTTAGAAATACTCTTATTTATATTAACTGGTTAAAAAAATATAAAAAAATAAATTTATATTTTATGAATTATTATATTAAATTCTTTAAATATTTATATAAAAATCTTTTTAAATATAATTTATTATTATATTTAAGTTTTTAAAAGTATTTTATGTATTATTATTTTTATAGATAGTTTATATTTGATAAGAACAGAAAACACTAAAAACTTCCAAATTGTTATAAAATAAAAGATAGAGAATAAAGAACAAAGAGAATGAGAGAGCAAAAAGAGAGCGTATTTTTATTGATCAATCGGGATGATTACAATGCTTCATTAGAGTCTTTATTTATAGGCATAAGAAGTATAAAAGAAGTAGATATCTAATTCTAATAACTATTAGAATTAAAGTACATCAAAACTTTATCTTAATCATGATGGATATCCACTTAATAATATATTCATAACACTGCCTCTAGGATGTCCATTGGTAAATAATATGCCTCGTTTGTAACACCCCGAACCCGAGACCGACACCGGAGTCGAACACGAGGTGTTAACAGACTTTAAACCCCTTATAAAAAATATTTCCCAGACACTGCCAATCTGCGTACTAGTCGCTTTAAAAATCATATCTTGAGTTTCACAACTCAAAAATCAGTTTCGTGATTTTTCCCTGAAACTAGACTCATATGCCCATCTACATATTTTTTTCTAGAATTTTTGGTCGGGCCAATTAGTACAGTTTATTAGTCAAAGTCTCCCATGTTACAGGGATCGACTACCCTGACCTTTGTGTATTACGACTTGGATATCTCCTTGTACAGGGCTCCAATACTGATGTCGTTTGTTTCTATAGAAACTAGACTCAGAGAGGAATCTATACATATATGGTATGACTCCTAATTATCTCTGGTTAATTTATAATGAATTTCTAAAGTCGGAACAGGGAATCCAGAAACCGTTCTGGCCCTGTCTCACGAGAACCTGAATATCTCTTAACATACTGTCCGTATGATTGTTTCGTTACTTTCCTATGAAAGTAGATTCATCAAGGTTTGTTTACATAATTTATTCACTATTTAATTCCATTCCTACTATTTTTAGTGATTTTCCAAATCTACATCACTGCTGCTGTCAGCATCTGCCTTTAAGGTAGACTTTACCTATTTCATGGTTTCCATGATTCAACTAGCCCTTTTTGCATAAATAGCACAATTTATGAAAGTGATTAACCATCCCCGTGGCCAATCCTTGTCAAGCATATCCACACCAAATGATTATAACATTATACTCAAACACATATAAGCCATTTTCGTATGGCTATCCAAAATTTATACAAGTCCAAAGGGTCCACGACCCACAACAAACGGGTAGTCCTATACATGCCATTTCGAAGTTCAACCAAAATTGTACCAAAAGGGGGCTTTGATAGTGTGGGCGACTTTGACCTCAAGATCCCGAGTCCGATAGCTGGAGAACCAAATCTATAAAACAGAGGAGCAATGAAACGGAGTAAGCAATTTATGCTTAGTAAGTTTTGAGCAAGGAATTCCATCACAACAAAAGTATAGCATTCATATAGCTAAACGGATAATTTCATATGCACAAATTTACGATATCGTACTTGCTTCACATTATCAACCCTTATGTACATACACAAAAGATCAATTCAGCCAAAGGCCGGTAGCTCGTTTATCAACTGAGCGAATACTTATTTGTAAGGGCTCAACTAAATTCAAGCACATACGAAACATACCTCAATGTTGGGATGTTTCGAGAGTATTAACTGGAATTTTACAGCAAGTTCATTCATTCCCAAATCACGTACCTTCGGAATTTAACCGGATATAGCTCCTCGTTCAAATGCCTTCGGGACATAGCCCGGTTATAGTAATTCGCACAAATGCCTTCGGGACTTAACCCGGATTTAGTAACTCGCACAAATGCCTTCGGGCTTAGCCCGGAATTAGTATCTCGCACAAATGCCTTCGGGCTTAGCCCGGAATTAGTATCTCGCACAAATGCCTTCGGATCTTAGTCCGGATATTGTCACTTAGCACAAGCCTTCGGGACTTAGCCCGGACATCATTCAAATAACCATGCACATTTAACAATAAATCATGGCCCATTCGTATTTCATTTTCGTTAGCAAAACTCAAACACAAGACATTTATCATTCTTGCAAATTCGGCTCAATAGCCACACAAAGAGCATGATTTTAATTTGCTTAAAACATGATCTAATCACATCATAATTTAAGCTCTCTTACTCAAGAACTTACCTCGGGTGTTGTCGAACGATTCCGATAGCTATTCGACCACTTTTTCCTTCCCTTTATCGGATTTAGTTCCCCTTTGCTCTTGAGCTTAATTAAACAAATAAATTGATTTAATCATTTGAGCATCGAAAAGAGGAACACAAGGCACTTAGCCCATATTTATACATTAGACATTAAAGTCACATATGTACGGAATCATGAATCAAACTCAACATTTTAGCTAATTTTTCCCCCTTGGCCGAATATGCATGTCTATTTTGGGGCCGATTTCAACACTTAATACATTCTACAAGTATGGTCACTTGTATTGACTAAACACCCTTTTGTTTCAAGTTCAAAACTTGGCTAATACACACATATACACACTAGTAAAGCATCCTCTCCCTTTCCATCAATTTAACACATGCATTGCTCATTAACATGCAAAAGTTATATTCGGCCTTAGCACACAACTTGCTAGCCGATTCTTCTCCATTTAGCAACCAATGCACATATGTGCTCACTCAAAAATGCTAAAAAGGAGGTTCAAGAATCATCAAGCCACCATCACATGCATCATTAACAAGCTTCATATTTAGCATGCAATGGCATTAACACAAACTCCACCTAGGCCGAATCTTAACTCATCCTCATGCCTCATCACCACAACATCAAACATCAACCAAGAATGATGCATCCATGGCCGAGTGTCATTTCCATCACATAGCAAGATTTAGACCATGGGCTAGGTAGAACTCAAGCTAACAACTAAAACATGCATGCATCTCATGGAACATCATCAAACATACCTTAGCCTAGCTACATGCATGGCCGAACCTCTTCAACCTTTCTTCTTCCTTCCTCCTTAAAATTTTTGGCCAAGGATGAACCAAAGGATGAGCATTTTTTTTTCTTTGTTTTTTTCTTTCTAGTTTCGGCTAAATGAAGATGAGAAAGGATGAACAAAAATTTTCTCCTTTCTTTTCTTTAGCTCACGGCAATGGGGGGGGGAAACAACTACACACATTTTTTTTTTGTATTCATCATACTCCTTTTCATTATTTTATGCCCATGCCCCTTATTTTATTTTTTTCCTACATACCTCACTAGGCCAACATGTTCCCAACATGTTTCCACCCATAGCATGGCCAACCACTAGCTCAAATTTTGGGTAATTTGACATGCAAACCCATCATTTTCACAACATGCATTAATAGACCGTTTTAAATTAACCTATCATATTTTCACCATGTCTCATATCAATCCCTATTTAATAATTTCTCATGCAATTGGCAAAATTGGAGAATGAAACTTCCACATACTCATGTACACACATAATAAGCATAGAATATGGAAATCAATTATTTTTATGACTCGGTTTTGTGGTCCCGAAACCATTTCCCGTCTAGGGTCAATTTTGGGCTGTCACATCGTTAAAACCTTATTAGGAAAAACCCTGTGAGATAAAAACCTAATGAAGGAAAAAAAAGTACACAATCTTCTATTACAAGCTGCCTCACTAAAAACTTTTACTAAAAAAACCAAATGGGATAAAACCTTGGTTAAAGGAAAATAGTACAACTTGTTTTAAACTCCCTTTAATGGCAACATTATATTACATCTTTGGTAGTAGTTTTACAAATGTTGAAGTTGGCAATGCATTGGTAAAAAGATTTACTAAATTATCACTAGAACGAATTTGTTGAACATTTATATCACCTTTTTTTTTCAATATCATAGGTGAAGAATAATTTTGGTGAAATACGTTTCGTTCTATCACCTTTGATGTAACCGCCCTTCAATTGAGTTATACATGCTGCATTATCTTCATATAAGATAGTTGACATCTTTTCCTGTAAAGGCAGATTACATATCTTCTAGATATGTTAGGTCAATAACATTAGCCAAACATACTCTCGACTTGCCTTATGCATTGCAATTATTTCTGCATAATTTGAAGAAGCGGCAGGTAATGTTTGCTTTGTTGAATGCCATGATATGACAATACCCCCACATGTAAATAAATATCCTATTTGAGATCGACCTTTATGTGGATTTGATAAGTATCTAGCATCAGCATAGCTGATAAAAAGAATTTTGAATCATTTGAATAAAATAACCTCATATCAATGGTCCCTCTAAGATATCTAAATACATGTTTAATTCCATTCCAATGTCTACGTGTTGGAGAAGAACTAAATCTTGCTAAACGGTTTACAGTGAAAGCTATATCAGGTCTTGTGTTGTTTGTAAGGTACATCAATACCCTTATGGCACTTAGATATGGTACTTCAAGACCAAGAAACTCTTCATCATTCTCGCAAGGACGAAATTTATCTTCATTCACATCTTATAATCGTACAAACATCGGAGTACTCAATGGGTGTGCTTTATCCATGTAAAATTTCTTTAATAGCTTTTTCGTATAAGTTGATTGATGAACATGAATTCCATCTTTTAAATGCTCGATTTGTAAGCCAAGAAAAAACTTTTTTTTTTCAAGATCTTTCATCTCAAATTCTTTCTTTAAACAATTTATTGTATTTTGAAGCTCTTCAAAAGTTCCAATAATATTTAGATCATCAACATAAACAACAATTATCACAAAATCATATCCAAACCTTTTTATAGAGACACATGGCCAAATTGGATCGTTTTGGTAACCTTCTTTTAACAAGTATTCACTATGAAATTGTACCACATACGTCTAGATTTTTTTAATCCATATAAACTTTTCTTTAATCTAATCGAGCAATTTTCCCGATAAACTCTATATCTTTCTGGGATTTTAAATCCTTCAGAGATTTTCATATAAATTTCACTATCAAGTGTACCATATAAATAGGCTGTAACAACATCCATTAGATATATGTCAAGTTTTTCACGTACTGCTAGACTAATAAGATATCTAAATGTGATTGCATCCACCATAGGAAAATATGTCTCTTCATAATCAATGTAGGCCTTCGCGAAAATCCTTGTACTATAAGTTGTGCTTTATATCTTACGACTTCATTTTTTCATTTCATTTTTGCACAAATACCTATTTATATCCTACCGGCTTTACACCTTTAGGTGTTTGGACTACAGGTCCAAAAAACTTCACGTTTAGAAAGTGAATTCAATTATGCTTGAATTGCATCTTTCCATTTTAACCAATCTTTTCTATTTTTACATTCCTTAATAGATTTAGGCTCAGGATCCTTTTTTTCTTTTATTATTTCAATAGTAATATTGTAAGCAAAATTGTTGTCGACAACTGCATTTTTTTTCCGGTTCCGTCTTTTTCTCGTATTGACATAACTTATTGAGATCTTTTTATTTTCATCACTTTCATTTTCACTTTTAGGTACTAGAATCTCTTCTTGAGTTTTATAATTAGTTATGTAATGGGTCTCCTCAAGAACCCCCGCCTCCACTATATGACTATCTTAAATGTTTGCTCATTTTCTTTTACAAGAATTTTTATCTTTGAAGCTGATCAGTCTTCCACGTTTCTGGCATGAATTACTTTCTTTTTCACTAACGTTTTGCCCTATTAGGACATCAATTCGTATTGGAGCATTTTCAGTTGGTATGTGAGATTTAATGAATCTGGTAGTTGATTTGTAAAATAAATTATTTGTTCAACTTTTGGTTCACATTGCTTTGTATGAGGATCTTAGACATTGATAATTCATTTCAAGTACTTTATTAATCCAACTTTTTATTCTCTCCCCCTAACGTTGGAAAAACTGACAACTCATGCCATAACTAAATCTCAAATTAATAACTCAACAATATTATAAGGAGACTCATATAAATATACATTCTCAATCTCTTGTAATGACCCATCTTTGTATGTTGTGGTGGAGTAATTGGAACATATATTGCACATCCAAAAATTGTAAGATGGGAAATATTTGACTCTTGACCAAAATTCAATTGTAATGGGGAGTATTTATACAATCTCATGCTGAAATAGGAAGTTTTGTTCTCATAAGTAATGGTTTAACTATTATTTGGAGGCACTTGATAAATGATTCAGCTATACGTTTTATGTGTGAACATGAGCTACAGGATGTTCAACTTTTATCCCAATTGACATACAATAATTATTGAAAGCTTGGGACATAAACTCACCAACATAAGCAAGATGAATTGTTTTAATTGAGTAAAATGAAATTAATCATTTAAATAAGCAATCTAGCAAACGATAGGTTGCGAGTTGATAATGCATGTGATTATTTTGAAGATGCATCTACCAAAATCATATAGTGTCAAAATCATCCACATGGTGGATGAATGTGCCTATATTCATTTCAGAAATGTGAAACATTAAATCTGAACTTTAACCAATGAGTTTGTAATAATCAATTATCATTGAGAACAAGCAACGCATGAGTATTCTTTAAATTAGAGAATCTTCTGGTTCTTTAATAAATGTCTATATGAATTCTCAATTAATTTTTGCATTATATATAATCCAGGATGGTTTAACTGGTCACGCCAAATAGTAAATGTATTTGTATCAATAAACTTCTAGTTTACTTAATCATGTTTTTCAATTGTACTAATAATGTGAATATAAATTTTGACAATTAATAATTTTATCGTCATTCTTTTTATTTTGAATTCACATTATAAGCAATATTGCGACATTTACTTCTAGAAATGTCTACATCAATATGAAGCCCATAATGTTATTAACTCAATAAAAAAATATAATTTGCAAACAATTATTTGCAATATTCAATTCAGAGAATATGCCAAAATCTTTAAATATTTTGACCACAATTTTCTTGTTTTTCATCATTATTCTTTTTCCAGTGGTTAGAAGCATCACTATTATAGCCACCTTGATAACGATTATTAATACGTCTCCAACCACATCCTCAATTACAACAACAACCATGATCTCTATATTTTTATTTTTCATAATTGTTATGTACTGCTGCTACATTCACATTAGGGAATAAAGCAAAACTAGTGGGAAGAATTTCATAGTTTTTCATAGTTTTTCATTAGTAACTTATTATTTTGCTTAACCACTAGAATGTATGAGATCGTTCGAAAATACTTTTAAATTCATTTCCATAATATTACTATATTTCAATCATATAGTGTAATGTATTCCTTCGGGGAATATATATAATACAAATACATGGGTATATCATGTTATTTCTATATATGATTTTAATGTAAAACACATGAATGTTTTATTCAGCATATATCTTCTTGATTTGAAAAACAATATTATATTTTACAAAGTTTTGCATCACAAGGAGGTAAAATATTAGCTCTAAAGAGGATTTTTTTTAACAGTTTGATGCAATATTAGCTCTTCATGAGCATATGATCATTTTATTATATAACCTTAATGAATGCTTAATCTATTTTAAATAATATACAATTTTGCATTCTTTTTAACATGAATGATAAAAAAATTTCTGATTTTCTAAAATTTTATTTATTCATATAAAATGAATAGGTATAAATAAATATATATTAAACATAACAAATAATAAATTCATGTTACTAATAAATTATTGTGGTTAGATAATATTTTTTTCATATATCATAAAACAAAAAAATACAAAATATTATAATGTCAAATTAAAATAACTTTACAACTATAAAAGTTTAAACACAAACATTTTCTAACTTCCACCTCTTATAACATAATTTCATTTCAAATTTTACAATGATATGAAATTATCACAAACAGGGTGAATATCCCAAAGTTCATGACAAGTATTTTTACTCGCATTCCGTAAAAATCATATATTATAATCAAAATCAAAATTAAACCAATCAATTCTATTAAAAAATATTTATCTCCACATAAAAATCCCAATAATTAAATGCGTGAAGGGTTTTATAAATCCATAGAGATACGTATAATGAATTATATAAACTGAATTTTTTAATAGAAATCAAATCAAATTTTAAAAGAAGTTGATTAAATTGACTTACGTTACCATGAATGAGAAGTAGTGATCATAAACATCATTTGTAATGAAGAGAAAGGTATCATCCCCAAGCAAATATCAAAAAACAAACTTTGAGAGTGGATCTTATTTCTCTCAGATAACTATATCAAATCTTTCATCATCTGTAAAAACTTTGAATCTTGCCGTCAAAGATATTGGAAATCATGGAAGATAAATTTGATCATCGATAAAAAGAACTATCACTTTGAGCAAAATTATGCTGATAACATGTTATAAAATAAAAGACAGAGAATAAAGAATAAAGAGAATGAGAGAGCAAAGAGAGAGTGTATTTTTATTGATTAATCGGGATGATGACAATGCTTCATTAGAGTCTCTATTTATAGACATAAGAAGAATAAAAGAAGAGACATAATTCTAATAACTATTAGAATTTAAATTACATCAAAACTTTATCTTAATTATTATGGACATCTACTTAATAAAATATTCATAACAAAATTAATTTTGTTAACAAGACTTTTTACCTCACTTTTTAATTTTTTAAAAAGTATTTTTAGAAAACAGTTTTCAACTACTGCAATAGCAATCAACAACTGGGGTTTATCCTCTTGTATAAAGCCTAATTAAAATCTCGAAGTGCTACCAAAGCTCACTTTGAATGGAGTTGGCCAAGGATTTCTATTGGTTGCATACAACTTCTCTTCTATTTGATTTAGGGATCCATAACATCCTGTAATCCATACTTCATTTGCACCATTAACATTCGACAAAAGATGAAAGATATTTTATTTAATCTTATAGGTACAAAATAGATGTGATTATTGGCTGAGCCGGGCTGAGCTGGGCTTAACTAAAATTTTAAGCCCATTTATTAAGCCTGGCGACCTAAAAAATGGGCCTAAAATTTTGTCCAAGCCCGAACCGAATAAAACTGATAAAACTCAGGCCCGACCAGACCCACCCTTATTAATTTTTATATTATTTTTATATATTTTTTAAATATATATAATACATTAAAAATACTAAAAACATCAAAATAAATATTTTTCAATAAATTGAAAATAAATTTTAAAAAATATGTAGACTTAATAGCACTAAAATAAATGCAACTTAACAAGCAAATGCCTCTAAAATAATAACAAAATTAACAAATGCCTTTAAAATAATAACAAAATTAACAATAAAAAAGTTTTATACATTATCCAAACAATAACAACAAAATAGTAGCAACATAATAGTAAAATGGTAGCAAAATAGGGAGAAAACAATAAGAAAATAACATTCCAAAACAAAATAAAAGAGCAGATTTTTGTTGTCCTTTAGTGAATTTGGTCCGGGCCCAGGCAAAAAAGCCTTACCCATGGCCCAGCCCCTTTTTTAAAAGGGCCTTATTTTTTTGTCTAAACCCATTTTTTAGGCCTATATTTTTGCCCAAACCCTCTCATATTTCGGACGAGCCTTTGGGCCGGGCCAGGCCACATGATCAGGTCTAGTACAAAAGTTCCTTAAAAGAAAAAAAATCAATTGACTTTTACACTAAATTCATATTTAATTAGGTTTTTTTGGTTAGAATAAAATTTCAATTAAGCCCGTCACTTAATGATTTTAGTCTTTGACCAAATTGACAATTAAAATAATTGATGGACCAATCAAATGGTGTCATCTGACAGCTTCTGATTTAATATTATATTTTAATAAAAATCATTAAAAATCTTCAAAAATTCTAAAAAATCATAAAAATAATAAATAATAAACAATTAAAAAAATAAAATTGATATAAACTTATAAAAAATTATAAAAATTATAAAAATAATAAAACATATTTAAAATACTTAAAATTAAAAAAAACTTATAAATAACATAAAACTTGTAACAAATTGTAAAAATAGAAATTATTAAAGAATTATTAAAATTAAAAAAGAAGTAATTTAAACCCCTAATATCATAATGAGTGCATGACATTTTACAATCTTCCCAACCCGACCAAGACGTTAGGCCCGAATTTGAAAGATTACTTTGATCACCGAAATAGCCTAGTAAGTTATTAGAGTTTATAAAACATTCATTTTAAAACATTTGTTTATCTTGGAAGAAAACTCAGTCCATTTTGAAAAAAACTCATGAGTTAACAAAAACCGATTAATTTAACATTATTCTCATAACAATGATTACTTTTAAAGCTTAGCTAATTTCTAATTTAATTATTATTAAAAATCTAATTTTAATCTAGCAGTGAAAAAGTGATATTTATTTAGTTTTATTAAAATCTATATTTCATGCATAATTAATTTGAACTCATGTTTTTCAAACTTATCAAATAAAACAAATTAAATTTCATGCATGCTATAATAAAAGAAAACCCCAAACCCTAATTCCCGTACCACAGTTCAAAATTAAAGTTTACAATCTCTGAATAAAAATATCAAATAATAAACCTAAAGTATTTTAATAATTCAAGATCGAGTCGAGACCCTCTGGATGTCGTGCTCGCGTCCTAACCTGGTGGGTTATTTGTAAAGATAGAAATAATGGGAGAGTGAGCTTATGAAGCTCAGTGTGAGTTCAATCACAAGGAAACCAATGCAAACAGTAGACAAATTATGCAGAATATCAAGCCATAGAATAAAGCACAATTAATTAGCAATACATAATATTGGTAACTCAGATAAACTAATCAACATAATATCTCAGTGTTCATAGCCATTTATATGTCTTTTGAATGCAATACAATTTCAATTTATCAGAATAGGAGTTCCTCAGAACTCTTCTACCTTTACACCACGTTGTGGATGAATCACTGATCATCACAGATGAACTGCTAATGATAAAATATATGGGTGGATGAACCAACCATCTGTGCATATAAAAACTGCTAATTCGTTGTGGATGAACCACTGGTCAAACAGTAAACTGCCGACTAAAATATTGGAGGATGAATCATCCATTTGTGCAGATAAAAGCTCCTAATACATTGTGGATGAACCACTGGTTGAGAAAATGACTGACAACTAAAATACATTATGGATAAACCACTGGTCGAAAGGATAACAGCTGAAAGCCATCGGATGCCCAATACTATTTTGGTGATGATAATGAGATTGAACTTATGGATAGGGATATTACAAGAATCCTGGTCAATGGTATTCCTACGATTAACTTTTTGGAAAGGGTTAATCAGTTACTGATCAAAGACATGGAAACCACGGTGGTTCTCAAACTTTTACGATGGTCCATTGGATACAATGCTTTGCAAAATAGAGTTTGTAGTCTATGCCTCATCTTCGTTTCAATTAATGGACATATAAAATGAATATTTCTTAGTGAAATTTTAGAAAAAAGAGGACTATGAGAAAGTGCTTTTTCAAGGGCCATGGATCATCTTTCGATAGTACCTTACAATGCAACCTTAGACCACAGATTTTAATTCGATTCAGCCTTATCTGAGTGTTGTTAAGGCACAGATTAGACTTCCAGGGCTTTCGGGTTTCCTCCATAAAGGAAGGATTCTTGAAGAGATCAGGGGGATGATTGGAAAAGTTATGAAACTTGATCTCAACACAGAAAATAGAATGGAAGGAAAGTTCTCTCAAATAGCGGTTTATGTAAATTATGATAAATCGTCGACTTCTCAGGTTCTTATTAATGACACTCTTTAGTAGGAAGAGTTCGACTCGTTGCCGGTGGTGTGCTTTGGTTATGGGCATTATGGACATTTAAAGGAGGTTTGTCCAAGACATGTTATCGATATGACCTAGGTGGAGAGGAAGTAGACTATGGTCGCTCCAACAAGAACTGAGGAAATTTCGATGGAGGAGTTGGTGGCCTATGGGCCATGGATGATAGTATAGAGGAAAAATCAATGTAATTTTAAGGAAAATAGGAGTCAACATGCAAAGAAATCAGAACTAGGAGCTATTGGGACCAGATTGATGGCTTGATTTCCGATGGCATGAATGACGTTGATCTAGGGTTAACTCCAGCAGGGCATCCGAAGGGAATTTATTTGAACAAAGTAATAAATATGTGGGGGTTGGGACTGTCGGTATGTCTCGTGGCACAGCAAAAAAAATTGTAACACCCCATACTCGGCTTGGTCACCAAGCCCAGATATCAAGGTGCCACACTGTAACACCCCTAACCCGTATCCGTCGCCAGAATAGGGTTACGGAGTATTACCAGAGTTTACAGTTATGTCATTTACTAATCATTTCTGAAAATCAATCACAATCAATCATAATGTCCCTTATATGGGTCCTCGAGGCCCAAAATACATATTAGAATCGAGTCGAGACTAAATCGAGATCACATAAAAATTTTCACGAAATCTCAAAATTTTTCTTAAGTGTAGGGGACACACGCTTGTATGGCCAGGCCGTGTGGCTCACACGACCAATGACACGCCCATGTCTCAGGCCATGTGGGCATTCAATGTGAGGCCAACGACCGTGTTCCAGCCTGTGTCCTTACCCGTGTAACTCTCTGACTTGGGTCATACGGTCATCCACACGCCCATGTGTTAGGTCTTGTAGATAATTTTAATTTTTGAAAATTAAGTGCAGGATTCACACAGCCATGTCACACGCTCGTGTGCTAGGCTGTGTGACTCACACGGCTGAGACACATGCCCGTGTCTCTGCTCGTGTGACCAATTTTGAGCATTCTATTTCTAAATTTTTAAGATACAGGGGACACACGGTCAAACCACATGCCCGTGTGTATCGTCGAGTGTCACACGCGATTGAGACACACTCCCGTGTGTCTACCCGTATGGACAAAATAAGGCCATTTTCCAAGCCTTATTTCTCACCCTTTTTACCTTGCACCTACATCAACACTTCAATATATTCAACAACCAATTCAAGGCATATAAATCAAACTAATATTCAAGTTTTATACATGACATGTTTGCTCACACTTTCAAGTATTCATCTTACCCTTTTCTAATCATATACTTACCCAAGTGTGATTATATCTAAGTTACTAATCCAAGGATACTCACATACCAAACATGATATAACTTCATGCATAAATATATTAAATATGTTATCACTAGCCATTCCAATGGCTAATTACAACCAAAACATTTACATACCCTTACTTGTCACCATTAGCCTATACATGCCACTATCCCAAAGTAAGTTTCCGATTTATACGAAAACGAGCTGGAGGATAGTGTGATGATGCTCTGACCGCTCTCTAACCTTTATGAGTTTTTGAGTACTATAAAACAAAGAAAAGAAAACCTAGTAAGCATTTTATGCTTAGTAAGTTCGTATAACAACAATTTCACTTACCAATAATGTTCATATTAAATAAGCATATCAATAACATGCATCCCATCAATTTGGCTAATTGCTTAATCACATTCACTCAATGACTCAAGTTAGTCATAAATTCTCTAAATACTTTTCAAATAATAATGATGATGAGCTCATCAGGTAATAACTTTCATATATATAATCCTTTTGTAACACCCCTAACTCGTATCCATCGCCAGAATAGGGTTACGGAGCATTATCAGACTTATTTATTAAACAGTCATACATTTCATATACATTTCTCAAATCCAAAAAAAATTCATTCAAATATAGTCATATAGTCCCTAACACCAGCCCCCAGTGTTCAAAATAAACGTTAAAAGTGGTTCGAGACTAAATCAAACACTTAGTAAAATTTTAGAATAACTTAGAAAAATTTCAAAGTGCAGGGGACACACACCCATGTGGCCAAGCCGCTTGTCTCACACGGCCAAGAGACACGCTTGTGTCACAGGCTGTGTGGACATTCGAAATGGGATCAGATGGCTTTGTCCCAGCCTGTGTCCAACCCCATGTAACTCTGTGACTTGGGTCACATGGCCAGATCACACATCCGTGTGACTAGCCCGTGTACCCTTTGAAATGGCCTAGGCTATGTGAAAACTGGAGGGTATACTGACTTGTGCCACACGACCAAGTCACACGCCCGTGTGTTAGGCCGTGTGAAGCTACTGACTTGGTTTGAAAATAACCATCAGGGGACACAACTGTGTGGACAAAAATAGGTCATTTTCCAAGCCTTATTTCTCACCCAAAGTGGAACCAACCTACACATACCAAATAGCATATGACCATATCATTAATAGGCATTCAAACCAATCTCAACCAATTCAAAATCATGCAATACCAATACCAACAACCATAATGCTCATAAACATCACAATTAGCCATTTAAAAACATAACAATATGCCTTCTAGGTATACCTAAATGATCAAACTCACTTATTAGGCTTTGTGCCTAATTCAACATGCATACCACATTATCAAATTCAATCATTTGCTACCTTAAATACCAACCCACCACAAGGCATTCACATATCAATTATAAACCACATATCAAAGGGCCATTTTGTAATATCCTGATTTTGGGCCTAGTCGGAATAGTGGTTTTGTGACCACAAAATCCGAGATAGAAATAATTATTTTATGATTATTTTGAGGTCTATGATATGATTGCATGATTGTGTGAAAATTTCGTGAAGAAATTTATGCATAAGGTGCTTAAATTGAAATTAGGGACTAAATTGAATAATTTGTAAAACTTGCATTCTAGAAGTTTCTAGTATGCAATTGTTTTGAAATATTAATTAGGAGTCTTAAATAGAAATTTTACCAATTTCTAAGTCTATGGACAAAAATTGGACATGGATGGAATTTTTGGAAAGTTTAGTAGTAAGGGCATTTTGGTCATTTAGGGGTAAAATGAATTAAAATACAAAATTAAAAGCCAATTTTGCTCATCTTCAACTCCATGGCCGAATATAGCAAGGAGAAACCATGGCTAGGGTTTTTCAAGCTTCCAAGGTCGAATTTAAGTCCATTCTAGCCTCGTTTTTAATGATTTTTACGTTTTTAGAGTCCCGGTAGCTCGATTAAGCTTATGCTAGCAATAATTCAACCTAGGGTTCATATTTGGAAAATACCCATAGCTGAAATTTGTGTATTTTGGTGTTTTATGATAGAATATGAGGTTTTAAATTATGTTAGACAACTTGTGCTACTCGGTTTTAAGCGAAAACTAGCAAAAGGGCTTAATCGGTAAAAATACCTAATAGTCATAAGTACATGTTAGAGTGAGAATTTGATGTTTCCATAGAAGGGAAAAATGATCAGCATGTCATAAAACATAAGAAAATAGGCTGAAGTTTAATTTACGAGCTTTGGAACAAAAGTGTAAATATGCAAAAGTTTAGGGGCAAAACTGTAATTTTGCCAAAATATGATTTTGGGTCAATTTGAATAATGTGAGTCCTAATTATACTATACTTTAAATGATAGAGTAAGGAAGACCAAAATTCGGGCTAAAATGGGGAAAATACCAAGTTGTGGACGAAATGGTAAAAGTAGCCATTTTCGCATACGAGGTAAGTTCATGTGTAAATGTAGTAACATAATTGTCATTTTAAGCAATTTAATGTTGTTTATATGATATGATGCTGATTATTATCATGAAATATTATGCTTTGTGGTTATTGTTGAATAATATGTAATTATGTGAATTACTTGGTGAGTATGAACTATCACCGAAGTATCAATTTCGATATTCCGTGGAAGATGACAAAGATGTGTGATCGAGGAAAATGTCCGTTTGAACCTTAGGAATAGATTAGGATACAAGTGACATGTCACTAGGATGTTTGGGCATCCGAACTCGTTGAGTTGAGTCCGAGTTCACTTATGGATGCAAATGTCCGAACTCGTTGAGTTGAGTCCGAGTTCGAGAGATGTAACTAGGCATCCGAGCTCGTTGAGTTGATTCCGAGTTCACTCATGGATGCGAACGCCCGAGCTCGTTGAGTTGAGTCCGAGTTCGTTTATGGGCGGGTTACATAGTAGCTTGGCTACATATGTGGCACTTATGTGCAAACTTTCCATGTATCCGAATTATATTCCGATGTGTTCAACGGATAAAATTCTACTCAAGCGGAGGAATACTCGAGATGAAAGGGACGTATTGGTAAGTGTTGTGAAATGAATACTTTGAACAGGTATGTACTTAACCCTCGGGTTGAAAACTCGATATAACAACAATATGGTAAGATGATAAATGAAAATGTGATATGAATGTCTCGGTGATGATTATGCAAATGATGTTTTATGTTTGCTTATATAGTTGCGTTACTTGCTATTTGCATGTGAGCTTACTAAGCATTTATGTTTACTTCCTCCTTTTCATTACTTGTAGTGTTGACAAGCCAGCTCGGAAATCGGGAACGATCGGAGGCATGCTCACACTATCCGTATACCATCTTGGCATAATGGCTTGTATATTTTGAGTATGGCATGTATAGCATTATAATCATTTTGTGTATATGGTCTTATGATATGGTTATTGAGTGGTATGGAAATGCTTGGTAATGATTAGCCATTGGAATGGCTAATCATGATCATATTTGGTGTTATGTATGCTAAATTGCTAGCTAATCCATGGAAACCATGAAATAGGTAAAATTTACCATAAAATAGATTCAGACAGCAGCAGTGACGTGAGTTTGAAAAATCACTAAAAATAGTAGAGATACAATTAGATGATGAATAATATATGGAATTGAAGAATTATGAGTCTATTTTCATATGGATGGAACAAAACAGGTATAAGAGTTATATTTTATGAGATGTTTAAATTTTTGTGAAACAGGGCCAGAGCAATTTCTGGATCCCCTGTTCTGACTTTGGAAATTCACCATAAATTTTTCAAATATAACTAGAAGTCATAACTTATATGTACAGATTCCTTATTGAGTCTAGTTTTATTAGGAGCAAACAGTATAGTCATTTAAACTCTGTACAGGGAGATGTTTGATTCGTAATACACAGAGGTCAGAGCAGTCAAACTCTGAAATAGAGGATACTTTAACTAATAAACTGTACTAATTTGCTCGACCAAAAATTCTATAAAAAAATTAGTAAATATATATATGAGTCTAGTTTCCGGGAAAATTTACGGAATTGGATTTCGAGTTTCGTAACTCGATATATGAATTTTTAAGCGACTATGACGCAGATTGTTAGATTGACTTAAAATTTTAAAAATAAATTGTTTGAGCTGTTTAAGTAATGAATTAAGTCTATTAACACCTCGTGTTCGAGTCCGGCGACGGTCTCGGGTACAGGGCGTTACATTTGGTGGTATCAGAGCAGGTTTAGTCGGTTCTCAGACTAACCTATCATGTGTAAAAGTTTAGCTAAACATGCCACTGATCTGTGATAGTGTGATGTCTTCCGACGCGTATGAGTACCGTCTTATTTAGACAGGGTACTCTCCAACTGAGCTGCGCCGTCCATGTTCAATGTTATGTGAAGGTATTTGAGTAAAATTATGATTATGATAAGTCTCGGTTCAGAAAAGTATGAATAAAAGTTTATGATACATATGTGATAAATATCCATATTTGCTTCATGCTCATATGATGTAGTGTATATGGCTTACTTGATAAGATGAACGGAATAAATAGAAAGTAGTAGAGGTTTGAATAAAAGTCATAATATTATGATACGAATGAAAATGTCCTTGTCTTGATTTGGACGTCGAATGTTATTGACTGCTAATGATATATAATTTTTATGAGATAAAGGATTATAATGAAATGAACTTATCTATGTTAAATTGTTGGACTGAATTATATGATTGTAATGATATGTACATGATGATGCACGAAATGAATGTTGTGATTGTGATGCAAATATCTATGTTTGTTTGACCTTATATGATGTCATGAGCATGACTTAATTTAATTAAATGAATGGATAAGTAAAGCTATCTAGAAAACATAGAATGTATGCATAAGTATATTGTCTAAATGGAAAATAGGAAAATTTGTGTAAGCCAACATGAATGTTGCATTGCCTGAATGAATGACATGATTTTGATGATGTTGCTATGATGATGGGAGTTATGCCATATGTGTATGTATAAGAAAGTCGAGTCAGAGGTCCTACAACCCCTCCCCTTACCGAAGTGGTACTTATAATGGAATTTCATGAGATTTGTATTGAATAAGTTTCCGGTTGAGAACCGAAAGAGTTTAGTGATAGAATAATTATAAGTATGATCAGAGATTGAAAATGAGCTGATAAGTAAAGTCAGAGCCAGTAAAGTATCGGATTGACGTAAAGATTATTGGAGTTATGCACTATCCCAATTAGAGAAGGAATTCTCTTTGGTAAATCGAATTACTCAAGTGCAAGGTCGAGAAAAGTGTAAATCAAAATTTATTCAGAACTGACCTTCTTTAGTGAATAGTTTAATATGAAATTTGTGATGGCTGAACTAGTTGTGGAAATGATATTTGAAATGTGAACTATCTGAGTGTGACAGTTATGACTGGACAGATTTAGTAGTCTTTTTTGAGATGTTCTATGTGTTTACCCGTTCTCAGAAATATTTCTATGGCTATTGATCTTCTGAAGAAATTCTTGTTATATGGGAATGTCTTCTAATTCTGGTGTTGGATGAAAGCATTGGTAGTCTGACTGGTTTATAATTTATATTGCTCTATTTCATCGGGTATTCTATTTCATTTTGTCTGATAAGAATTGATGAGAGAATACATATGATATTATGATTCTGTTTCTTCTACTTGATGCTTCATCTGATATATATGTATGGGAAGATATATTGTTCTTGTTATATTTGATTCCAGTGGGATTAAATGATGTTTTCTTTTGGACTTTCTTTTTTTGATGAATTATCGGGGTATTCTGTATTTTCTCTATGAGTTTGGTTTTCAATTTTCGGTATAGTATCGTATCTTGGGTTTCTTTATCCTGGATCTCTTTATTCTGGATTTCTTTATAATGTTTTCTTGTTATCTTTGTTCCATAATTTGTCAATTATGACTCATGTTCGAAGTACATTCTTCAGCTCGTGATAATCATGTCAAATATGACTATACTTCTAATTTGATCTTGGTAATGTGGTGATTTTAGTATTGGGATTTTTTTTCTAATTTCTATATAAGGATTTGACATCAGTAAAGGCATAGGTGATAAAAGCGCGAGTTTCAGTCGGTATGGTGAATTATTTATTTGAAAGCTTTCATGTGACAATTATGTCGGACTATTTTTTTTCAAGTCTGATAATATAATTTCATTTTTGTACGGATAAAAGAGTAAATAGTCTGAACGAGAAGTGTATATTTATTAGAAAGAGTTGGATATTAGTTAAAATCACTACGAATGATAAGGTTTTCGTCTTGTGAAAGCTGAAAAGTTTATTACATGTTGACAAAGTTTGGATAGATGAGAATATTGGTAACCGAAGCGTCTGAACTAGACTAGTCTACATTGAGTAAAGACTTCCTGACTTTCAGTAATGTACTGTTGTATGAATTGTGATGTGTTTCAAGACAGTGAGGTAATGTGATAGTTTAGAGCATTCGATGTTACATACAATCGGAGTTGTTAAAGGGGTTAAAGCCGAACATTGGGATCTATCAAAATTATCCTTGTCAGTGTTGATATTGGGATGGAAATGAGAAGGATTATTCTTGAGGCCATATCAGAAATATTTCCATGGCGGAAAGAGGAAAATGTGATGTATCCTATTGTTAAATGTTTGGCGAGATCTATAAATCATATATGTATTGAATGAATTCCTACTCATCAGATTCATGGAATTTCAGGTCTCTTTGATTGTTGGATTTCTTGGAATTCCGGTTTCCATCAAATCAAGTTGAGATCTGGGTTTTATGGCATGATATCATGGGAAACTGAGAAGGGTTGAAAATTTAAGAACAGTTGAGAGTTGAGACTGTAAGCTTTTAGATCATATGAGAAATTAAAGAGATGTATTGGAGGTACAGCCTAAGTGAAAGTTCTTTGGCACCGAATATGAGATTAAAAGTGAAGACCACTTTTCTAGTAAGATTTTCGGGGACGAAAATCCCTAAAGGGGGGAGAGTTGTAATATCTTGATTTTGGGCCTAGTCGGAATAGTGGTTTCGTGACCACAAAATCCGAGATAGAAATAATTATTTTATGATTATTTTGAGGTCTATGATATGATTGCATGATTGTGTGAAAATTTCGTGAAGAAATTTTATGCATAAGGTGCTTAAATTGAAATTAGGGACTAAATCGAATAATTTGTAAAACTTGCATTCTAGAAGTTTCTAGTATGAAATTGTTTTGAAATATTAATTAGGAGTCTTAAATAGAAATTTTACCAATTTCTAAGTCTATGGAAAAAAATTGGACATGGATGGAATTTTTGGAAAGTTTAGTAGTAAGGGCATTTTGGTCATTTAGGGGTAAAATGAATTAAAATACAAAATTAAAAGCCAATTTTGCTCATCTTCAACCCCATGGCTGAATATAGCAAGGAGAAACCATGGCTAGGGTTTTTCAAGCTTTCAAACTCGATTATAAGTCCGTTCTAGCCTCGTTTTTAATGATTTTTACGTTTTTGGAGTCCCGGTAGCTCGATTAAGCTTATGCTAGCAATAATTCAACCTAGGGTTCATATTTGGAAAAATATCCATAGGTGAAATTTGTGTATTTTGGTGTTTTATGATAGAATATGAGGTTTTAAATTATGTTAGACAACTTGTGCTACTCGGTTTTAAGCGAAAACTAGCAAAAGGGCTTAATCGGTAAAAATACCTAATAGTCATAAGTACATGTTAGAGTGAGAATTTGATGTTTCCATAGAAGGGAAAAATGATCAGCATGTCATAAAACATAAGAAAATAGGCTGAAGTTTAATTTACGAGCTTTAGGGCAAAAGTGTAAATATGCAAAAGTTTAGGGGCAAAACTGTAATTTTGCAAAAATATGATTTTGGGTCAATTTGAATAATGTGAGTCCTAATTATACTATATTTTAAATGATAGAGCAAGGAAGACCAAAATTCGGGCTAAAATGGGGAAAATACCAAGTTGTGGACGAAATGGTAAAAGTAGCCATTTTCGCATACGAGGTAAGTTCATGTGTAAATGTAGTAACATAATTGTCATTTTAAGCAATTTAATGTTGTTTATATGATATGATGCTGATTATTATCATGAAATATTATGCTTTGTGGTTATTGTTGAATAATATGTAATTATGTGAATTACTTGGTGAGTATGAACTATCACCGAAGTATCAATTTCGATATTCCGTAGGAAAATGCCCGTTTGAACCTTAGGAACAGATTAGGATACAAGTGACATGTCACTAGGATGTTTGGGCATCCGAACTCGTTGAGTTGAGTCCGAGTTCACTTATGGATGCAAATGTCCGAACTCGTTGAGTTGAGTCCGAGTTCGAGAGATGTAACTAGGCATCCGAGCTCGTTGAGTTGATTCCGAATTCACTCATGGATGCGAACGCCCGAGCTCGTTGAGTTGAGTCTGAGTTCGTTTATGGGCGGGTTACATAGTAGCTTGGCTACATATGTGGCACTTATGTGCAAACTTTCCATGTATCCGAATTATATTCCGATGTGTTCAACGGGTAAAATTCTACTCAAGCGGAGGAATACTCGAGTTGAAAGGGACGTATTGGTAAGTGTTGTGAAATGAATACTTTGAACAGTTATGTACTTAACCCTCGGGTTGAAAACTCGATATAACAACAATATGGTAAGATGATAAATGAAAATGTGATATGAATGTCTCGGTGATGATTATGCAAATGATGTTTTATGTTTGCTTATATAGTTGCGTTACTTGCTATTTGCATGTGAGCTTACTAAGCATTTATGTTTACTTCCTCCTTTTCATTCCTTGTAGTGTTGACAAGCCAGCTCGGAAATCGGGAACGATCGGAGGCATGCTCACACTATCCGTATACCATCTTGGCATAATGGCTTGTATATTTTGAGTATGGCATGTATAGCATTATAATCATTTTGTGTATATGGTCTTATGATATGGTTATTGAGTGGTATGGAAATGCTTGGTAATGATTAGCCATTGGAATGGCTAATCATGATCATATTTGGTGTTATGTATGCTAAATTGCTAGCTAATCCATGGAAACCATGAAATAGGTAAAATTTACCATAAAATAGATTCAGACAGCAGCAGTGACGTGAGTTTGAAAAATCACTAAAAATAGTAGAGATACAATTAGATGATGAATAATATATTGAATTGAAGAATTATGAGTCTATTTCCATATGGATGGAACAAAACAGGTATATGAGTTATATTTTATGAGATGTTTAAATTTTTGTGAAATAGGGCCAGAGCAATTTCTGGATCCCCTGTTCTGACTTTGGAAATTCACCGTAAATTGTTCAAAGATAATTAGAAGTCATAACTTATATGTACAGATTCCTTATTGAGTCTAGTTTTAGTAGAAGCAAACGGTATAGTCATTTAAACAATGTACAGGGAGATATTTGATTCGTAATACACAGAGATCAGAGCAGTCAAACTCTGAAATAGGGGATACTTTAACTATTAAACTATACTAATTTGCTCGACCAAAAGTTCTATAAAAAAATTAGTAAATACCATATGAGTCTAGTTTCAGGGAAAATTTACGGAATTGGATTTCGAGCTTTGTAACTCGAGATATGAACTTTTAAGCGACTATGACGCAGATTGTTAGATTGATTGAAAATTTTAAAAATAAATTGTTTGAGCTGTTTAAGTAATGAATTAAGTCTATTAACACCTCGTGTTCGACTCCGGCGACGGTCTCGGGTACGGGGCGTTACACATTTACACATATTTACATATCAAGCATATAACATTGTGAAGCCACACCAATGGCTAAAACATAACAAAATATATAGGTTTCTATTAATCAATTAACATAACAAAACATATAGGTTTCCCTTAATCAATTAACCTATACATGCCATATAACCAAAATTACATTAAGTTCAAAAGTACCAAAACAATGGCTAGATAGTGTGATGAGATCTCCAACAATTTCCAATCCGAGCAAACTTTGAAATCACTATAAAACACGAAAAAGTAAACACAGTAAGCTATTAAGCTTAGTAAGCTTATATGTCTAATAAGTGCAACTTACCATTCATTCTCAATTTAAAGAAGCATAATTAAACCTATGTAAGTTCCAATTAAATTCAAAGGTTAGCAGATAATCATAATCATGTTATTCATGTATGAATACATCAATTGTAAATTACTTATCATACTTCTCATAAAAACCTGAATTGGTTCGTATCATCTCTTATAACCTTGTACCATCATCTTTACCTGTTGAACCATTTGGAATACTATCGGATACTCGGGAATCTCGCACACTAAGTGCCAAAACATGATCGAAACCATCTCAATATCATATCTCATATAAATTCTCACTTTCGAGCTCACACAAGCTGATGGTCAAGACATAGCTACATAGTGCTGCTCACACATGTTGACGAGTAACCACAACACATGTCGAAAAACTCAGCCACTAGTAGAACGTACGGACCAGCACTCAAAACATGGTAACCCCTAATGAAATGTCATTTTTAACCTAATCTATTCCTAAGGTTCAAACGAGATTCATACATTGGCGATAACTCGTCGAGAATTTTTGTGGTGTCGTATCATCACAATTATATCAATTAAGCATTTAAACACATATAATTTAATGCTTATTAAACATACGAACTTACCTCGAATTAGTACGGAGAAAATCGACTGATCAATCCAATACTTTGTTTTCCCCCGATCTAATTCCGAACGTTGCTTTTCTTGATCTATATAATCAAATTTAATTTATTTAAATATCATTCTATTCAATTTAACCCAAAATTCATATTATGGTAAAATTACTATTTTGCCCCTAATATTTTAACTTCTTTACAATTTAGTCCCTAGCTCAACAAAAATGCAAATTCATGCAATTTAATCTACACCCATGCTAGTCGAATTTCATACAAGTTTATAGCAGCCCACACATTTCGTTAATTCACACATTTCACCACATAATTTTCACATTTCTCAATTTACTCCCTAATTTGCAATTTCATTCAAAATCACTTAACAAATGTTGTTTATCTAACAAAAACCATTCATTTTCTACAATTAAACATCAAACATATACACATTCGTCAATGGTAAAACCCTAGACTTTTAAAATTTTTGCAAATTAGTCCCTGGGCTAGCTAGATTAAGCTACAACGACTCCAAAAACATAAAAATCATTAAAAACGAGCAAAATTGCACTTACATGCAAGGTTAATACATAGCCGAACCTTTAAGCTCCATTAATGGCTTTCTCTTAAGTTAATTTAGGTGAAGATGAAGTCACAATGATGATATCCATATGTTCTTGTTTTCTTTTTTTCTTTATTTATTTAACAATTTACTTAATTAACCTTGGTATATAACATTTAAAATCATTTAAATGATGTCCATAAAAGTCCACTCATATTATCAATGGTTTAATTACAACATAGACCCTCTAACCATTTAATATCATAGCTATTGGATCCCTTTAGCTTATAGAGCCCAAGTTTTGTACTTTTTGCAATTTAGTCCTTTTTATCGAATTAAGCATTCAAACGGTACAAATCCTTAACGAAATTTTTATACTAGACTACTAGCACGCTATAGACATTAAAATAACAATAAAATAAATATTCTCACATCGAATTTGTGGTCCCAAAACCACTATTTTGATTTCAATAAAAATGGTCTATTACACCTTTCATATCGTATTTTCACATAACTCATACATTTCCTTAACAAGTCATCTTAAGTTCAGTTTAGACATGTTAAAAATTTACCCGTTGAATTTATTTGAAATATCGATAGATACATCAGTAGTACACTCAAACTGTACAAAATTTTGAATCCGTCAATTCATATTCAAGGGTACCTAATTAGGGCACATAATCAGGAAGCACTCTCTTGAGCCATGTAACAGGATGCTCATGTGAGCCATGTCTCAAGAAGCTTATCCGAGCTAAACAGGAAACTCATAAGAGTTTTAATCAGGAAACTTACTGAGCTTAACAGGTAACTTTAAAGAGTTATTAACAGGCGCTCCGGATAGCATAACAAGGAGTTCAAGCGAGCAATATCAGGAAGCTCATAAGAGCCTATATCAGGACACTCAAGAAGAGCTGCGTTTGTGTCTAATATATGTTGGATCACAACTGATCAAATCGCGTAACAGGACGCTTACAAAGAGCTGCGGTAGTGCACAATACATGCAGGATCACTACTGATCAGGATGCTTGTAGGAACTATATATCAATATGCTCGAGAGGGCTTATAACAGGATTTCTCATCTAAGCTATATTCTGTTCGCAACATATGCAGGACCACAATCAATATGGAAAATCATGTATCCAATGAATTTCATTATTCATACGGGACATAACATTTATCTAGCTTTATCGATCATGTATTAAATTTCACATCAATGGCATTTACACAATTCATATATACAACATTCAATTTAAGCATATAAATAAACACGATTTAGTTACACGAACTTACCTCGACACTTGTTTATGTATGATAATCTACTAATCCGTCACGTTTTTTTCCTCGATCTAACTCTTTATTTGGTCTTTTTGGATCTAAATAAATGAATTTAACATCAATTTAATCCATTTCATACTCATTTGAATTCAATTCATTTCCTAGACAAAATTACCATTTTGCCCCTAAAATTTTAATTAATTCCAATTTCGTCCCTAGGCTTGGATATTGAAATTCATACAATTTAATCTTTATTTCAAGCCTAATCAACTTGTACATATAACATTTGCAGCCCATGTCTTTCACAAAAATGAGAATTTTTCCATAGGTTTTACCATTTTTCAATTTAGTCCCTAAATCATAATTTCATGAAAATTCTCTTTGTAAAAGTTGTTTATCTATTAACAACCTTTCATTTTCTACCATAAATTTCAAAATTTCAGCATTTACATCCATGAAAAAATTTCTATACTTTGATATATTTACAAATTAATAGCCAAAATAGATAGATTAAGCTATTCCGAACTCGAAAATATAAAAATTACTAAAAACTAGACAAGAATGCTTACCCAATTAAGCCAAGGAAGCTTGCTTGAATGTTTTTCTCTTTCCTAGGGTTTCCATGTATTTTAATTTGGGGATGAAGATGAAATAAGATGATATTAAACTATTATCATCTTTATTTATTCTAAATTCCAATTTAGTCCTTTTCTTTTTCTAATTTTCCATGGATGAATCATCAAAAATATCTACTAACTTTTCTTAATAGTCAAATTACCATATAAGGACCTCAATTTTTGAATTCCATAGCTATTTAATCATTATAGCTACTAGAACTCAACTTTTTCATTATATACAATTTGGTCCTTTTTATAATTAAACATGTAATCAATAAAATTTTCTTATCGAAATTTTTATACGTTTTTCCTATCATAACGCAGATCATGAAATATTATTAAAATAAATTTTATTCTGACTCAGATTTGTGATCCCGAAACCACTATTCTGACTTCACTGAAAATGGGCTGTTGCACACACTACCGTCTCATGTCAAATATAACAAGTAAAAGCTTTTTCTCGACAAATGTTTTCCATTTTAACATTCGTACAGGTTTAGAGTCTATCTTAAACTTTAGTTATCATTGTTACATGCTAACTTACATCTAATAGCCTTAAAATAATAATTAAACATGCATATGGTCTGTTTTAGCAAAATCTCGAAACATCAATGTATGTATCGATACTAAAGACATGGTATTGATATTTTGCTTAAGAGGTATTGATACCACTTGGAAAATCGATACGAAAATTGCTTACTATTTTTCATTCAAAAACCCAAACTTCAAAAATTATTGGTACCTCTGCCCAAGTATTGATATTTCTTCCCCAAGTATCGATACTCGAGATATGGTATCAATACTGAATCTCTATTCTTTTTTCCTGCACGTTTGAAAATACAGAGGTATTGTTTTTAAAACATGAATATCATACCTCTGCTCCAGACCCAAAAAATACAACATTTTTAAGCATAAAAGTCATTCCAACTCGTACTAGTTGAACATGCTATCATATCATCAGCAAATAAACATCGAAACAACCATAATAATAGTTTTAAACATCAAAAGCAAATCCGAGCAATAGTCAACATATTACAAAACAAATCCCAAAATCCTAAGAACAATTAAATCATGGAGACAACTCAAAATATCATATCCAACACTAGCACAAAACTACCACATTGCCTTATTCCCAAAACATAACCAAATAATAAACACCTATGGATAAAGAAAATGGACTTGCTTAGATCACCCCTTAGAACCGTACCACTCACACCGACATACACCTAACCTGCAAAGTTTAAGAAGAGAGTGTGTGAGCTTAACAAGCTCAGTGAATGCTCAGAGTAACAACAATATACACACAATATCAAAGTTCAGTCAAGAGCATACTACAACACATTCATAATCAAATTCCATTAGAGTTAGAATTACATGTTCATGCTTCATTAATTCATTTAACAATAGTTCGGCAAGACTAAAACAACATATACATGCTTTAATAACTCACAAGTTTAACTTATATATTCACAAGCATTCACAAGTTATATAGAAACAACCCAATCCATAATTATATACGCAATTTACTATAAGAACATACTAATGTTTCATGTAACTTAAGTAAACTCGTTTAACATATTATTCACAATTAAAAGCATCTGTCTCTTACTGTATTATCATAACGTATAAGATCATATTTAAATGATAAATTGGAACTTGAGGCTATGAAACATAAAGTGAGCACTATCATCACTTATTGGATACACAGATCTCCAACACACCAATTGACTTATAAAGTCGAACATATCCCAAAATTGAAGTATAAAGCTAGCACTTTCCAACACACCAAGCATGTCCCGTTGAATGGAGCCATATGAATGCATTAAAATCAATTTATCACATACAAAAACCTGTTACATTAGCATCATATTCCATAATGCAATACATACATACATACATACTTACCAGCTTTTGCACACTTTTATTGCACATCTTTGTATCACTAACACAACGTCATTACTGTCATTTGATATATTTAATACACCTACAATACAATACAATTCACAATATTACATCATGATAATTAATTCATAGTTATTCACATATTCGCATATTTTGCCAAAAATAAGACAAGGAAAATAGAAAGCTTACACTCAGATCTTAGGTTAGGCTATCCCTAAACTGTCAATCAACACTAAGAATCATGTCTACAAATAACAATTCCAAACACTCACTGATTACGCTTTCATTGAAAAGCTGAAAGCTTAAACTAGCTTTTTCTTACGTTTTGCCTTGCTCGAAGAAGGCTCCAACGATTCTGATACTTCACACATATTAACCACACAATAGACACAATCAATATTTAGCCAAAGACTCACTTAAACCAACCAAAAATGCAAGCCTAAGCTATATTCCTCAAGAAACTAAAATTTCGACTAACAAACTTGAAACTCAAATATCTCAGTCTATACTTAATCTTTTTCCCTAAAATGAACTCCATTCATCTAATTATTCACCTACGGTTGATTCTGAACCTTTAAACTACTCAATTCATGGTATTGAAATTTTTGACATGTTTCTAGCAATTTTCACGAAAATTTATTAAATCCTTAGAAATCCTTAACGAAACTTTCTACTCATTTTAAAACTAATTGAAAAACACTTTGAAACCACATTTTTATCCACAAACCCAAAATTCACCATTAAAGACCCAATTTTCGGCTTTTATTTAAAACATGCGTTTTGATGGCTAAAAATTTAGTTTAAGGGACTAGATATCATTTAAAACTCATAGAAAGTCGAATGGTTACCTTCGACAGAAGAAAAGTGAGCTTTGACACAAATCTGGAAAAGCCCACATTTGGAGAAGATGATGTAGATGATGATGTTTTTGGGTAATTTTCTGGTTTAAATAGAGGTTTTAAGGTTCAAGGGTGATAGAAATCAAAGAGGATTAGGAATTAGAAGTAAAAATTGATTGGCAGAGTAAAGGGAAAAAAAAGGACGACACCAATTGAGGGAGGAAAAGTTGATGTGAAAACTATTTGGAAAAGGTGGTTTGTAAGTTGATTTTGGATATTTGGTCAAATTACTTCATAAAAAAATCTTAATTTTGATTATTTTGCAAATCAGTCCTATTATCAAAATTAAAGCTATTGAAAACTCATTTTTAGGAAATGATTTAATTTTCTAAAAACCATAATTGAAAACATTACTGATATGCCATGCCACAGAATTTCGAACACTCGAATGCTAAAATTCCTAAAATACCCCTAAAACTCCTAGGCTCTATATTGGGGGTGTGACAATTCTCCCCCTCTATAAAGAATTTTGTCCTCGAAATTCCCTATTAACACATCACTTGCTTAATCACAAGATATGCTATTTCTATTTTAAACTAACTATTACACTTTCGCTGTGCACTCTGATTCCTATTCTTTCTAACTTCCTACTACTTTCTGTAATGATTCTATTCACTACCACGAACTATTTTACGATAATTTTGCCAACAATTCCCCCTATTCACTATGACACTCTCATGTATAAAACTCATTACAGTTTTTTCTTAAATCAATAGTCCTTAATGAAATTATCTACTTATTAGCTGAATTACTCAAAATTATGCAAAACCTAATTCTACCAAAAAAATAAAGGAATTGATCATAAGAAAAAAATACTCACAATCTCATCGATTGAATCTTGACCCTGTTGTTCCCTAATGGCATAAACCCAAGCTAGACCTCCAGACTCAACTTGAGTAGCAACATTATGAGAAACAACCCACTGTCTAGTTGGTCTTCCATTACTTCCATCACGACCACAATCTCTAGTAGGCGCAAACACAGGTGCCAAACTCTGAGTCTGTGAAACCTCTACTCTATTCAGGCACTCCCTCAGAAAATTTTCCTTAGAACCACAATTAAAACATTCACTTGTCAAATTACGACTGTGACACCCCTAATTTGACCCTAGTCGAAAAGTGGTTTCGGGACCACAAAATTGAGTCATAAAAATAATTAGCCGTCATATTTTATGTTTATTATATGTGAATATGAATGTGTGAAAGTTTTAAGCTTCGATTTAGTCGATTGCATGTGAATTCAGCTAATAGGACTTATGTATGACACTTTTAAAATGTGATAGGTTAATCTATAAGGATCAATTAGTGCATGAAATCAAAAGGGTGGACTTGCATGTCAATTCCCCCACTTAATTAGTAGTGGCTGGCCATGACATTGAGGATAGACAAAAATGTGATGGGTAAGACATATTATAAACAATTTGTGATAACATGTTGTGGGAAGAACAATAAAATATGAGGGGAGTGGGAGGAGAAACCAAAGTTGTTTCATCCTTGCTCCCCCATTTTGCCGTACCTAGAAGAAAAAAAAGAAAAAAAAGGGCTTCATCCTCTTTGTTCTTCTTGCCCGAAAAATGAAAGAAAGAAGAAATATGTTTTGAGGATTTCGGCAAGATAGCAAGCTAAAAATTTAAGGTTTGTGCATTCGGTCATAGAGAAAATTGAATCAAAAGTTGGTTGATCCTTGTCCTCCATTGCCGTAGCCTAAAGGGAGGGAGAAGAAAGTTTGGTTGCCTTGATTTTTGGCTTAGAAGATGGCTAGAATGAGGTATGTATTGAATGATTCTTAAAAATCTATGCATGTTTGAGATGATTAGTTCAAACTCTACTTATCCCATAGATTAAACTTAGAATTTTGAGGTTTGAGATTCGGTCAATAAGCTTGAAACTCATAGTAGTTTGTTTTGGTAAGCTTGGTATACAGATGATAGATGTGTTTTGGTTTTGGTTTGATAACGATGTTAAAGATGGTGATTTTCGGTCATGTATTAACTTAAATTGTAAGTATGATTTATGGTATAATTTGTGTGATGGAATGGCCTTGAGATTTGGCTTGATTAAATGGGTAAAATGCTAAGTGTATTAAAGATGATGTAATGGATATTTCGGTTTATGTGAAGTAAATATAGATGATGATTATAAGCTGTTTTATGATTTGATAATGGTGATTAAATCTTGTAGTTAAGTGTTTAGATATATATATATTAATAATGAATTTAGTTGTACTTGCTATGTGAGAAATATGCAATGCTATAGGTATTTGATTATTAGATATGGTTATTTTAGGTTGATTTGTAATGTTATGATTGCATTGATCAATTGGTTTGAAAATGGTGGATAATATGTACATGAGTATTAGGATAGGGCTTTAAGTTCATATTGATAAGTATGCAGTATAGGTATTTGGTATGTACATATGTCGTTGATGTCGTATGCGTTGGTCATTTTTTTATGATTTGTAATGGTAAAAATAAATTTGTATCACTCTGTGTTATTTATATAAGTGGATGTATTTTCGGCCATGGTAATTGGCTATCTAGGTTCCATTTATAATGGCAAGTAATGTGAGTTCTTGTTTGTGCATGTGAGTTGGGTATTAGTGAAATAAACATAAAAGTTAGTCATGGTATATTTCATAAACACATTATGCACTGAAGTTATACGATTGTCAACTGTGACTATTAAAGAAGTAATGTTGAATAAGTAATGAAACAAATTCATTTGTTTTAATTAAGCTTAAGAGCAAAGAGGATCAAAGTCGAATAGGGGAAAAGAGAAAGTAAACGAATAGCCGTGGATATCTAATCGTCGACCACGTCCGAGGTAAGTTTTAAGTGATTAAACGTTGAGTGAATTCAATCATAATAGGACATAATGAGTTGATTTAATAAGATATGATGTGGCCATGATATGTCTTAAACTCAAATGGTAAGTTCATAAGTGTTTGGACTTGGAAATTTAAGAGCAAATTGTAATAATTTGCTTTGGGCAGCAGTAGTAACGTGACTTAGCAAATCACTATAAATTGTTGGTGAGGAATTATAGGCTGAATAAAATATGTAATCAAAGATTAGTTAGTCTAGTTTCTTATAAAAGAGACCGTGTAAGCAAAGAAATTTCCTATAAAGAGATATTTAAAGTTGTGTGGGACAGTGTAAGAATGACTCCGAAATCCCCTGTTCTATTTTTAGAAAATCATTATAATTTGTACAAAAATGGTTATAAGATAAAATTTATATGCTTAGACTCCTTAATGAGTCTAGTTTCAAATGAAATCAAATAGAACACATTTTGAATTCTGTACAATGAAATATTTGATTCGTAGTGAAGAGTGGTCAGATTAGTCAAACAGTGAAACAGGGGAAACTTTAAGAAAAATCTGGTATTTATTGGCCAAACCTAAAATTCTGGAAATTTTATGGATGGAAGATATACGAGTCTATATTCAGGGAAAATTAACGGAAAGTGATTTGGAGTTTTGTAGCTCCAATTATAAATAATTTAGTGACTATTGCTCAGGAAAGCAACTCGTAGTGAATATGTGATTTTGTTGTAAACATGGATAAAACTTGTTTTAGTTGCTCATAAGCTATTGATTAAACCCATTCGTGAATTCTAAGTCGTGATATTGTAAAATGATATATGAGTGTTAGATGGATCTTTGATATTAAAATTTGTGAAATTGTAAGTTTATGAGTATTCGAATATGAAATGATAGTATGGCGTGAAATTGAATTATTCATTGGAAAATGATTGATGTAGATTCGGCCAAGACAAAGTGTATACATGATAGTATATGTGTGGTATGTGAAGTATATTTGGATAATTGTGATGTGAATACATGAAAATTTATATTTTGATTTAGGATTTCATGCGATGAATGTGAATGTGTATATATGAGATAAGGCCAAATGGCCAATGTGATGAATGTGAACATGCATATATGTGATAAGGCTGAATGGCCAATGTGACGAATGTGAGCATGCATATGTGTGATAAGGCCGAATGGCCAATGTGATGAATATGAACATGCATATGAGTGATAAAGCCGAACGGTCAATGTGAAATATATATATGAGATATGTATATGTGGTAAAGCCGAATGGCTAGTGTGAAATATATATGAGATATGTATATGTGGTAAAGCCGAATGGCTAGTGTGAAATATATATGAGATATGTATATGTAGTAAAGCCGAATGGCTAGTGTGAAATATGTAGGTGATGTGCGTATATTGTGGCCGAACGACCAAATGTGAAAGGTGTGTATTATTAGATATTTGATGAGGCAAATGAATTACAAATATGACAGTCGATGTGAATGTTGTAACATGTGATTAAATGTACATGAAACTTGGAAATATATTCCGGGTAAGACCCGGTAACTACGTGTGGAGATTATGTCCGGGTAAGACCCGATGACTACGTGTGGAGATTTTTTCCGGTTGAGACCCGATAACTTCGTGTGGAGATTTCGTCTGAGCTAAAGGTCTCGCCGATAATCCGAGTGGAGGTTAAAGCTATAAGACTTCGTAATAAGAATTGCTTATAAATATATTCAATGCGAAAGGTTAAACAGGTATGTACTCCAAGTTTATATGTGAGCTTGATTTGAACTAAATCATAAGGTAGTTATGTGATGCATACGAGAGCAATCTATGAGACTATTCCTATGATTATGTGACATCGGATCAGTATGAGAGGTTATGTGAAATCATACAATATATCTATGTCACATGAGCTCACTTTTATGTGAAAGTTTATCTGCCTATTGTATATGATGAGATGTGCATATTCGGTAAAGGGATGGTATGCCCGAAGGAAGAGTGAAATAAAATTATGAACAACTATGTTATAATTTGATTGTTATCTGTTGACACTGCTTAAAACTTACTAAGCATTGTAATGCTTACTCCGTTTACTTTGTTTTCTCTGCATTATAGATCTCATTGCGAAGCTACAGGCTCGGGGATCGTCAGCAACTAGTCACACTATCACTATCCACTGCTTGTTACTGCTATGTTTAGAATTATTTTATGGCATGTATAGAATAGACTAGTGGCGGAAGAATATTTTTAGTTAATGTATATAAGCCATGCAAAAATGGCATCTTTTGAATGTTTACTTAGAGAAGTTTAAATTTTATCCCTGGCTGTGCTTAGTACTTATTTAAATGAATGATCTTTATTTCAAGAAAAATTTTACTGTTCTGACATGAGTTACAAGTCCGGTAATGTCCCTTACCTATTCAGGCGACGGTTACGGGATAGGGGTGTTACATTTTATTGGTATCAGAGCTACGGTTTAGTCGATTCTAGGACTAACGTAGCACACGTGAGTCTATTTATACATGCCATAAAGTGATAAAATGATAGTGTGATGATTTTTGACTATTAAAATGTGTTTGCTGTATTGTAATGAATCTTGATCCCGATCGAGCTGTAGCAAGCTTCTGACTATGAGAATTTGCGATATAACTTCACTTAGATATGCCTAAATTATTAAGTTGATCAGGTACGTATCATGTACTCGTATTTTAATTTCGATTTGGATTGAATTATAAGGGTACAAGTGATGCAATTTTGAAAGAGTGTTATGACTGTAAATGTGATTTTTGTATGTGGCTATGGAACTGGAAGTTGAATGGTCGATAAGCATGTTGTGTTTATATTCAAGTAATGTAAATGATATACTAATGTGTATTGCTATATGTGTATATGTACATGAGAATTGAGAGTGATATACCCGGGCTAAGTCCCGAAGAGCATTCGTGCTAGTGATGTATCCGGGCTAAGTCCCGAAGAGCATTCGTGCTAGTGATGTATCCGGGCTAAGTCCTGAAGAGCGTTCGTGCTAGTGATGTATCCGGGCTAATTCCCGAAGAGCATTCGTGCTAGTGATGTATCTGGGCTAAGTCCCGAAGAGCATTCGTGCTAGTGATGTATCCGGGCTAAGTCCCGAAGAGCATTCGTGCTAGTGATGTATCCGGGCTAAGTGTCGAAGAGCATTCGTGCTAGCGATGTATCCGGGCTAAGTCCCGAAGAGCATTCGTGCTAGCGATGTATCCGGGCTAAGTCCCGAAGAGCATTCGTGCTGGTGTTATCTCCGGGCTAGGTCCCGAAGAGCAATCATGTTGGTGACGTGTATTCGGGCCTTCGTGCCTAGTAGGCTTCGTGCCGGTAATTTGAGCAAAGTTTAAGTGTTCATTACTATACGAATTCAAATTTAAATGAGATGAAATGTTTAAAAGTGTACATACATGATGTTTATAGACTTGGTTAAGTCATTTCAATGTGTAATAACGAATGAATAAGAGCACTATGTGTGTGAATGATTAGAGGCACTGTGTGTGTGCGAATTCCTTTAACCAAGCACTATGAGTGCGAGATCGGTCAGTGGGCACTAAGTGTGTGAAGTGGAATTCATGTAAGACCTCGTCTGGGACGAAGGCATTGATTTGAGATAGTGTGTAAGACCATGTCTGGGACATGGCATCGGCTCAATATGTGAGAATATGTAAGACCATATCTAGGATATGGCATTGTAAGAGCTATATGTGCTTAATGAGTATCCGTAATGATTTCGAATGATTCAACGGGTATATTTAAGATGATAAATAAAGTAAGATCAGAATAAGTGATACAGGTATGTACGGAAGGTATGTGAAAATCAAATGAAAGTAAAAAAATTTGTGAGTTCATATTATATTATGTTATGTATACTAAATAAGTGAATACGTAAAAAGATGGTGGATATGTTGTTAAGAAATGAATTCATGTTATAAATGTGTTACGGATTTAGTCTATGGAATGCTTGGTATATGAAGTCATATGTGCTATTGCTAAATGACCCCTATTTTTGTTAATCATATTCAAGAAATTATTTCGATCAAGTTCGACATTTGAAACTCTGTAAGAATTTTTTATGAATGCTGATAATTTTGGACATATGGGTTATGTGCTAAAATAAATCCCATGCCGGTATACTATATGAGGCTTTATGCCAAATCGATTGTATACGGGTATCGTTAACGGTGATTGAATGTGCTAAATGAATTCAATGTTTAGGTATGTGGAAGTTGATTTTCTGTTGGAAATAGGTTAAGTTGAATAGTGAGATATGATGGAGTTATAAAGGATATTTATTGGGATGTTTGAGTATATGTGTACTTTCGGTCAGGTTACAGCTTATACATGAATGAAAATGTGGGTTACAAATATGTGGGTTGATGATGTGAATTATACATGTTAATATGTGCTTAATATGTGTTTGAAATGTATTTGTTTTAAGATAAGAAAATGATTTTATAGATCGATGCGAAATCAATAATGAATTACAATTGCTATCGATGAGCTAATGTTTATATGAATATAATTCAATAAGAGGACGTATCCTAAACTATGCATCAGTAGAAATTTTCGGGGACGAAAATCCCTAAAGGGGGGAAGAGTTGTGACACCCCTAATTTGACCCTAGTCGAAAAGTGGTTTCGGGACCACAAAATTCGAGTCATAAAAATAATTAGCCGTCATATTTTATGTTTATTATATGTGAATATGAATGTGTGAAAGTTTTAAGCTTCGATTTAGTCGATTGCATGTGAATTCAGCTAATAGGACTTATGTATGACACTTTTAAAATGTGATAGGTTAATCTATAAGGATCAATTAGTGCATGAAATCAAAAGGGTGGACTTGCATGTCAATTCCCCCACTTAATTAGTAGTGGCCGACCATGACATTGAGGATAGACAAAAATGTGATGGGTAAGACATATTATAAACAATTTGTGATAACATGTTGTGGGAAGAACAATAAAATATGAGGGGAGTGGGAGGAGAAACCAAAGTTGTTTCATCCTTGCTCCCCCATTTTGCCGTACCTAGAAGAAAAAAAAAGAAAAAAAAAGGGCTTCATCCTCTTTGTTCTTCTTGACCGAAAAATGAAAGAAAGAAGAAATATGTTTTGAGGATTTGGGCAAGATAGCAAGCTAAAAATTTAAGGTATGTCCATTCGGTCATAGAGAAAATTGAATCAAATGTTGGTTGATCCTTGTCCTCTATTGCCGTAGCCTAAAGGGAGGGAGAAGAAAGTTTGGTTGGCTTGACTTTTTGTGACAGCCCAAAATTGACCCTAGTCGGGAAGTGGTTTCGGGACCGCTAAACCAAGTCACCGAAATGTTTGAATGTGATATTTATTGTCTAGAATATGTAATTATGAATGTGTGAAAATTTCAAGCTTCGATTTAGTCGATTGCATGTGAATTCAGTTAGTAGGATTTGTGTGACACTTTTGAAATGTGATAGGCTAATCTATAAGGATCTAATAGTGCATGTAATAAAAAGGGAGGACTTGCATGTCAAATTTCCCCCCTAATTAGTAGTGGCCGGCCATGCTATGAGTGGAAACATATCACTAACATGTTATGTTAGTGATGTATGTTAGGAACAATAAAATAAGGAGTATGGGTAATAAAGAAATGGAAAAAAAAAGAAAGAATGTGTGTGATTGTTTCTCCCCCCTCCCCATTGCCGTGAATGTAAGAAAGAAAACAAAAAAAAAGTGTCCATCTTTTTTCATTTCTCTTGGCCGAATGTTCTAAGGAGGAAAGGAAACAAGTTGTGTTCTTTGGTTCTTCTTGGCCGGATTGAGAGGAGGAAGGAAGGAGTGAAGCAATCGGTCATCTTAGGTCGATATTAAGGTAAGGAAGTTGATACTAGTTCTTGAAATCCTAGTTGATTTTGAGTGAGATATCAAGTTATTGTTGGTAACCAATGTTGAAATTGTGATTTTGGAATAAGTATGGTTTTCGGCTATGGAGATTAATAAGGGTGATGGTTGTGTTTCATGCTAAATCTAGATGAACAATGGTAGTTGCTTACATCTTGATGATTATGAGTTTCTTTCTTGGTTCTACCTTAGATCCATGAAGTATATTTTTATTTGGTGTTGTTGGAAGTATCGGCCATGGTATATCCATAAGTGTGATTTATGCTTATTGCATGGTAGGTAAGATTTATGTTTTGGATATATGTTTAAATTTGGTTATAATCAAATTTGTGATTCGGCTCTTGCACATATATATATATGATTGCACATGACGTATTGGTATGACCTATATATTATCTCAAGGTATATACTTACACATGATGGTGCTTCGGTTATGGATTAAATGATGGATGCGTATTGAGTTATAATATGTAATGCATTAGTTAGTAAAATGTATGCCATTTATGTGTGGTATTAAGTATATAATCGGCCTCAACATAGACATGCATATTCGGCCATAGGAAGAAGATGGTGTTGCATGTATTTGGTTAGAGGCAAGCATATTGATGCTTTTGTCTTGGCTTAGAAAATTTGGCCAAGGGGGAATATTAGCTAAAATGTTGAGTTTGATTCATGATTCCATATATATATGTGACTCTAATGCCTAAAGTATATATGGGCTAAGTACCTTGAGGTTTTCTTTTGATGTTCGAATGAATTGTATTAAATTGCTTGATGTGATTAAAAATGTATATGACCATTGTGTAGTTGAGCTAGAAGGTGGCCATATGACCAATCAAACTCCTTGTTATATTCGGCCATAAGCTAGCATAATGAGACTTTAATAAGTTAAATTTGTTTGAATTAGCTCAAGAGCTTAGAGGACCACAGTTGGATAAGGGAAAGGAAAAAGTTATCGAATAGCCGCTGAAAACGTTCGACCACATCCGAGGTAAGTTCTTGAGTAATAGAGCTTAAATTATGATTTGATTAGACCATGTTTTAAGCAAATCAAAATCATGCTTTTTGTGTGTGGCTATTGAGCCGAAATTGCAAGAGTGATAAGTGTCTTGTGTTTGAGTTTTGCTAATGAAAATGAAATACGAATGTGTCATGATTTATTGTTAAATGTGTATGGTTATTCGAATGATGTCCGGGCTAAGTCCCGAAGGCTTTGTGCTAAGTGACCATATCCGGACTAAGATCCGAAGGCATTTGTGTTAGATACTAATTCCGGGCTAAGCCCGAAGGCATTGGTGCGAGTTACTAAATCCGGGTTAAGTCCCGAAGGCATTTGTGCGAGTTACTATAACCGGGCTATGTCCCGAAGGCATTTGAACAAGTAGCTATATCCGGTTAAATTCCGAAGGTACGTGATTCGGGAATGAACGATCTTGCTGTAAAAATTTCAGTTAATACGCTTGTAACATCCCAACATTGAGGTATGTTTTGTATGTGCTTTGAATTAGTTGAGCCCTTACAAATAAGTATTCGCTCAGTTGATAAATGAGCTACCGGCCTTTGGCTAAGTTGATCTTTGTGTATGAATATAAGGGTTGGTAATGTGAAGTAAGTATAATATTGAAAATTTGTGCAAATGAAATTATCTGTTTAGCTACATGAATGCTATACTTTGGTTGTGTCTAAATTCTTTGCTCAAAACTTACTAAGCATTTAATGCTTACTCCGTTTCTTTGATTCTCTGTTTTATAGATTTTGGTTCTTCAGCTATCGGACTCGGGATTTTTGGAAGTCGAAGTCTCCCACACTATCAAAGCCCCCTTTTGGTACAATTTTGGTTGAACTTTGAAATGGCATGTATAGGACTACCCTTTTGTTGTTGGTCATGTACCCTTCGGTTTTGTGTAAATTTGGATAGCCATGTGAAAATGGCTTAAATATACTTTGATCATAGCATTATAAACGTTTTGTATGTTGTCCGTCGAGAGGTATGGAAATGTTGGTAATGGTTAGCCATGGGAATGGTTATTCATGATCATTTTTTTTTGAAATATGTATGACAAACTCTAGTTGATCCATGGAGGATCATGAAATAGGTAAAGTTTACCTTAAAAATAGATGCTGGCAGCAGCAGTGATGTGGATGTAAAAAATCACTAAAAATAGTAGGAATTGAATTAAATAGTGAATAAATTATGTAATCGAACCTTGATGAATCTATTTTCATAGGAAAGTAACGAAACATTCATATGAACAGTATATTATGAGATGTTAAAGTTTTTGTAAGACAGGGCCAGAACGGTTTCTGGATCCCCTGATCTGACTTTGGAAATTCATTATAAATTAACCAGAGACATTTAGAAGTCATGCCATATATGTATAGATTCCTCTTTGAGTCTAGTTTCTAAAGAAACAAACGACATCAGTATTTAAGCCCTGTACAGGGAGATAACCAAATCGTAATACATGAAGGTCAGTGTAGTCGTACCCTGTAACAGGGGAGACTTTAACTAATAAACTGTTCTAATTTGCCTGACCAAAAATTCTAGAAAAAAATTTATAGATGCATATATGAGTCTAGTTTCAGGGAAAAATCACGAAGCTGATTTTTGAGTTGTGAAACTCAAGATATGATTTTTAAGGTGATAGTGACGCAGTTAGCCAGCTTGCCTGGAAAATTTAAAATGGATTGTGCAAAGAAGTGATTTAAGTCTGCAAACCCCTCGTGTCCGACTCCGGCGACGGACTCGGGTATGGGGTGTTACAATTTTATTGGTATCAGAGCTATGGTTTAGTCGATTCTAGGACTACCGTAATGCGTTGGGTCTAGCTATACATGCCATTTTATGTGATTATTTGATAGTGTGGTGATTTCTGACAATTGAAATGTGTTTATTTATAGTAATGGATCCCGATCCCAACCGAGCGGTAGATGATGATCTTGAGAGTGTAGCGCCTGCTCCCGCACAAGGGACAGCTCTGGCGGACTCTCATCTTATTGCTAGTAATCCGAATGATGAGGCTAGACAAGCTTTCTATAGCGTGATGAATGATTGGTTCAACCAATACATTCGAACTAATACGGCTGTTCCACAACCTCCATTCCCGACTAATGCCACCCCCGCACCTACAATACCTCCGGCAACTGACCAAATAAGGTCAAATAAGCCCCCAATTGACAGAATCCGAAAACACGGGGCTACTGAATTTAAAGCTACGGACAGCGATGATGCTGAGCAAGCTGAATTTTGGTTGGACAACACTATCCGGGTACTCGACGAGCTATCTTGCACACCCGATGAGTGCCTAAAGTGTACTATCTCCTTGCTACGTGATTCTGCCTACTATTGGTGGAATACGTTGACTTCTGTTGTGCCTAGAGAGCAAGTAACTTGGGAGTTTTTCCAAACCGAGTTTCGGAAAAAGTATATCAGTCAGAGATTCATTGACCAAAAACGGAAGGAATTTCTTGAACTCAAACAAGGTTCCATGTCGGTTACCGACTATGAACGAAAATTTGTGAGGCTTAGCCGATATGCGTGAGAATGCATTTCTTCAGAAGCTGTGATGTGTAAACGTTTCGAGGATGGACTAAATGATGATATAAAGCTGTATGTTGGCATCTTGGAAATCCGAGAATTTGTGGTACTTGTTGAGCGAGCATGTAAAGCCGAGGAGCTAAGTATGGAGAAAAGAAAAGCTGATATGGGAGCAAAGGAGTTTCGTAAGAGGTCTTCGGGGAAGCCCTTCTCACAGTCATCGAAGAAATTTAGAGATGGCTTAGGCCGGTCTAGAGACACTTCGGGCTTTTCTAGACGAGATTGCGATCGACCCCTTTTGAGTGCACGAGTCACTTCGGTCGCCAGTGTGGGAAATGATCGTCGAGATAGAACGGAGTGCCAGTATTGTGGCAAATGGCATTCTGGAAGTTGTAGATTCCATGACCGCTGCTGCTACAAGTGCGGGTCAGTTGACCACTTTATCAAAGATTGCCCGAGATTGTCTGAACAGAATGTAAATCAGAGTGGGAAACCGAGTGCTACCACTGCTCGAGGTAGACCATCTAGAAACACGGGAAATGCTAGTGGTGGTCAGAGAGGATCTAGAGATGCTGCGACTAGATCTGAGGCTCGTGCTCCTGCTAGGGCTTATGCTATACGCGCACACGAGGATGCTTCCTCGCCAGATGTTATTACCGGTACTTTTACTCTCTTTGATACTAATGTGATTGCTTTGATTGACCCTGGTTCTACTCATTCTTATATATGCGAAACCGTAGCATCCAGTAAGACTTTACCTATTGAGTCTACTGAGTTCGTAATTCGGGTGTCAAACCTTGGGTCGTTACGTGCTTGTCGACAAAGTGTGTAAGAAATGTCCCCTAGTAATTCGAGGTTCCTGTTTTCCGGCGGACTTGATGCTTTTGCCGTTTGATGAATTTGATGTTATTCTTGGTTTGGATTGGTTGACCGTGCATGATGCGGTTGTGAATTGCAAAAGCAAGACTATGGATTTGAGGTGCGCAAATAACGAGATGATCCGAGTTGAGTCTACGGACTTGGATGGGTTGCCAGCTGTAATATCCTCAATGTTGGCCAAGAAATATGTAAGAAAAGGGTGCGAAGCATACCTTGCGTATGTACTTGATGACAAAGAATTAGAAAAGAAACCCGAATCTGTGCCGGTGGTTTGTGAATACCCGGATGTTTTTCCTGATGAATTACCGGGTTTACCACCTGTTCGGGAGGTAGAGTTTGGTATTGAGCTTGTACCTGGAACTACGCCAATTTCGATAGCTCCGTATCGTATGGCACCAACCGAGTTAAAGGATTATGAGCTTGTCATTGACTATCACCTGGGAAAGGCTAATGTGGTTGCGGACGCCTTAAGCCGGAAATCACTGTTTGCTTTACGAGCGATGAATGTACTCTTGTCTGTTCTACCCGACAATGTGTTAGTAGCTGAATTAAAGGCCGAACCATTATTGATTCATCAAATTCGTGAAGCTCCGAAAGTCGACGATGAATTGGTTGCAAAACGGGCTAAGTGTGTTCCGAACAAGGAATCGGAGTTTCAAATTGATGATGATGATTGTTTGAGGTTCAGAAGTCGTTTGTGTGTTCCAAGGAATTCGGAACTCATTTCAATGATTCTGAACGAAGCCCATTGTAGCCGAATGTCAATTCACCCGGGGAGTACGAAATGTACAACGATTTGAAACGTCGGTTTTGGTGGCATGGTATGAAACGAGACATCTCCGACTTTGTTTCACGATGTTTAATATGTCAACAAGTGAAAGCGGAACATCAAGTGCCTTCAGGATTACTTCAGCCGATCATGATACCCGAGTGGAAATGGGATCGAGTCACAATAGACTTCGTGTTCGGACTGCCATTGTCAGCAAGTAAGAAGGATGCGATTTGGGTTGTTGTTGATAGACTGACTAACTCGGCTCACTTTATCCTCGTACGTACGGATTTTTCATTGGATAAACTAGCTGAATTGTACGTTTCTCAGATTGTGAGATTACACGGGGTACCTATTTCTATCGTGTCGGATAGAGATCCGAGATTCACCTCACGATTTTGGAAGAAATTGCAAGAAGCTTTGGGTACCAAGCTGTATTTTAGCACTACTTTTCACCCCCAAACCGATGGTCAATCCGAGCGGATAATTCAGATACTTGAGGATATGTTGAGATGTTGCATCCTCGAGTTCAGTAGTTCATGGGAACGGTATTTACCTTTGATTGAATTCGCTTACAACAATAGTTTTCAATCAAGTATTAAGATGGCACCTTACGAGGCTTTGTACGGTCGTAAATGCCGTACACCATTGTTTTGGACCGAGCTCGGTGAAAGTAAAATTTTCGGAGTTGATTTGATTAAAGATGCCGAACAGAAAGTAAAGGTAATCCGTGAAAGTCTGAAGGCAGCCACAGATCGTCAGAAATCGTATACAGATTTGAAACGAAAAGACATTGAATATCAGGTGGGAGATAAAGTGTTTCTTAAAGTTTCGCCTTGGAAAAAGGTACTCAGATTTGGCCGTAAGGGCAAGTTGAGTCCGAGATTCATTGGGCCGTACGAAATCTCCGAACGAGTTGGTCCAGTTGCGTATAGATTGATTTTCCCCCTGAACTTGAAAAGATTCACGACGTCTTTTATGTTTCGATGCTTCGACGTTATAGATCCGATCCGTCACACGTGATTAATCCATCAGAAGTTGAAATTCAATCTGACTTGAGTTATGAAGAAGAACCGATTCGTATCCTAGCTCGTGAAGTGAAAGAGTTGCGAAACAAAAAGGTTCCGTTAGTAAAGGTGTTATGGCTCAAACACGGAGTCGAAGAAGCTACTTGGGAAACCGAGAATGCCATGAAAGAACGATACCCAAACTTATTTACCGGTAAGATTTTCGGGGACGAAAATTTCTTAAGTGGGGGAGAGTTGTGACAGCCTAAAATTGACCCTAGTCGGGAAGTGGTTTCGGGACCGCTAAACCGAGTCACTGAAATGTTTGAATGTGATATTTATTGTCTAGAATATGTAATTATGAATGTGTGAAAATTTCAAGCTTCGATTTAGTCGATTGCATGTGAATTCAGTTAGTAGGATTTGTGTGACACTTTTGAAATGTGATAGGCTAATCTATAAGGATCTAATAGTGCATGTAATAAAAAGGGAGGACTTGCATGTCAAATTTCCCCCTAATTAGTAGTGGCCGGCCATGCTGTGAGTGGAAACATGTCACAAACATGTTATGTTAGTGAGGTATGTTAGGAAAAATAAAATAAGGAGTATGGGTAATAAAGAAATGGAAAAAAAAAGAAAGAATGTGTGTGAGTGTTCCCCCCATTGCCGTGAGTTAAAGAAAAGAAAAAAAAATTGTTCATCCTTTTTCATTTCTTTTGGCCGAAAATTCTAAGGAAGGAGGAATTCATTTCTTTTGGCCAAAAATTCTAAGGAAGGAGGAAGGAATTCTTGCTTCATGTTTGGTTTGAAAGAGGATTAGGAGGAGGTTTGGCCATACTTGTATCTAGATTAAGGTATGTTTGAGGTTGTGCCATGAGATTCATGCATGTTTTTAGTTGCTAGCTTGAGTTCTAATTAGCCCATGGTTCAAATCTTTGCTATGTCATGGGGATGATATTCGACCTAGGTGGATTTTGTGTTAATGCCATTGCATGCTAAATATGAAGCTTGTTAATGATACATGTGATGGTGGATTGATGACTCTTGGATTTTCTTTTAGCATTTTTGAGTGAGACATTAAGTTCTTTGTTTAACCATGACCAAAATTGAAATGGTTTGGTGTTGTGATGTATTCGGCCATGGTATATCCATAAGTATGATTTATGCTTATTGCATGGTAGGTAAGATTTGTGTTTTGGATTTATGTTCATGTTTAGTTATAATCAACTTTGAGATTCAGCTCTTGGACACATATATATATATGTTTGCACATGACGTATTGGTATGACATATACAATATCTCAAGGTATATATTTACATATGATGGTGTTTCGGTTATGGAGTACATGATGGATGCATATTGAGTTATAATATGTAATGCATTAGTTAGTAAAAGGTATGCCATTTGTGTGTGGTATTGAGTATATAATTGGCGTCAACATAGACATGCATAATCGGCCACATGAATGAGTACATAGGTTGATGTGTTGTTCGGCCATAGGTAAGCATATTGAAGGCTTTATCTTGACTTAGAAAATTTGGCTAAGGAGAGTATTAACTAATGTGTTGAGTTTGATTCATGATTCCGTACATATGTGACTTTAATGTCTAATGAAAGTAAAATTTTCGGAGTTGATTTGATTAAAGATGCCGAACAGAAAGTAAAGGTAATCCGTGAAAGTCTGAAGGCAGCCACAGATCGTCAGAAATCGTATGCGGATTTGAAACGAAAAGACATTGAATATCAGGTGGGAGATAAAGTGTTTCTTAAAGTTTCGCCTTGGAAAAAGGCACTCAGATTTGGCCGTAAGGGCAAGTTGAGTCCGAGATTCATTGGGCCGTACGAAATCTCCGAACGAGTTGGTCCAGTTGCGTATAGATTGATTTTGCCCCCTGAACTTGAAAAGATTCACGACGTCTTTCATGTTTCGATGCTTCGACATTATAGATCCGATCCGTCACACGTGATTAATCCATCAGAAGTTGAAATTCAATCTGACTTGAGTTATGAAGAAGAACCGATTCGTCTCCTAGCTCGTGAAGTGAAAGAGTTGCGAAACAAAAGGGTTCCGTTAGTAAAGGTGTTATGGCTCAAACACGGAGTCGAAGAAGCTACTTGGGAAACCGAGAATGCCATGAAAGAACGATACCCAAACTTATTTACCGGTAAGATTTTCGGGGACGAAAATTTCTTAAGTGGGGGAGAGTTGTGCAGCCCAAAGTTGACCCTAGTCGAGAAGTGGTTTCGGGACCGCTAAACTGAGTCACCGAAATGTTTGAATGTGATATTTATTGTCTAGAATATGTAATTATGAATGTGTGAGAATTTCAAGCTTCGATTTAGTCGATTGCATGTGAATTCAGTTAGTAGGATTTGTGTGACACTTTTGAAATGTGATAGGCTAATCTATAAGGATCTAATAGTGCATGTAATAAAAAGGGAGGACTTGCATGTCAAATTCCCCCCTAATTAGTAGTGGCCGGCCATGCTATGAGTGGAAACATGTCACAAACATGTTATGTTAGTGATGTATGTTAGGAACAATAAAATAAGGAGTATGGGTAATAAAGAAATGGAAAAAAGAAAGAAAGAATGTGTGTGAGTGTTCCCCCCATTGCCGTGAGTTAAAGAAAAGAAAAAAAATTGTTCATCCTTTTTCATTTCTTTTGGCCGAAAATTCTAAGGAAGGAGGAATTCATTTCTTTTGGCCGAAAATTCTAAGGAAGGAGGAAGGAGTTCTTGCTTTATGTTTGGTTTGGAAGAGGATTAGGAGGAGGTTTGGCCATACTTGTATCTAGATTAAGGTATGTTTGAGGTTGTGCCATGAGATTCATGCATGTTTTTAGTTGCTAGCTTGAGTTCTAATTAGCCCATGGTTCAAATCTTTGCTATGTCATGGGGATGATATTCGACCTAGGTGGATTTTGTGTTAATGCCATTGCATGCTAAATATGAAGCTTGTTAATGATACATGTGATGGTGGATTGATGACTCTTGGATTTTCTTTTTAGCATTTTTGAGTGAGACATTAAGTTCTTTGTTTAACCATGACCAAAATTGAAATGGTTTGGTGTTGTGATGTATTCGGCCATGGTATATCCATAAGTATGATTTATGCTTATTGCATGGTAGGTAAGATTTGTGTTTTGGATTTATGTTCATGTTTAGTTATAATCAACTTTGAGATTCGGCTCTTGCACACATATATATATATGTTTGCACATGACGTATTGGTATGACATATACAATATCTCAAGGTATATATTTACATATGATGGTGTTTCGGTTATGGAGTACATGATGGATGCGTATTGAGTTATAATATGTAATGCATTAGTTAGTAAAAGGTATGCCATTTGTGTGTGGTATTGAGTATATAATTGGCGTCAACATAGACATGCATAATCGGCCACATGAATGAGTACATAGGTTGATGTGTTGTTCGGCCATAGGTAAGCATATTGAAGGCTTTATCTTGACTTAGAAAATTTGGCTAAGGAGAGTATTAACTAATGTGTTGAGTTTGATTCATGATTCCGTACATATGTGACTTTAATGTCTAATGAAAGTAAAATTTTCGGAGTTGATTTGATTAAAGATGCCGAACAGAAAGTAAAGGTAATCCGTGAAAGTCTGAAGGCAGCCACAGATCGTCAGAAATTGTATGCGGATTTGAAACGAAAAGACATTGAATATCAGGTGGGAGATAAAGTGTTTCTTAAAGTTTCGCCTTGGAAAAAGGTACTCAGATTTGGCCGTAAGGGCAAGTTGAGTCCGAGATTCATTGGGCCGTACGAAATCTCCGAACGAGTTGGTCCAGTTGCGTATAGATTGATTTTGCCCCCTGAACTTGAAAAGATTCACGACGTCTTTCATGTTTCGATGCTTCGATGTTATAGATCCGATCCGTCACACGTGATTAATCCATCAGAAGTTGAAATTCAATCTGACTTGAGTTATGAAGAAGAACCGATTCGTCTCCTAGCTCGTGAAGTGAAAGAGTTGCGAAACAAAAGGGTTCCGTTAGTAAAGATGTTATGGCTCAAACACGGAGTCGAAGAAGCTACTTGGGAAACCGAGAATGCCATGAAAGAACGATACCCAAACTTATTTACCGGTAAGATTTTCGGGGACGAAAATTTCTTAAGTGGGGGAGAGTTGTGACAGCCCAAAATTGACCCTAGTCGGGAAGTGCTTTCGGGACCGCTAAACCGAGTCACTGAAATGTTTGAATGTGATATTTATTGTCTAGAATATGTAATTATGAATGTGTGAAAATTTCAAGCTTCGATTTAGTCGATTGCATGTGAATTCAGTTAGTAGGATTTGTGTGACACTTTTGAAATGTGATAGGCTAATCTATAAGGATCTAATAGTGCATGTAATAAAAAGGGAGGACTTGCATGTCAAATTCCCCCCCTAATTAGTAGTGGCCGGCCATGCTATGAGTGGAAACATGTCACAAACATGTTATGTTAGTGATGTATGTTAGGAACAATAAAATAAGGAGTATGGGTAATAAAGAAATGGAAAAAAAAGAAAGAATGTGTGTGATTGTTTCTCCCCCCTCCCCATTGCTGTGAATGTAAGAAAGAAAACAAAAAAAAAGTGTCCATCTTTTTTCATTTCTCTTGGCCGAATGTTCTAAGGAGGAAAGGAAACAAGTTGTGTTCTTTGGTTCTTCTTGGCCGGATTGAGAGGAGGAAGGAAGGAGTGAAGCAATCGGTCATCTTAGGTCGATATTAAGGTAAGGAAGTTGATACTAGTTCTTGAAATCCTAGTTGATTTTGAGTGAGATATCAAGTTATTGTTGGTAACCCATGTTGAAATTGTGATTTTGGAATAAGTAAGGTTTTCGGCTATGGAGATTAATAAGGGTGATGGTTGTGTTTCATGCTAAATCTAGATGAACAATGGTAGTTGCTTACATCTTGATGATTATGAGTTTCTTTCTTGGTTCTACCTTAGATCCATGAAGTATATTTTTATTTGGTGTTGTTGGAAGTATCGGCCATGGTATATCCATAAGTGTGATTTATGCTTATTGCATGGTAGGTAAGATTTATGTTTTGGATATATGTTTAAATTTGGTTATAATCAAATTTGTGATTCGGCTCTTGCACATATATATATATGATTGCACATGACGTATTGGTATGACCTATATATTATCTCAAGGTATATACTTACACATGATGGTGCTTCGGTTATGGATTAAATGATGGATGCGTATTGAGTTATAATATGTAATGCATTAGTTAGTAAAATGTATGCCATTTATGTGTGGTATTAAGTATATAATCGGCCTCAACATAGACATGCATATTCGGCCATAGGAAGAAGATGGTGTTGCATGTATTCGGTTAGAGGCAAGCATATTGATGCTTTTGTCTTGGCTTAGAAAATTTGGCCAAGGGGGAATATTAGCTAAAATGTTGAGTTTGATTCATGATTCCATATATATATGTGACTCTAATGCCTAAAGTATATATGGGCTAAGTACCTTGAGGTTTTCTTTTGATGTTCGAATGAATTGTATTAAATTGCTTGATGTGATTAAAAATGCATATGACCATTGTGTAGTTGAGCTAGAAGGTGGCCATACGACCAATCAAACTCCTTGTCATATTCGGCCATAAGCTAGCATAATGAGACTTTAATAAGTTAAATTTGTTTGAATTAGCTCAAGAGCTTAGAGGACCACAGTTGGATAAGGGAAAGGAAAAAGTTATCGAATAGCCGCTGAAAACGTTCGACCACATTCGAGGTAAGTTCTTGAGTAATAGAGCTTAAATTATGATTTGATTAGACCATGTTTTAAGCAAATCAAAATCATGCTTTTTGTGTGTGGCTATTGAGCCGAAATTGCAAGAGTGATAAGTGTCTTGTGTTTGAGTTTTGCTAATGAAAATGAAATACGAATGTGTCATGATTTATTGTTAAATGTGTATGGTTATTCGAATGATGTCCGGGCTAAGTCCTGAAGGCTTTGTGCTAAGTGACCATATCCGGACTAAGATCCGAAGGCATTTGTGCGAGATACTAATTCCGGGCTAAGCCCGAAGGCATTGGTGCGAGTTACTAAATCCGGGTTAAGTCCCGAAGGCATTTGTGCGAGTTACTATAACCGGGCTATGTCCCAAAGGCATTTGAACGAGTAGCTATATCCGGTTAAATTCCGAAGGTACGTGATTCGGGAATGAACGATCTTGCTGTAAAAATTTCAGTTAATACGCTTGTAACATCCCAACATTGAGGTATGTTTTGTATATGCTTTGAATTAGTTGAGCCCTTACAAATAAGTATTCGCTCAATTGATAAATGAGCTACCGGCCTTTGGCTAAGTTGATCTTTGTGTATGAATGTAAGGGTTGGTAATGTGAAGTAAGTATGGTATTGAAAATTTGTGCAAATGAAATTATCTGTTTAGCTACATGAATGCTATACTTTGGTTGTGTCTAAATTCTTTGCTCAAAACTTACTAAGCATTTAATGCTTACTCCGTTTCTTTGATTCTCTGTTTTATAGATTTTGGTTCTTCAGCTATCGGACTCGGGATTTTTGGAAGTCGAAGTCTCCCACACTATCAAAGCCCCCTTTTGGTACAATTTTGGTTGAACTTTTAAATGGCATGTATAGGACTACCCTTTTGTTGTTGGTCATGTACCCTTCGGTTTTGTGTAAATTTGGATAGCCATGCGAAAATGGCTTAAATATACTTTGATCATAGCATTATAAACGTTTTGTATGTTGTCCGTCGAGAGGTATGGAAATGTTGGTAACGGTTAGCCATGGGAATGGTTATTCATGATCATTTTGTTTTGGAATATGTATGACAAACTCTAGTTGATCCATGGAGGATCCTGAAATAGGTAAAGTTTACCTTAAAAATAGATGCTGGCAGCAGCAGTGATGTGGATGTGAAAAATCACTAAAAATAGTAGGAATGGAATTAAATAGTGAATAAATTATGTAATCGAACCTTGATGAATCTATTTTCATAGGAAAGTAACGAAACGTTCAAATGAACAGTATATTATGAGATGTTAAAGTTTTCGTGAGACAGGGCCAGAACGGTTTCTGGATCCCCTGATCTGACTTTGGAAATTCATTATAAATTAACCAGAGACATTTAGAAGTCATTCCATATATGTATAGATTCCTCTTTGAGTCTAGTTTCTATAGAAACAAACGGCATCAGCATTGAAGCCCTGTACAGGGAGATAACCAAATCGTAATGCATGAAGGTCATTGTAGTCGTACCCTGTAACAGGGAAGAATTTAACTAATAAACTGTACTAATTGGCCTGACCAAAAATTCTAGAAAAAAATTTGTAGATGCATATATGAGTCTAGTTTCAGGGAAAAATCACGAAGCTGATTTTCGAGTTGTGAAACTCAAGATATGATTTTTAAGGTGACAGTGACGCAGTTAGCCAGCTTGCCTGGAAAATTTAAAATGGATTGTGCAAAGAAGTGATTTAAGTCTGCAAACCCCTCGTGTCCGACTCCGGCGACGGACTCGGGTACGGGGTGTTACATTTTTGGCTTAGAAGATGGCTAGAATGAGGTATGTATTGAATGATTCTTAAAAATCTATGCATGTTTGAGATGATTAGTTCAAACTCTACTTATCCCATAGATTAAACTTAGAATTTTGAGGTTTGAGATTCGGTCAATAAGCTTGAAACTCATAGTAGTTTGTTTTGGTAAGCTTGGTATACAGGTGATAGATGTGTTTTGGTTTTGGTTTGATAACGATGTTAAAGATGGTGATTTTCGGTCATGTATTAACTTAAATTGTAAGTATGATTTATGGTATAATTTGTGTGATGGAATGGCCTTGAGATTTGGCTTGATTAAATGGGTAAAATGCTAAGTGTATTAAAGATGATGTAATGGATATTTCGGTTTATGTGAAGTAAATATAGATGATGATTATAAGCTGTTTTATGATTTGATAATGGTGATTAAATCTTGTATTTAAGTGTTTAGATATATATATTAATAATGAATTTAGTTGTACTTGCTATGCGAGAAATATGCAATGCTATAGGTATTTGATTATTAGATATGGTTATTTTAGGTTGATTTGTAATGGTATGATTGCATTGATGAATTGGTTTGAAAATGGTGGATAATATGTACATGAGTATTAGGATAGGGCTTTAAGTTCATATTGATAAGTATGCAGTATAGGTATTTGGTATGTACATATGTTGTTGATGTCGTATGCGTTGGTCATTTTTTTATGATTTGTAATGGTAAAAATAAATTTGTATCACTTTGTGTTATTTATATAAGTGGCTGTATTTTCGGCCATGGTAATTGGCTATCTAGGTTCCATTTATAATGGCAAGTAATGTGAGTTCTTGTTTGTGCATGTGAGTTGGGTATTAGTGAAATAAACATAAAAGTTAGTCATGGTATATTTCATAAACGCATTATGCACTGAAGTTATACGATTATCAACTGTGACTATTAAAGAAGTAATGTTGAATAAGTAATGAAACAAATTCATTTGTTTTAATTAAGCTTAAGAGCAAAGAGGATCAAAGTCGGATAGGGGAAAAGAGAAAGTAAACGAATAGCCGTGGATATCTAATCGTCAACCACCTCCGAGGTAAGTTTTAAGTGATTAAACGTTGAGTAAATTCAATCATAATAGGACATAATGAGTTGATTTAATAAGATATGATGTGGCCATGATATGTCGTAAACTCAAATGGTAAGTTCATAAGTGTTTGGACTTGGAAATTTAAGAGCAAATTGTAATAATCTGCTTTGGACAACAGCAGTAACGTGATTTTAGAAAATCACTATAAATTGTTGGTGAGGAATTATAGGCAGAATAAATTATGTAATCAAAGATTAGTTAGTCTAGTTTCTTATAAAAGAGACCCTGTAAGCAAAGAAATTTCCTATAAAGAGATATTTAAAGTTGTGTGGGATAGTGTCAGAATGACTCCGAAATCCCCTGTTCTGTTTTTAGAAAATCATTATAATTTGTAAAAAAATGGTTATAAGATAAAATTTATATGCTTAGACTCCTTAATGAGTCTAGTTTCAAATGAAATCAAATAGAACACATTTTGAATTCTTTACAATGAAAGATTTGATTCGTAGTGAAGAGTGGGCAGATTAGTCAAACAGTGAAACAGGGGAAACTTTAAGAAAATATGGTATTTATTGACCAAACCTAAAATTCTGGAAATTTTATGGATGCAATATATACGAGTCTATATTCAGGGAAAATTAACGGCAAGTGATTTGGAGTTTTGTAGCTCCAGTTATAAATAATTTAGTGACTATTGCTCAGGAAAGCAGCTCGTAGTGAATATGTGATTTTGTTGTAAACATGGATAAAACTTGTTTTAGTTGCTCATAAGCTATTGATTAAACCCATACGTGAATTCTAAATCGTGATATTGTAAAATGATATATGAGTGTTAGATGGATCTTTGATATTAAAATTTGTGAAATTGTAAGTTTATGAGTATTCGAATATGAAATGATAGTATGGCGTGACATTGAATTATTCATTGGAAAATGATTGATGTAGATTCGGCCAAGACAAAGTGTATACATGATAGTATATGTGTGGTATGTGAAGTATATTTGGATAATTTTGATGTGAATACATGAAAATTTATATTTTGATTGAGGATTTCATGCGATGAATGTGAATGTGTATATATGAGATAAGGCCGAATGGCCAATGTGATGAATGTGAACATGCATATATGTGATAAGGCCGAATGGCCAATGTGATGAATGTGAGCATGCGTATGTGTGATAAGGCCGAATGGCCAATGTGATGAATATGAACATGCATATATGTGATAAAGCCGAACGGTCAATGTGAAATATATATATGAGATATGTATATGTGGTAAAGCCGAATGGCTAGTGTAAAATATATATGAGATATGTATATGTGGTAAAGCCGAATGGCTAGTGTGAAATATATATGAGATATGTATATGTAGTAAAGCCGAATGGCTAGTGTGAAATATGTAGGCGATGTGCGTATATTGCGGCCGAACGACCAAATGTGAAAGGTGTGTATTATTAGATATTTGATGAGGCAAATGAATTACAAATATGACAGTAGATGTGAATGTTGTAACATGTGATTAAATGTACATGAAACTTTGAAATATATTCCGGGTAAGACCCGATGACTACGTGTGGAGATTATGTCCGGGTAAGACCCGATGACTACGTGTGGAGATTTTGTCCGGGTGAGACCCGATAACTTCGTGTGGAGATTTCGTCTGAGCTAAAGGTCTCGCCGATAATCCGAGTAGAGGTTAAAGCTATAAGACTTCGTAATAAGAATTGCTTGTAAATATATTCAATGCGAAAGGTTAAACAGGTATGTACTCCAAGTTTATATGTGAGCTTGATTTGAACTAAATCATAAGGTAGTTATGTGATGCATACGAGAGCAATCTATGAGACTATTCCTATGATTATGTGACATCGGATTAGTGTGAGAGGTTATGTGAAATCATACAATATATCTATGTCACATGAGCTCACTTTTATGTGAAAGTTTATCTGCCTATTGTATATGATGAGATGTGCATATTCGGTAAAGGGATGGTATGCCTGAAGGAAGAGTGAAATAAAAATACGAACAACTATGTTATAATTTGATTGTTATCTATTAACACTGCTTAAAACTTACTAAGCATTGTAATGCTTACTCCGTTTACTTTGTTTTCTCTGTTTTATAGATCTCATTGCGAAGCTACAGGCTCGGGGATCGTCAGCAACTAGTCACACTATCACTATCCACTGCTTGTTACTGTTATGTTTAGAATTATTTTATGGCATGTATAGAATAGACTAGTGGCGGAAGAATATTTTTGGTTAATGTATATAAGCCATGCGAAAATGGCATCTTTTGAATGTTTACTTAGAGAAGTTTAAATTTTATCCCTGGTTGTGCTTAGTACTTATTTAAGTGAATGATCTTTATTTCAAGAAAAAGTTCAAAATTTTACTGTTCTGACATGAGTTACAAGTCCCGTAATGCCCCTTACCTATTCAGGCGACGGTTACGGGATAGGGGTGTTACATTTTATTGGTATCAGAGCTACGGTTTAGTCGATTCTAGGACTAACGTAGCACGCGTGAGTCTATTTATACATGCCATAAAGTGATAAAATGATAGTGTGATGATTTTTGACTATTAAAATGTGTTTGCTGTATTGTAATGAATCTTGATCCCGATCGAGCTGTAGCAAGCTCCTGACTATGAGAATTTGCGATATAACTTCACTTAGATATGCCTAAATTATTAAGTTGATCAGGTACGTATCATGTACTCGTATTTTAATTTCGATTTGGATTGAATTATAAGGGTATAGGTGATGCAATTTTGAAAGAGTGTTATGACTATAAATGTGATTTTTGTATGTGGCTATGGAACTGGAAGTTGAATGGTCGATAAGCATGTTGTGTTTATATTCAAGTAATGTAAATGATATACTAATGTGTATTGCTATATATGTATATGTACATGAGAATTGAGAGTGATATACCCGGGCTAAGTCCCGGAGAGCATTTGTGCTAGTGATGTATCCGGGCTAAGTCCCGAAGAGCATTCGTGCTAGTGATGTATCCGGGCTAAGTCCCGAAGAGCATTCGTGCTAGTGATGTATCCGGGCTAAGTCCCGAAGAGCATTCGTGCTAGTGATGTATCCGGGCTAAGTCCCGAAGAGCATTCGTGCTAGTGATGTATCCGGGCTAAGTCCCGAAGAGCATTCGTGCTAGTGATGTATCCGGACTAAGTCCCGAAGATCATTCGTGCTAGCGATGTATCCGGGCTAAGTTCCAAAGGGATTCGTGCTAGTGATATATCCGTGCTAAACCCCGAAGAGCATTCGTGCTGGTGTTATCTCCGGGCTAGGCCCCGAAGAGCAATCATGTTGGTGACGTGTATTTGGGCCTTCGTGCCTAGTAGGCTTCGTGCCGGTAATTTGAGCAAAGTTTAAGTGTTCATTACTATACGAATTCAAATTTAAATGAGATGATATGTTTAAAAGTGTACATACATGATGTTTATAGACTTGGTTAAGTCATTTCAATGTGTAATAACGAATGAATAAGAGCACTATGTGTGTGAATGATTAGAGGCACTGTGTGTGTACGAATTCCTTTAACCAAGCACTATGAGTGCGAGATCGGTCAGTGGGCACTAAGTGTGCGAAGTGGAATTCATGTAAGACCTCGTCTGGGACGAAGGCATTGATTTGAGAGTGTGTAAGACCATGTCTGGGACATGGCATCGGCTCCATATGTGAGAATATGTAAGACCATATCTAGGATATGGCATTGTAAGAGCTATATGTGCTTAATGAGTATCCGTAATGATTTCGAATGATTCAACGGGTATATTTAAGATGGTAAATAAAGTAAGATCAGAATAAGTGATACAGGTATCTACGGAAGGTATGTGAAAATCAAATGAAAGTAAAAAAATTTGTGAGTTCATATTATATTATGTTATGTATACTAAATAAGTGAATACGTAAAAAGATGGTGGATATGTTGTTAAGAAATGAATTCATGTTATAAATGTGTTACGGATTTAGTCTATGGAATGCTTGGTATATGAAGTCATATGTGCTATTGCTAAATGACCCCTATTTTTTGTTAATCATATTCAAGAAATTATTTCGATCAAGTTCAACATTTGAAAGTCTATAAGAATTTTTGATGAATGCTGATAATTTTGGATATATGGGTTATGTGCTAAAATAAATCCCATGCCGGTATACTATATGAGGCTTTATGCCAAATCGATTGTATACGGGTATCGTTAACGGTGATTGAATGTGCTAAATGAATTCAATGTTCAGGTATGTGGAAGTTGATTTTCTGTTGGAAATAGGTTAAGTTGAATACTGAGATATGATGGAGTTATAAAGGATATTTATTGGGATGTTTGAGTATATGTGTACTTTCGGTCAGGTTACAGCTTCTACATGAATGAAAATGTGGGTTACAAATATGTGGGTTGATGATGTGAATTATACATGTTAATATGTGCTTAATATGTGTTTGAAATGTATTTGTTTTAAGATAAGAAAATGATTTTATAGATCGATGCGAAATCAATAATGAATTACAATTGCTATCGATGAGCTAATGTTTATATGAATATAATTCAATAAGAGGACGTTATCCTAAACTATGCATCGGTAGAAATTTTCGAGGACGAAAATCCCTAAAGGGGGGAAGAGTTGTGACACCCCTAATTTGACCTTAGTCGAAAACTGGTTTCGGGACCACAAAATCGAGTCATAAAAATAATTAGCCGTCATATTTTATGTTTATTATATGTGAATATGAATGTGTGAAAGTTTTAAGCTTCGATTTAGTCGATTGCATGTGGATTCAGCTAATAGGACTTATGTATGACACTTTTAAAATGTGATAGGTTAATCTATAAGGATCAATTAGTGCATGAAATCAAAAGGGTGGACTTGCATGTCAATTCCCCCACTTAATTAGTAGTGGCCGGCCATGACATTGAGGATAGACAAAAATGTGATGGGTAAGACATATTATAAACAATTTGTGATAACATGTTGTGGGAAGAACAATAAAATATGAGGGGAGTGGGAGGAGAAACCAAAGTTGTTTCATCCTTGCTCCCCCATTTTGCCGTACCTAGAAGAAAAAAAAAGAAAAAAAAGGGGCTTCATCCTCTTTGTTCTTCTTGACCGAAAAATGAAAGAAAGAAGAAATATGTTTTGAGGATTTCGGCAAGATAGCAAGCTAAAAATTTAAGGTATGTGCATTCGGTCATAGAGAAAATTGAATCAAAAGTTGGTTGATCCTTATCCTCCATTGCCGTAGCCTAAAGGGAGGGAGAAGAAAGTTTGGTTGCCTTGATTTTTGGCTTAGAAGATGGCTAGAATGAGGTATGTATTAAATGATTCTTAAAAATCTATGCATGTTTGAGATGATTAGTTCAAACTCTACTTATCCCATAGATTAAACTTAGAATTTTGAGGTTTGAGATTCGGTCAATAAGCTTGAAACTCATAGTGGTTTGTTTTGGTAAGCTTGGTATACAGATGATAGATGTGTTTTGGTTTTGGTTTGATAACGATGTTAAAGATGGTGATTTTCGGTCATGTATTAACTTAAATTGTAAGTATGATTTATGGTATAAATTGTGTGATGGAATGGCCTTGAGATTTGGCTTGATTAAATGGGTAAAATGCTAAGTGTATTAAAGATGATGTAATGGATATTTCGGTTTATGTGAAGTAAATATAGATGATGATTATAAGCTGTTTTATGATTTGATAATGGTGATTAAATCTTGTAGTTAAGTGTTTAGATATATATATTAATAATGAATTTAGTTGTACTTGCTATGCGAGAAATATGCAATGCTATAGGTATTTGATTATTAGATATGGTTATTTTAGGTTGATTTGTAATGGTATGATTGCATTGATGAATTGGTTTGAAAATGGTGGATAATATGTACATGAGTATTAGGATAGGGCTTTAAGTTCATATTGATAAGTATGCAGTATAGGTATTTGGTATGTACATATGTTGTTGATGTCGTATGCGTTGGTCATTTTTTTATGATTTGTAATGGTAAAAATAAATTTGTATCACTTTGTGTTATTTATATAAGTGGCTGTATTTTCGGCCATGGTAATTGGCTATCTAGGTTCCATTTATAATGGCAAGTAATGTGAGTTCTTGTTTGTGCATGTGAGTTGGGTATTAGTGAAATAAACATAAAAGTTAGTCATGGTATATTTCATAAACACATTATGCACTGAAGTTATACGATTATCAACTGTGACTATTAAAGAAGTAATGTTGAATAAGTAATGAAACAAATTCATTTGTTTTAATTAAGCTTAAGAGCAAAGAGGATCAAAGTCGGATAGGGGAAAAGAGAAAGTAAACGAATAGCCGTGGATATCTAATCGTCGACCACCTCCGAGGTAAGTTTTAAGTGATTAAACGTTGAGTGAATTCAATCATAATAGGACATAATGAGTTGACTTAATAAGATATGATGTGGCCATGATATGTCTTAAACTCAAATGGTAAGTTCATAAGTGTTTGGACTTGGAAATTTAAGAGTAAATTGTAATAATTTGCTTTGGACAGCAGCAGTAATGTGATTTTAGAAAATCACTATAAATTGTTGGTGAGGAATTATAGGTTGAATAAATTATGTAATCAAAGATTAGTTAGTCTAGTTTCTTATAAAAGAGACCCTGTAAGCAAAGAAATTTCCTATAAAGAGATATTTAAAGTTGTGTGGGACAGTGTCAAAATGACTCCGAAATCCCCTGTTCTGTTTTTAGAAAATCATTATAATTTGTAAAAAAATTGTTATAAGATAAAATTTATATGCTTAGACTCCTTAATGAGTCTAGTTTCAAATGAAATCAAATAGAACACATTTTGAATTCTGTACAATGAAATATTTGATTAGTAGTGAAGAGTGGGCAGATTAGTCAAACAGTGAAACAGGGGAAACTTTAAGAAAAATATGGTATTTATTGGCCAAACCTAAAATTCTGGAAATTTTATGGATGGAATATATACGAGTCTATATTCAGGGAAAATTAACGGCAAGTGATTTGGAGTTTTGTAGCTCCAGTTATAAATAATTTAGTGACTATTGCTCAGGAAAGCAGCTCGTAGTGAATATGTGATTTTGTTGTAAACATGGATAAAACTTGTTTTAGTTGCTCATAAGCTATTGATTAAACCCATACGTGAATTCTAAATCGTGATATTGTAAAATGATATATGAGTGTTAGATGGATCTTTGATATTAAAATTTGTGAAATTGTAAGTTTATGAGTATTCGAATATGAAATGATAGTATGGCGTGACATTGAATTATTCATTGGAAAATGATTGATGTAGATTCGGCCAAGACAAAGTGTATACATGATAGTATATGTGTGGTATGTGAAGTATATTTGGATAATTTTGATGTGAATACATGAAAATTTATATTTTGATTGAGGATTTCATGCGATGAATGTGAATGTGTATATATGAGATAAGGCCGAATGGCCAATGTGATGAATGTGAACATGCATATATGTGATAAGGCTGAATGGCCAATGTGATGAATGTGAGCATGCGTATGTGTGATAAGGCCGAATGGCCAATGTGATGAATATGAACATGCATATATGTGATAAAGCCGAACGGTCAATGTGAAATATATATATGAGATATGTATATGTGGTAAAGCCGAATGGCTAGTGTAAAATATATATGAGATATGTATATGTGGTAAAGCCGAATGGCTAGTGTGAAATATATATGAGATATGTATATGTAGTAAAGCCGAATGGCTAGTGTGAAATATGTAGGCGATGTGCGTATATTGCGGCCGAACGACCAAATGTGAAAGGTGTGTATTATTAGATATTTGATGAGGCAAATGAATTACAAATATGACAGTAGATGTGAATGTTGTAACATGTGATTAAATGTACATGAAACTTGGAAATATATTCCGGGTAAGACCTGATGACTACGTGTGGAGATTATGTCCGGGTAAGACCCGATGACTACGTGTGGAGATTTTGTCCGGGTGAGACCCGATAACTTCGTGTGGAGATTTCGTCTGAGCTAAAGGTCTCGCCGATAATCCGAGTAGAGGTTAAAGCTATAAGACTTCGTAATAAGAATTGCTTATAAATATATTCAATGCGAAAGGTTAAACAGGTATGTACTCCAAGTTTATATGTGAGCTTGATTTGAACTAAATCATAAGGTAGTTATGTGATGCATACGAGAGCAATCTATGAGACTATTCCTATGATTATGTGACATCGGATTAGTGTGAGAGGTTATGTGAAATCATACAATATATCTATGTCACATGAGCTCACTTTTATGTGAAAGTTTATCTGCCTATTGTATATGATGAGATGTGCATATTCGGTAAAGGGATGGTATGCCTGAAGGAAGAGTGAAATAAAAATACGAACAACTATGTTATAATTTGATTGTTATCTGTTGACACTGCTTAAAACTTACTAAGCATTGTAATGCTTACTCCGTTTACTTTGTTTTCTCTGTTTTATAGATCTCATTGCGAAGCTACAGGCTCGGGGATCGTCAGCAACTAGTCACACTATCACTATCCACTGCTTGTTACTGTTATGTTTAGAATTATTTTATGGCATGTATAGAATAGACTAGTGGCGGAAGAATATTTTTGGTTAATGTATATAAGCCATGCGAAAATGGCATCTTTTGAATGTTTACTTAGAGAAGTTTAAATTTTATCCCTGGTTGTGCTTAGTACTTATTTAAGTGAATGATCTTTATTTCAAGAAAAAGTTCAAAATTTTACTGTTCTGACATGAGTTACAAGTCCCGTAATGCCCCTTACCTATTCAGGCGACGGTTACGGGATAGGGGTGTTACATTTTATTGGTATCAGAGCTACGGTTTAGTCGATTCTAGGACTAACGTAGCACGCGTGAGTCTATTTATACATGCCATAAAGTGATAAAATGATAGTGTGATGATTTTTGACTATTAAAATGTGTTTGCTGTATTGTAATGAATCTTGATCCCGATCGAGCTGTAGCAAGCTCCTGACTATGAGAATTTGCGATATAACTTCACTTAGATATGCCTAAATTATTAAGTTGATCAGGTACGTATCATGTACTCGTATTTTAATTTCGATTTGGATTGAATTATAAGGGTCTAGGTGATGCAATTTTGAAAGAGTGTTATGACTATAAATGTGATTTTTGTATGTGGCTATGGAACTGGAAGTTGAATGGTCGATAAGCATGTTGTGTTTATATTCAAGTAATGTAAATGATATACTAATGTGTATTGCTATATATGTATATGTACATGAGAATTGAGAGTGATATACCCGGGCTAAGTCCCGGAGAGCATTTGTGCTAGTGATGTATCCGGGCTAAGTCCCGAAGAGCATTCGTGCTAGTGATGTATCCGGGCTAAGTCTCGAAGAGCATTCGTGCTAGTGATGTATCCGGGCTAAGTCCCGAAGAGCATTCGTGCTAGTGATGTATCCGGGCTAAGTCCCGAAGAGCATTCGTGCTAGTGATGTATCCGGGCTAAGTCCCGAAGAGCATTCGTGCTAGTGATGTATCCGGACTAAGTCCCGAAGAGCATTCGTGCTAGCGATGTATCCGGGCTAAGTTCCAAAGGGATTCGTGCTAGTGATATATCCGTGCTAAACCCCGAAGAGCATTCGTGCTGGTGTTATCTCCGGGCTAGGCCCCGAAGAGCAATCATGTTGGTGACGTGTATTTGGGCCTTCGTGCCTAGTAGGCTTCGTGCCGGTAATTTGAGCAAAGTTTAAGTGTTCATTACTATACGAATTCAAATTTAAATGAGATGATATGTTTAAAAGTGTACATACATGATGTTTATAGACTTGGTTAAGTCATTTCAATGTGTAATAACGAATGAATAAGAGCACTATGTGTGTGAATGATTAGAGGCACTGTGTGTGTACGAATTCCTTTAACCAAGCACTATGAGTGCGAGATCGGTCAGTGGGCACTAAGTGTGCGAAGTGGAATTCATGTAAGACCTCGTCTGGGACGAAGGCATTGATTTGAGAGTGTGTAAGACCATGTCTGGGACATGGCATCGGCTCCATATGTGAGAATATGTAAGACCATATCTAGGATATGGCATTGTAAGAGCTATATGTGCTTAATGAGTATCCGTAATGATTTCGAATGATTCAACGGGTATATTTAAGATGGTAAATAAAGTAAGATCAGAATAAGTGATACAGGTATCTACGGAAGGTATGTGAAAATCAAATGAAAGTAAAAAAATTTGTGAGTTCATATTATATTATGTTATGTATACTAAATAAGTGAATACGTAAAAAGATGGTGGATATGTTGTTAAGAAATGAATTCATGTTATAAATGTGTTACGGATTTAGTCTATGGAATGCTTGGTATATGAAGTCATATGTGCTATTGCTAAATGACCCCTATTTTTTGTTAATCATATTCAAGAAATTATTTCGATCAAGTTCAACATTTGAAAGTCTATAAGAATTTTTGATGAATGCTGATAATTTTGGATATATGGGTTATGTGCTAAAATAAATCCCATGCCGGTATACTATATGAGGCTTTATGCCAAATCGATTGTATACGGGTATCGTTAACGGTGATTGAATGTGCTAAATGAATTCAATGTTCAGGTATGTGGAAGTTGATTTTCTGTTGGAAATAGGTTAAGTTGAATACTGAGATATGATGGAGTTATAAAGGATATTTATTGGGATGTTTGAGTATATGTGTACTTTCGGTCAGGTTACAGCTTCTACATGAATGAAAATGTGGGTTACAAATATGTGGGTTGATGATGTGAATTATACATGTTAATATGTGCTTAATATGTGTTTGAAATGTATTTGTTTTAAGATAAGAAAATGATTTTATAGATCGATGCGAAATCAATAATGAATTACAATTGCTATCGATGAGCTAATGTTTATATGAATATAATTCAATAAGAGGACGTTATCCTAAACTATGCATCGGTAGAAATTTTCGAGGACGAAAATCCCTAAAGGGGGGAAGAGTTGTGACACCCCTAATTTGACCTTAGTCGAAAACTGGTTTCGGGACCACAAAATCGAGTCATAAAAATAATTAGCCGTCATATTTTATGTTTATTATATGTGAATATGAATGTGTGAAAGTTTTAAGCTTCGATTTAGTCGATTGCATGTGGATTCAGCTAATAGGACTTATGTATGACACTTTTAAAATGTGATAGGTTAATCTATAAGGATCAATTAGTGCATGAAATCAAAAGGGTGGACTTGCATGTCAATTCCCCCACTTAATTAGTAGTGGCCGGCCATGACATTGAGGATAGACAAAAATGTGATGGGTAAGACATATTATAAACAATTTGTGATAACATGTTGTGGGAAGAACAATAAAATATGAGGGGAGTGGGAGGAGAAACCAAAGTTGTTTCATCCTTGCTCCCCCATTTTGCCGTACCTAGAAGAAAAAAAAAGAAAAAAAAGGGGCTTCATCCTCTTTGTTCTTCTTGACCGAAAAATGAAAGAAAGAAGAAATATGTTTTGAGGATTTCGGCAAGATAGCAAGCTAAAAATTTAAGGTATGTGCATTCGGTCATAGAGAAAATTGAATCAAAAGTTGGTTGATCCTTATCCTCCATTGCCGTAGCCTAAAGGGAGGGAGAAGAAAGTTTGGTTGCCTTGATTTTTGGCTTAGAAGATGGCTAGAATGAGGTATGTATTGAATGATTCTTAAAAATCTATGCATGTTTGAGATGATTAGTTCAAACTCTACTTATCCCATAGATTAAACTTAGAATTTTGAGGTTTGAGATTCGGTCAATAAGCTTGAAACTCATAGTGGTTTGTTTTGGTAAGCTTGGTATACAGATGATAGATGTGTTTTGGTTTTGGTTTGATAACGATGTTAAAGATGGTGATTTTCGGTCATGTATTAACTTAAATTGTAAGTATGATTTATGGTATAATTTGTGTGATGGAATGGCCTTGAGATTTGGCTTGATTAAATGGGTAAAATGCTAAGTGTATTAAAGATGATGTAATGGATATTTCGGTTTATGTGAAGTAAATATAGATGATGATTATAAGCTGTTTTATGATTTGATAATGGTGATTAAATCTTGTAGTTAAGTGTTTAGATATATATATTAATAATGAATTTAGTTGTACTTGCTATGCGAGAAATATGCAATGCTATAGGTATTTGATTATTAGATATGGTTATTTTAGGTTGATTTGTAATGGTATGATTGCATTGATGAATTGGTTTGAAAATGGTGGATAATATGTACATGAGTATTAGGATAGGGCTTTAAGTTCATATTGATAAGTATGCAGTATAGGTATTTGGTATGTACATATGTTGTTGATGTCGTATGCGTTGGTCGTTTTTTTATGATTTGTAATGGTAAAAATAAATTTGTATCACTTTGTGTTATTTATATAAGTGGCTGTATTTTCGGCCATGGTAATTGGCTATCTAGGTTCCATTTATAATGGCAAGTAATGTGAGTTCTTGTTTGTGCATGTGAGTTGGGTATTAGTGAAATAAACATAAAAGTTAGTCATGGTATATTTCATAAACACATTATGCACTGAAGTTATACGATTATCAACTGTGACTATTAAAGAAGTAATGTTGAATAAGTAATGAAACAAATTCATTTGTTTTAATTAAGCTTAAGAGCAAAGAGGATCAAAGTCGGATAGGGGAAAAGAGAAAGTAAACGAATAGCCGTGGATATCTAATCGTCGACCACCTCCGAGGTAAGTTTTAAGTGATTAAACGTTGAGTGAATTCAATCATAATAGGACATAATGAGTTGATTTAATAAGATATGATGTGGCCATGATATGTCTTAAACTCAAATGGTAAGTTCATAAGTGTTTGGACTTGGAAATTTAAGAGTAAATTGTAATAATTTGCTTTGGACAGCAGCAGTAATGTGATTTTAGAAAATCACTATAAATTGTTGGTGAGGAATTATAGGTTGAATAAATTATGTAATCAAAGATTAGTTAGTCTAGTTTCTTATAAAAGAGACCCTGTAAGCAAAGAAATTTCCTATAAAGAGATATTTAAAGTTGTGTGGGACAGTGTCAAAATGACTCCGAAATCCCCTGTTCTGTTTTTAGAAAATCATTATAATTTGTAAAAAAATTGTTATAAGATAAAATTTATATTCTTAGACTCCTTAATGAGTCTAGTTTCAAATGAAATCAAATAGAACACATTTTGAATTCTGTACAATGAAATATTTGATTCGTAGTGAAGAGTGGGCAGATTAGTCAAACAGTGAAACAGGGGAAACTTTAAGAAAAATATGGTATTTATTGGCCAAACCTAAAATTCTGGAAATTTTATGGATGGAATATATACGAGTCTATATTCAGGGAAAATTAACGGCAAGTGATTTGGAGTTTTGTAGCTCCAGTTATAAATAATTTAGTGACTATTGCTCAGGAAAGCAGCTCGTAGTGAATATGTGATTTTGTTGTAAACATGGATAAAACTTGTTTTAGTTGCTCATAAGCTATTGATTAAACCCATACGTGAATTCTAAATCGTGATATTGTAAAATGATATATGAGTGTTAGATGGATCTTTGATATTAAAATTTGTGAAATTGTAAGTTTATGAGTATTCGAATATGAAATGATAGTATGGCGTGACATTGAATTATTCATTGGAAAATGATTGATGTAGATTCGGCCAAGACAAAGTGTATACATGATAGTATATGTGTGGTATGTGAAGTATATTTGGATAATTTTGATGTGAATACATGAAAATTTATATTTTGATTGAGGATTTCATGCGATGAATATGAATGTGTATATATGAGATAAGGCCGAATGGCCAATGTGATGAACGTGAACATGCATATATGTGATAAGGCTGAATGGCCAATGTGATGAATGTGAGCATGCGTATGTGTGATAAGGCCGAATGGCCAATGTGATGAATATGAACATGCATATATGTGATAAAGCCGAACGGTCAATGTGAAATATATATATGAGATATGTATATGTGGTAAAGCCGAATGGCTAGTGTAAAATATATATGAGATATGTATATGTGGTAAAGCCGAATGGCTAGTGTGAAATATATATGAGATATGTATATGTAGTAAAGCCGAATGGCTAGTGTGAAATATGTAGGCGATGTGCGTATATTGCGGCCGAACGACCAAATGTGAAAGGTGTGTATTATTAGATATTTGATGAGGCAAATGAATTACAAATATGACAGTAGATGTGAATGTTGTAACATGTGATTAAATGTACATGAAACTTGGAAATATATTCCGGGTAAGACCTGATGACTACGTGTGGAGATTATGTCCGGGTAAGACCCGATGACTACGTGTGGAGATTTTGTCCGGGTGAGACCCGATAACTTCGTGTGGAGATTTCGTCTGAGCTAAAGGTCTCGCCGATAATCCGAGTAGAGGTTAAAGCTATAAGACTTCGTAATAAGAATTGCTTATAAATATATTCAATGCGAAAGGTTAAACAGGTATGTACTCCAAGTTTATATGTGAGCTTGATTTGAACTAAATCATAAGGTAGTTATGTGATGCATACGAGAGCAATCTATGAGACTATTCCTATGATTATGTGACATCGGATTAGTGTGAGAGGTTATGTGAAATCATACAATATATCTATGTCACATGAGCTCACTTTTATGTGAAAGTTTATCTGCCTATTGTATATGATGAGATGTGCATATTCGGTAAAGGGATGGTATGCCTGAAGGAAGAGTGAAATAAAAATACGAACAACTATGTTATAATTTGATTGTTATCTGTTGACACTGCTTAAAACTTACTAAGCATTGTAATGCTTACTCCGTTTACTTTGTTTTCTCTGTTTTATAGATCTCATTGCGAAGCTACAGGCTCGGGGATCGTCAGCAACTAGTCACACTATCACTATCCACTGCTTGTTACTGTTATGTTTAGAATTATTTTATGGCATGTATAGAATAGACTAGTGGCGGAAGAATATTTTTGGTTAATGTATATAAGCCATGCGAAAATGGCATCTTTTGAATGTTTACTTAGAGAAGTTTAAATTTTATCCCTGGTTGTGCTTAGTACTTATTTAAGTGAATGATCTTTATTTCAAGAAAAAGTTCAAAATTTTACTGTTCTGACATGAGTTACAAGTCCCGTAATGCCCCTTACCTATTCAGGCGACGGTTACGGGATAGGGGTGTTACATTTTATTGGTATCAGAGCTACGGTTTAGTCGATTCTAGGACTAACGTAGCACGCGTGAGTCTATTTATACATGCCATAAAGTGATAAAATGATAGTGTGATGATTTTTGACTATTAAAATGTGTTTGCTGTATTGTAATGAATCTTGATCCCGATCGAGCTGTAGCAAGCTCCTGACTATGAGAATTTGCGATATAACTTCACTTAGATATGCCTAAATTATTAAGTTGATCAGGTACGTATCATGTACTCGTATTTTAATTTCGATTTGGATTGAATTATAAGGGTATAGCTGATGCAATTTTGAAAGAGTGTTATGACTATAAATGTGATTTTTGTATGTGGCTATGGAACTGGAAGTTGAATGGTCGATAAGCATGTTGTGTTTATATTCAAGTAATGTAAATGATATACTAATGTGTATTGCTATATATGTATATGTACATGAGAATTGAGAGTGATATACCCGGGCTAAGTCCCGGAGAGCATTTGTGCTAGTGATGTATCCGGGCTAAGTCCCGAAGAGCATTCGTGCTAGTGATGTATCCGGGCTAAGTCTCGAAGAGCATTCGTGCTAGTGATGTATCCGGGCTAAGTCCCGAAGAGCATTCGTGCTAGTGATGTATCCGGGCTAAGTCCCGAAGAGCATTCGTGCTAGTGATGTATCCGGGCTAAGTCCCGAAGAGCATTCGTGCTAGTGATGTATCCGGACTAAGTCCCGAAGAGCATTCGTGCTAGCGATGTATCCGGGCTAAGTTCCAAAGGGATTCGTGCTAGTGATATATCCGTGCTAAACCCCGAAGAGCATTCGTGCTGGTGTTATCTCCGGGCTAGGCCCCGAAGAGCAATCATGTTGGTGACGTGTATTTGGGCCTTCGTGCCTAGTAGGCTTCGTGCCGGTAATTTGAGCAAAGTTTAAGTGTTCATTACTATACGAATTCAAATTTAAATGAGATGATATGTTTAAAAGTGTACATACATGATGTTTATAGACTTGGTTAAGTCATTTCAATGTGTAATAACGAATGAATAAGAGCACTATGTGTGTGAATGATTAGAGGCACTGTGTGTGTACGAATTCCTTTAACCAAGCACTATGAGTGCGAGATCGGTCAGTGGGCACTAAGTGTGCGAAGTGGAATTCATGTAAGACCTCGTCTGGGACGAAGGCATTGATTTGAGAGTGTGTAAGACCATGTCTGGGACATGGCATCGGCTCCATATGTGAGAATATGTAAGACCATATCTAGGATATGGTATTGTAAGAGCTATATGTGCTTAATGAGTATCCGTAATGATTTCGAATGATTCAACGGGTATATTTAAGATGGTAAATAAAGTAAGATCAGAATAAGTGATACAGGTATCTACGGAAGGTATGTGAAAATCAAATGAAAGTAAAAAAATTTGTGAGTTCATATTATATTATGTTATGTATACTAAATAAGTGAATACGTAAAAAGATGGTGGATATGTTGTTAAGAAATGAATTCATGTTATAAATGTGTTACGGATTTAGTCTATGGAATGCTTGGTATATGAAGTCATATGTGCTATTGCTAAATGACCCCTATTTTTTGTTAATCATATTCAAGAAATTATTTCGATCAAGTTCAACATTTGAAAGTCTATAAGAATTTTTGATGAATGCTGATAATTTTGGATATATGGGTTATGTGCTAAAATAAATCCCATGCCGGTATACTATATGAGGCTTTATGCCAAATCGATTGTATACGGGTATCGTTAACGGTGATTGAATGTGCTAAATGAATTCAATGTTCAGGTATGTGGAAGTTGATTTTCTGTTGGAAATAGGTTAAGTTGAATACTGAGATATGATGGAGTTATAAAGGATATTTATTGGGATGTTTGAGTATATGTGTACTTTCGGTCAGGTTACAGCTTCTACATGAATGAAAATGTGGGTTACAAATATGTGGGTTGATGATGTGAATTATACATGTTAATATGTGCTTAATATGTGTTTGAAATGTATTTGTTTTAAGATAAGAAAATGATTTTATAGATCGATGCGAAATCAATAATGAATTACAATTGCTATCGATGAGCTAATGTTTATATGAATATAATTCAATAAGAGGACGTTATCCTAAACTATGCATCGGTAGAAATTTTCGAGGACGAAAATCCCTAAAGGGGGGAAGAGTTGTGACACCCCTAATTTGACCTTAGTCGAAAACTGGTTTCGGGACCACAAAATCGAGTCATAAAAATAATTAGCCGTCATATTTTATGTTTATTATATGTGAATATGAATGTGTGAAAGTTTTAAGCTTCGATTTAGTCGATTGCATGTGGATTCAGCTAATAGGACTTATGTATGACACTTTTAAAATGTGATAGGTTAATCTATAAGGATCAATTAGTGCATGAAATCAAAAGGGTGGACTTGCATGTCAATTCCCCCACTTAATTAGTAGTGGCCGGCCATGACATTGAGGATAGACAAAAATGTGATGGGTAAGACATATTATAAACAATTTGTGATAACATGTTGTGGGAAGAACAATAAAATATGAGGGGAGTGGGAGGAGAAACCAAAGTTGTTTCATCCTTGCTCCCCCATTTTGCCGTACCTAGAAGAAAAAAAAAAGAAAAAAAAGGGGCTTCATCCTCTTTGTTCTTCTTGACCGAAAAATGAAAGAAAGAAGAAATATGTTTTGAGGATTTCGGCAAGATAGCAAGCTAAAAATTTAAGGTATGTGCATTCGGTCATAGAGAAAATTGAATCAAAAGTTGGTTGATCCTTATCCTCCATTGCCGTAGCCTAAAGGGAGGGAGAAGAAAGTTTGGTTGCCTTGATTTTTGGCTTAGAAGATGGCTAGAATGAGGTATGTATTGAATGATTCTTAAAAATCTATGCATGTTTGAGATGATTAGTTCAAACTCTACTTATCCCATAGATTAAACTTAGAATTTTGAGGTTTGAGATTCGGTCAATAAGCTTGAAACTCATAATGGTTTGTTTTGGTAAGCTTGGTATACAGATGATAGATGTGTTTTGGTTTTGGTTTGATAACGATGTTAAAGATGGTGATTTTCGGTCATGTATTAACTTAAATTGTAAGTATGATTTATGGTATAATTTGTGTGATGGAATGGCCTTGAGATTTGGCTTGATTAAATGGGTAAAATGCTAAGTGTATTAAAGATGATGTAATGGATATTTCGGTTTATGTGAAGTAAATATAGATGATGATTATAAGCTGTTTTATGATTTGATAATGGTGATTAAATCTTGTAGTTAAGTGTTTAGATATATATATTAATAATGAATTTAGTTGTACTTGCTATGCGAGAAATATGCAATGCTATAGGTATTTGATTATTAGATATGGTTATTTTAGGTTGATTTGTAATGGTATGATTGCATTGATGAATTGGTTTGAAAATGGTGGATAATATGTACATGAGTATTAGGATAGGGCTTTAAGTTCATATTGATAAGTATGCAGTATAGGTATTTGGTATGTACATATGTTGTTGATGTCGTATGCGTTGGTCATTTTTTTATGATTTGTAATGGTAAAAATAAATTTGTATCACTTTGTGTTATTTATATAAGTGGCTGTATTTTCGGCCATGGTAATTGGCTATCTAGGTTCCATTTATAATGGCAAGTAATGTGAGTTCTTGTTTGTGCATGTGAGTTGGGTATTAGTGAAATAAACATAAAAGTTAGTCATGGTATATTTCATAAACACATTATGCACTGAAGTTATACGATTATCAACTGTGACTATTAAAGAAGTAATGTTGAATAAGTAATGAAACAAATTCATTTGTTTTAATTAAGCTTAAGAGCAAAGAGGATCAAAGTCGGATAGGGGAAAAGAGAAAGTAAACGAATAGCCGTGGATATCTAATCGTCGACCACCTCCGAGGTAAGTTTTAAGTGATTAAACGTTGAGTGAATTCAATCATAATAGGACATAATGAGTTGATTTAATAAGATATGATGTGGCCATGATATGTCTTAAACTCAAATGGTAAGTTCATAAGTGTTTGGACGTGGAAATTTAAGAGTAAATTGTAATAATTTGCTTTGGACAGCAGCAGTAATGTGATTTTAGAAAATCACTATAAATTGTTGGTGAGGAATTATAGGTTGAATAAATTATGTAATCAAAGATTAGTTAGTCTAGTTTCTTATAAAAGAGACCCTGTAAGCAAAGAAATTTCCTATAAAGAGATATTTAAAGTTGTGTGGGACAGTGTCAGAATGACTCCGAAATCCCCTGTTCTGTATTTAGAAAATCATTATAATTTGTAAAAAAATGGTTATAAGATAAAATTTATATGCTTAGACTCCTTAATGAGTCTAGTTTCAAATGAAATCAAATAGAACACATTTTGAATTCTGTACAATGAAAGATTTGATTCGTAGTGAGGAGTGGGCATATTAGTCAAACAGTGAAATAAGGGAAACTTTAAGAAAAATCTGGTATCTATTGGCCAAACCTAAAATTCTGGAAATTTTATGGATGGAATATATACGAGTCTATATTCAGGGAAAATTAACGGAAAGTGATTTGGAGTTTTGTAGCTCCAGTTATAAATAATTTAGTGACTATTGCTCAGGAATGCAGCTCGTAGTGAATATGTGATTTTGTTGTAAACATGGATAAAACTTGTTTTAGTTGCTCATAAGCTATTGATTAAACCCGTACGTGAATTCTAAGTCGTGATATTGTAAAATGATATATGAGTGTTAGATGGATCTTTGATATTAAAATTTGTGAAATTGTAAGTTTATGAGTATTCGAATATGAAATGATAGTATGGCGTGAAATTGAATTATTCATTGGAAAATGATTGATGTAGATTCGGCCAAGACAAAGTGTATACATGATAGTATATGTGTGGTATGTGAAGTATATTTGGATAATTGTGATGAGAATACATGAAAATTTATATTTTGATTTAGGATTTCATGCGATGAATGTGAATGTGTATATATGAGATAAGGCCGAATGGCCAATGTGATGAATGTGAACATGCATATATGTGATAAGGCCGAATGGCCAATGTGATGAATGTGGGCATGCATATGTGTGATAAGGCCGAATGGCCAATGTGATGAATATGAACATGCATATATGTGATAAAGCCGAACGGTCAATGTGAAATATATATATGAGATATGTATATGTGGTAAAGCCGAATGGCTAGTGTGAAATATATATGAGATATGTATATGTGGTAAAGCCGAATGGCTAGTGTGAAATATATATGAGATATGTATATGTAGTAAAGCCGAATGGCTAGTGTGAAATATGTAGGCGATGTGCGTATATTGCGGCTGAACGGCCAAATTTGAAAGGTGTGTATTATTAGATATTTGATGAGGCAAATGAATTACAAATATGACAGTCGATGTGAATGTTGTAACATGTGATTAAATGTACATGAAACTTGGAAATATATTCCGTGTAAGACCCGTTGACTACGTGTGGAGATTATGTCCGGGTAAGACCCGATGACTACGTGTGGAGATTTTGTCCGGGTGAGACCCGATAACTTCGTGTGGAGATTTCGTCTGAGCTAAAGGTCTCGCCGATAATCCGAGTAGAGGTTAAAGCTATAAGACTTCATAATAAGAATTGCTTATAAATATATTCAATGCGAAAGGTTAAACAGGTATGTACTCCAAGTTTATGTGTGAGCTTGATTTGAACTAAATCATAAGGTAGTTATGTGATGCATACGAGAGCAATCTATGAGACTATTCCTATGATTATGTGACATCGGATCAGTGTGAGAGGTTATGTGAAATCATACAATATATCTATGTCACATGAGCTCACTTTTATGTGAAAGTTTATCTGCCTATTGTATATGATGAGATGTGCATATTCGGTAAAGGGATGGTATGCCCGAAGGAAGAGTGAAATAAAAATACGAACAACTATGTTATAATTTGATTGTTATCTGTTGACACTGCTTAAAACTTACTAAGCATTGTAATGCTTACTCCGTTTACTTTTTTTTCTCTGTTTTATAGATCTCATTGCGAAGCTACAGGCTCGGGGATCGTCAGCAACTAGTCACACTATCACTATCCACTGCTTGTTACTGTTATGTTTAGAATTATTTTATGGCATGTATAGAATAGACTAGTGGCGGAAGAATATTTTTGGTTAATGTATATAAGCCATGCGAAAATGGCATCTTTTGAATGTTTACTTAGAGAAGTTTAAATTTTATCCCTGGCTGTGCTGAGTACTTATTTAAATGAATGATCTTTATTTCAAGAAAAAGTTCAAAATTTTACTGTTCTGACATGAGTTACAAGTCCGGTAATGCCCCTTACCTATTCAGGCGACGGCTACGGGATAGGGGTGTTACAACGACACACCATAGGATGCCTATGCTCACAATGCGGACAAAGGGGCCATCTATAACCACATGTTGAACTACTAGTACTAACTACAACACTATCTTGCTGTTTAGACTGACTTAGTCAAATCTCATGTCGTGCACTCTTACCAGAACCTTGAGTATTACGCCTTCTCTTTGGCGGTCGGCCAGATACACCATCAAAATTTCTCTTACTAGATTCAGTAACTACAGAACGAGGTGGCTCAACCAAAGTCTCCTCAACTACTTTGGCTTTCTTGACTAACTCATCAAACATCTTTACACTTTGTGCTACCAAATAAACCCGAATCTCATGGTTAAGCCTAAATCGGAACCTCTTACATCGATCCCTCTCAGAAAGTATCATTTTAGGGGCATACTAAATAAGTCGCACAAACTTAGCCTCATAATTAGCCATAGAAAAATCTCTTTGAACCAAATCCAAAAACTCATGCTTACGAGCCTCTATATACTGCTCGCCCATAAAATTCCTCTTAAAAACCTCAAGAAAGTAATTCCAAGTCAATCTATCAGAAACATTACCCTTCTATAATTGTATTCCACCAATGATAAGCCTCGCCGTCAAGTAAGGATAGAGCCAACCCAACTTTTCCTCGTCAGAACAGGATATCTGTTCGAGGAGCCTTCCAACTCCTTCCATTCAATACTCAGCTACGGTCAGATAACTCCATAAAAATTTTTACAACCCAGTACCCGAAGACGTTCAAGCGGTAACCCATGATTCACAGGTGCAGGATTGGTAGGTGCAAGAGTAGGGTTAGCACCAACAATCTGCTGAAATGCTCCAATTATCGCTTCCATTAGAGGAACTACACCTTCAACAGGTATATTCACTCTATGTGGTGGTATAGGAAGTGCAGAAGATGTACCATCCTCTTGATCACTAGCTCTAACATTAACATGTCTAAGAGACATATCTAATAATATAACATACACACAAACAAATAAACAATTGGTGTGAGTGGCGAGGAAATGATCCAAGTCTCATTCCTGCAAGAAAACTTTATAATGAATGGCAATGTTTTCTTGTTCCTACCCTATATGCAATTCAATGAGAACATTTCGAGCAATCACATGCAGTTTAAACAGAGTTATAGAAACAATTCCAAGAAGACAGGGAAATATAAACTCATGAGTTTCAAAACTCCAAACACACAACAATCAGTAGGTCCAAGAGTTATTGAACCTAGTGCTTTGATACCACCAAATGTAACACCCCATACTCGATTTGGTCGCTAAGCCCGAATATTAAGGTGCCACACCATCATCTCATGCTAAATACAACAAGTAAAAGCTCATTTTGGAAAAATGTTTTCCATTTTAACATTCATACATGTTTAGAGTATATCTTAAGCTTCAGTTATTGTCATTACATGCTAAGATACATTAAATAGCCTTAAGATAATAATTAAACATGCATATGGTCCGTTTCAGCAAAATCTCAAAACAACAACATATGTATTGATACTAAAGACATGGTAATGATATTTTGGTTAAGAGGTACCGATACTGCTTGAAAAACCAGTACCAAAATTGCTTACTGTTTTTCATTTAAAAACCCAAACTTTGGAAGTTATCAGTACCTTTGCCCAAGTATCGATATTTCCTCCTTGAGTATTAATACTCGAGGTAAGGTATTGATACCGAATCTCTATTCTATTTTCTTGTACGTTTGAAAATATAGAGGTATTGTTTTTAAAACACAAATATTGATACCTCTGCTTCAGACCAAAAAAATACAACATTTTAAGCATAAAAGTCATTCCAACTTGTACTAGTTCAACATGCTATCATATAATCATTAAATAAATTCCGGAACAACCGTAAAAATAATTTCAAACATCAAAAGAAAACCTAAGAAATAATCAACATATTACGAAACAAATCCTAAATCCTTAGAGCAATTAAATCATGGAGACAACTCAAAATATCATATCCAACACTAGCACAAAGACTAGCAAATTTCCTTATCATATCAAAACAAGTTAGTGAATGCTCAGAGTAATCACAATATACACAATATCAAAGGTCAATCAAGAGTATACTATAGCATATTCACAACTAAATTCCATTTGAGTCAGAATTACATGTTCAAGCTTCATTAATTCATTTAGCAATAATTCGCCAAGACTAAAACAATATATACATGCTTTAATAGCTCACAAGTTTAACTTATATATTCACAGGCATCCACAAGTTATATGGAAACAACCCAATCTGCAATTACATATGTAATTTACTATGAGAACATACTAACGTTTTCATGTAACTTAAATAAACTCATTTAACATATTATTCGCAATTAAAAGCATCCATCTCTTATCGTATTATCATTACATATAAGATCATATTTAAATGATAAATTGACACTTGTGGCTATCATCACTCATCGGATACACAGATCTCCAACACACCAATTGACTCATAGGGTTGAACATATCCCAAACGTGAAGCATAAAGCTAGCACTCTCCAACACACCAAACATGTCCCATTGAATGGAGCTTAACTCACATTCCCTTATCTATCCAACATGTTCCAAGGCCTTAACGCCCAAATCACATAACACATATAAGTGAGTACTCACAATCCTATGGCATGCCAACTATATCAACGGTCTCATAAGATCACAAGGCCAAAATATCCATATCATAATTACACATTGTTAATTATTGATTTGATGCACATCATTTTTGTTCATATGTACGAGAAATGAATTGGGTTGAAAATATACCTTCTTTACTGAAAATGTTGAAAGGATGTTGCTGATTCGATGTCGATTCTTAGCCACAACGAAAATGTCCTAGCCTCTATGTAGTCTAGCCTGTAAAAAAATGAACAACCTGATACGGAATGAACGAAGGAAGTGGAAGAAGGATCGAATTCAAGTTGTTTGACTTGAAAAAGGAAAGATTTGGATTTGATCTGAAAAAAGGAATAAACAAATTTAGTAATAAAGAAGTCAAAACAATAAAAGAAGAAATTTGAGAACAAATAACAAATAAAAATAAATATATAAAAATAAATAAATAGACGAAATTTAAAGTGGAAGATGGATTGAATAAACCAATGGTTATGATGGATAGAAGGATAAATGTCCAATTGAACCCTTTAAGGTATAAATCCCAACAAAATCAATTAATGGCTCTAATCAACCCTCCAAGAAATAATCCTTAGAAAATTGAAGGATGAAGAATGGATTCCCACGACTCCTTGAAGAAAATCGAGAAAAAAACTACTTCTAAAAGCCACAAGAAATAAATCTTGCACAAGAAACAAACTTACAGAGTTGAAAACTTTATTAATGAAAACAAATTGTGTCCTTAAGGAACAATGAAGAAGCCTTTATATAGGCTAGCTAAGTACATCCAAATAAAACTCTAAAGTATACTAAAACTGTAATTAATCTAAATAAGAAATATTTTTAAACAAAAATTTCGTGTTAACATAAAACTCCTAAATAACTTAAAATACTTAATAATTATAAAAAAATTAATAAAAAATAAAAAAAAATATAATAAATACAATATTGGACCCATGTATAATAAAAATTAAGCCAAGGACCTGAACCCAATATGAAAGCCCAAGCTTGTGGGATTGATTAGGGACCTTGAAATGAAACGCCTAAGCTTGTTAAAATTCTCCACATGTGCTTGTCATAATAGATTGAGAATTTAGGCCTACAAACAAAATTAATCCTTTCTAATTCACCCTCGCTCCAAAATTCCTCGTCTTGAAGCTTCAAATCTTTTTCTCAATTTTTTTTGTGATAAAGTCTTGAATGAATAAATTGAGGTTTGAATTTAGTTGCTTCGATTTGCATATCGTGATTGGGCCTTGAGGGAAACTAATCCCATATCTATTATGGGCTTTGAATTGGACCAAGCTGCTCATATCATTACCTCGAATATGCAATATCAAAAGGAGAAAGGCCAACAATATTAAAAGTGGCACTAACATTATACTTACCAAGAAGATCGATTTGATATCATTATTGTTTATACGCTTGATTACTTGAAAAGGTCCATCACCATGTAGGTCTAGCTTCATCTTGTGTATAGCCAAAAATCATTCCTTTCTCTTATGGACCGAATTCCAGTCACTAGGCTCAAATATAACTTGCTTGCACCCCTTGTTAACTTTGTTGGCATTCATTTATTTTGGTGATTCGTTGTCTTGCTTTCTCATGCATGGATTTCACCAATTCAACTTTTTTTTTCCTATCTAAATTGGAAATGTTTTATATAGGCAATGACACAAGATCAAGTACAGTTAGTGGATTAAAACCATAAATAAGTTCAAATAGGGAACAACCAATTGTAGAGTGAATAAATCGATTATATGCAAATTCAACAAATGGCAAACATTCTTCCCAATTTTTAAGGTTCTTACTCATAACAACTTGTAGTAAAGCACCTAAGACTCGATTGACTACCTCAGCTTGTCTATCGATTTGGGGGTGACATGTAGTAGAATATAATAATTTAGTACCAAGCTTACCTCACAACACATTCCAAAAGTGGCTTAGGAACTTTATGTCTCTGTTAGATACAATGGTGCGAGGTATCCCATGTTGGCGCACCACCTCTCTAAAGAAGAAGTCAGCCATATGTGTAGCATCATTCATTTTGTGACAAGGAATGAAGTGAACCATCCTTGAAAACCTGTCAACAACAACAAAGATACTATCTTGACCTTTTTTAGTTCGTGGAAAACCAAGAACGAAATCTATAGATAAGTCTACCCATGGCGAAGAAGGAATCGGCTAAGGAGTATAGAGCCCACGAGGCATTACCTTTGACTTTGCTTGTTTACAAGAAATACATTTCGAACATACCTTTTCAACTTCCTTATTCATATGCAACCAATAAAAATATTCTTGTAGAATATCTAGTGTTTTGGCAACATCAAAGTATCCCATTGAGCCTCCACTATGTGCCTCATGAATAAATAAAACTCTCTTGGAATTTAGGAGAAAAAGAAACCCATCTACAAGATAAAACTTGTTAAAGGCACCATTCCCACAATTGGAAAAAATATTTACAAAATCAGCATCATTTAAGTATAAATCTTTTATATGATCAAACCCTAAGACTTTAGCATTTAATGTAGTTATCAGAGAATATCTACAAGATAAGGCATCAACAACTACATTTTCTCTACCTATTTTGTTTTAATTACATATGGGAATGTCTCTATGAATTCTACCCATCGATCATGTATTTTGCTCAACTTACCTTGTCACTGTAACCATTTTATGGATTCATGATCCGTATGGATAATGAATTCATGTGGCAGCAAGTAATGTTGTCAAACTTGTAGAGCTTGGACTAATGCAAGCAACTCATTGTTGTAAGTTGAGTAGTTTAATTGCGCCCTATTCAGTTTTTCACTGAAATATGCATTGGCCTTTTTTCTTGCATCGACACAACCAATTCCAATACCTAAAGCATCACATTCAAATTCAAAAATATTAGAAAAATAAACTAATTTAAGAACCAGAGTAGAACAAAATTTATCTTGAGCTTCTCTCCATGTAAAACCCATTGACTTTTTAATAACATCAGTTAATAAGGCGACAATAGTGGAGAAATCCTTCACAAAACGTCTATAAAAACTTGCTAAATTGTGGAAAGATCTCACCTTGGTAATCGATTTAGGAGTGGGCTACTCCCTAATTGCCTTTACTTTGTCCTTATCGAGATGAATACCTTAAGCACTTATTATAAAACCTAAAAAGATTAGTTATCACAACAAAAAGTGCATTTATCAAGGTTGGCAAATAACTTTTCAGTTCTCAGAATGTCCAAAAATCATCAAAATGGAAAACATGATCAACTAAAGAAGTTGAGTAAATTAGAAAATCATCAAAATATACTACCACAAATTTACCCAAATAAGGCCTTAAAACATGATTCATTAATCTCATAAAAGTACTAGGTGCATTAGTTAGACCGAAAGGTATAACAAGCCACTCATATAATCCAACTTTAGTTTTAAAGATCTTTTTCCATTCGTCCCCTTCCCTCATGCGAATTTAGTGATAACCACTTTTTAAATCAATTTTAGTAAAAATTGTTGAACCATGTAACTCATCAAGCATGTCATCAAGTCTAGGGATTGGATATCTATACTTTACCATTATTCTGTTGATTGCGCAACAATCAACACATATTTGAAATGAACCATCTTTCTTAGGCACCAATAGGACAGGGACGACACAAGGGCTCAAACTTTCTTTAATGTACCCCTTTTGTAATAGCTTTTCTGCTTGCCTTTGTAACTCCTTTGTCTCCTCTGGATTGTGATAAACCGTAATTTATACATATTTTTACCCCATGCCTAAAGCCTTTATGGATGGTTTCTCCTTAGATTTGGTGAATTCGTTGCTCCTAATCCTTTAATTTTATGTTTTATACTTAGGAGAGCATAGAATAGTAAAAAGAGCAAGAAACGGGCCAAAAACGGAGAAAATGGACCAACATGGGAAAACAACACGGCTTGAACTTCCTCACACGGGTGTGTCACACGGCTGTGTTAATTTGGCAGAATCGAAGCACGACTTACATGGGTGGATCACATGCCCATGCCCATTTAACAGCCTTGACCACATCATTTAGTAATCGTACACGAGCGTGTTACACGGGCGTGTCCCTGCCGAACCCAAGTTTAATCCAATTCAGAAAAGGCCAATTTTTTTTGAGGGCTCTTAGGCATTCCAAAGCCTATTTAAACACTTGAGGAGGCACTTAGGAAGGGGGATACAGAGGAGGAAGCAAGGAATTACTCAAGGAAAGCCGATTGATCCATCTCAAGAGTCGGATTCATCATCAAGACTGGAGATCTCCCTTCAAGTTCCTTTAGGAGTTTTGGGTTTTCTTATGTTTTGTTATCTTTATGCTTTTAAGATGTTTTCTTTCATAAGTATGAACTAAACCCCTAAATACCTAAGGGGAACGAAACCTAAGACAGATCTTGTTATTATTATCTGAATTGTATGATAAATATTTGACTTGTTCTTAATTATGTGTTCTTAATTCTTGTTTTGATATTCCAGGATATTGATTCAAGTTAAGCTCTTATTCAGAGGAGGAATAGACCCTGTCTAAGAGTAAATTTGTCATAATTAAGCGGAACTGATTGCGCACCTAGAGATAGGGTAACAAGATTTTGCCAGATTAGGGTGAAACCTAATAAGGGAATCCATAGATCATGTTAATGCAATTCTAGGGTGTTAATTAGAAAGAGATTTCAATTATTCAACCTAGGGTTAGACAATATTAGTCTTGAGAGAGATAATAATATAACTTAGGGATTTCTACGGATCAAGTCAAATGAATAAATCGTCTGATTCAGAGTCAAATAACAAGTGAAGTCTAGGTGGATTTGTCCTTAGGTATTGTCTCAATCAATCGAATTTTCCCAAAAGTATTTTCCCAAGTTTTTCTTTCTGTGCATTCTTAGTTAGTAATTAGTTTAGACTTTTAAATTTTAGGCTAGATAATAAAAAGGAAGTAAATATTAATACTCGTAGTTCCTTTAGGTTCAACAATTCGGTCTTGCTGAACTATACTACTGTTCGATAGGTACACTTGCCTTAATCATGATAATAAGTTAGTCTTAAGAACGTTTCATTTATAAATCTTTAAAACCTGTTACGAATATCTCGGATCGGATTACTTCGGTAAGCTGGATGGTTTGGAATGATTGCATTGGGTACTAAGTTAATTTGGTGCTCTATGCCACGTAGAGGTGGAATGTAACATCCCTAACCCATAGCAGCCACCGGAGTAGGGTTACAAGGTATTACCGATGAAATTACAACATATAGCATACATTTATCAAACATATTCATTCTCATAAATCATTCAACACAAATACATTGTCCCTTATAAGGGCCTACGAGGCCTTAAATATGCTTTAAAAGTGGTTCAGGACTAAACCGATAACATACGAAAATTTTTGGAAACTTAGAAAAATTTCAACCATATAGAGGTCACATGCCCGTAGGAACAGACCGTGTGCCTCACACGGCTCTAGACACTCCGCGTCTCTGGCCTTGTGGAAACAGGGCATACATACTGACTTGGGTCACACGACCAACCACACACCCGTTTGCCCTTCGAAGTGGCCACACACGCTCGTGTGCTAGGCCGTGCCAAAGCTATAGGGTATACCGACTTATGCAACATGGCCAAGTCACATGCCCATGTGCTAGGCCGTGTGCCAAATAGGGGGTATACTAACTTGCACCACACGACAAGTCACATGCCCGTGTGTGAGACCGTGTAGAGCATACTAACTTCAATTCAATTTCAACACCACTGTGTGTCACGCACGCCCGTGTCTCTACCCGTGTGGACAAAAATAGGCCATTCGGAAGGCCAATTTGCCACCCCAACATCAATATACCTACACAAGGAAAAATGGCACCATTTCATTATACAATTAGGCAGCCGAAATCATCAACCAAATGCACAATTCATACCATTATAATTTCATCTATTCAAATTATCAAATCACTACCATTTACTTAGCCAAATACATGCCAAAACAATTTCAAACAATATGGTTCATTTATCATAATTCACATAACCATTTTATCTTCCATAATGTCTTAGTTACTACCATGCCAAAACAAACCAAAATAAGCCATCACTCATGGCTATATTTATACAAACCAAAACATATACATTTATAAGCCATTTCTAATAGCCAAATACATCAATATTAACATCATGTACAAGACAAATCTTATGGCTATAATCACAACCAAAATACCACATCTAGCCTATACATTCCATATACCATAAATGTATAAGTCAAAAGTACCAACTTAGATGTTTGATAGTTCGATGATGTTCCCAACAACTCCCAGATCTAAGCTAGTCTTAATTCAATGTAAAACATAGGAAAATAACATGAAGTAAGCTTTATAGCTTAGTAAGCTCGTATGTGAAAAACTTAATTCATCGAATAAATGCAAATCAACCAATTACACATGACAAATCCATATACACATTAACTACAAACATTTCTCATGTCTCAAAACATGATCTAATACAAACTCATCGAACTTTCACTATTTAATACTCGAATAGGTTTTGCACATACCTATATTGCCTCGTACCAACCTTTTTCTCAACCACATCATTCGTTTACCCGATGGAACATTCAGAATAGTAATTGGATACTCAGGAGTCTTGTACGATAAGTACCTATACCATGGCCCATAGCCAAATCAAAGTAACTTATCTGCAGAACTATTATCATGGCCCGAAGCCAAATCGGTAAAATACGCACCCGAAGTGCTAATATCATAGCCCGAAGCCAACTTAACGTATCACTTACTGGCATGTCAATAATATTCAAAACTATTCTTGAGGTTCAACCGGGCTTTCACACTTTTCGTTTCTATCATTGAATGCATACGTAGAGTCATTTTCACAATTCATACATTAACCATAATCCCTTTTTAACAAATTACGCAATATAAAAGCATTTTAATATACATTTATAATGCAATCATCACATACGAACTTACCTTATATTCGAAATTGACGGATCGGGTTGACTACTTGATAACCTTGCTTTTCCCTCGATCTAAATCCGAATTCTTTCTTTCTTGATCTATGTGAATTTAAAATTAACTTATTTATTCATCTACTCATTCAATTATTCCAAAAAGACACATTTGGACATTTTTACACATTAGCCCCTAAACTTTTGCATTTAATCAACTTAGTCCCTATTTCACAAATGCACAAAATTCACACAATTCAATAAAACCCATGCTTGGCTGAATTATATATAGGTCCCTAGCAGCCCACAACTTTCATTTATTTCACATTTCAACCACACAATTTTTACATTTCACAAATTAATCCCTTTTTGACATTTTTGTCAAAAATCACTGTACAAAACATGAAAATCTATCATGAAGCTTTCATATTTCCACATTAAACATCAAAGAACACATAGATTTAATAATGGAAACTTCAAAATCTTTAACAGCTTTGAAATTAAAGGTACGGGCTAGCTAGATTGGGCTGCAATGATTAAAAAAACATAGAAATCATCAAAAATCGAGCTAAAACCGTACCTTAATTGAGCCTTGAAGTAGCCAAAATTTTCAAACCCTAAATTAGATTTTCTTCATGCATCATTCGGCCAAGGATGGTAATAGTAAGATTAATTTTGTGTTTTGTTTTATTTAATTAACCTTTATTAATCAATTTATAAAAAGAACCTTAATGAACATTAATATTTCACTACATGCCAAACCATTATCATCCATTAACTCTCTAATAGATAAATTATCACTTAAGGACCTTAACTTTAAGGTTTTATAGCTAGTAGATACCTTTAACTATTAGAACAACACTTTTGTACTTTATGCAATTTAGTCCTTTTTATCAAATTGACCAATTAAACAACAAAATTTCTTAACGAAATTTTCACACAATCACTCAATCATGCTGTAAACACAAAATACTATTAAAATAATTTCTTGAAATTAGATTTGTGGTTTCAAAACCACAGTTTCGATTTATCCAAAAGCGGGCCGTTACAACTCTTCCCCTTTTAGGGATTTTCGTCCCCTAAAATCTTACCGGTGAATAGGTTCGGGAATTGTTTTCTTATAGCATCCTTGGGTTCCCATGTATCTTTTTTAACCCCATGACGATGCCATAATACTTTCACTAATGAGATTCTCATATTTCTCAGCTATTTGTTCTCCCGAGATAAAATTTGAATTGGTTCTTCAGCATATGACATATCAAATTGAAATTCAACCTCGGCCAGGGAAATGACATGTGAATGGTCAGATCGGTATCGTTGAAGCATCGACACATGAAACAGATTATGTATTTTCTCTAATTCAGACGGTAATGATAGTCAATATGCCGCTGGCCCAACTCACTCAGTAATCTCATACGGTTCGATGAATCGCAGACTCAATTTCCCATTCCGACCAAACCACAATATCTTTTCCCATGGCCACACTTTCAAAAACACTTTATCCCTGATCTTGAATTTAATATCTTTCCGTTTCAAGTCTGTGTACAATTTCTGTCGATCCAAAGCTGCTTTAAAACTATCACGAATTACTTTCACTTTTTCTTCAGTCTTTCTGATTAGATCAACCTCGCGAATCTTATTTTAGCTAAGCTCACTCTAGTACAATGGTGTTTGACATTTATGACCGTATAGAGCTTCGTACGGTGGCATCTTTATACTCGATTAAAAACTATTATTGTAAGCAAATTCAATCAGTGGTAGATATTTCTCCCAGCTGCCTTCAAACTCAAGAATGCAACAACGCAACATATCCTCAAGTATCTGAATAACTTGTTCGGATTGACCATCCATTTGCGGGTGAAATGCAGTGCTAAAATGCAGCTTTGAACCCAAAGCTTCTTGCAATTTCTTCCAAAATCACAAGTAAATCTTGGATCTCTATCCGATACAATAGATAGGGGAACACTAGGTAATCTCACAATTTCAAAAATATACAACTCAACTAATTTATCAAGCGAGAAATCTGTACTTACCAGAATTAAATGAGCTGAGTTCGTCAATTTGTCAACAACAACCCAGATCGCATCTTTCTTTTTCAGAGATAAGGGCAAACTCGATATAAAATCCATTGTTACCTTATCCCACTTCCACTTAGGAATCATAATAGGCTGTAATAAACCTGACAAAACTTGATGCTTAGCTTTGACTTGCTGACAAATGAATCATTTCGAAACAAATTCTGAGATATCTCGTTTCATGTTGTGCCACCAATAAAGCTGTTTCAAATAGTTATACATTTTCATGCTTCCCAGATGTACTGATAAACAACTACTATGTGCTTCGTTTAGAATCTTCCTAATGAGCTCAGAATTTCTTGGTACACATATTCTATCACAAAACATCAAACAGTCATCAGACCCTATTCGAAACTCTAAGTCAGACATCAACTCACACTGAGCTCGTTTTGCTTGTAATTTATTATCAAATCTTTGAGCCTCACAAATCTGCTGTAAAAATAACGGTCTTTCCTTCAACTCAGCTACTATTGAACCATTGTCAGACAAAACTAATTGTGTGTTCAAAGCACGTAAAGCAAATAAGGACTTTTGACTCAAAGTATTAGCAACTACGTTCGCTTTCCTCGAATGATAGTCAATCAATAATTCATAGTCTTTTAGCAATTCTAATCATCACCACTGTCGTAAATTCAAATCTTTCTGAGTCATCAGATATTTCAAGCTTTTGTGGTAGGTATAAATATGGCTTTTTCCACCAAACAAGTAATGACGCCAAATTTTCAATGCAAACACTATCGCGACTAACTATAGATCATGCGTCAGATAATTCTTTTCGTGCAGCTTCAATTGTCTCGAGGCATAAGCTACAACTTTTCCTTCCTACATCAAAACACAACCCAAGCCATTTAACGATGCATCACTAAAAACTACGGATTCTTTACCTTGCTCAGTTTGAACTAACACTGGTGCCTCTGTCAATAATGCTTTCAACTGCTCGAAGCTCTGCTGACACTTTTCTGACCACTCAAATTTAACTTTGAAGCAATTGTTTCATCGGAGTCGCAATCATTGAGAAGCCTTTCACAAACCATCTATAATAACTGGGTAGTCCAAAAAAATTACTGACTTCAGATACATTTCTCAGAGGCTTCCAATCTATAATCGCAGAAATTTTACTCGGGTTAACTCAGATACCCGCGGCTGAAACTATATGTCCCAGAAAACTAACCTCTCGTGGCCAAAACTCACATTTGCTGAACTTTGCAAACAACTATTTATCTCTCAAAGTTTGTAACACAATTCTCAAATGCTCGGTATGTTCACATTCATCACGAGAGTAAATCAAAATATCATCAATAAACAAAACTACGAATTGGTCTAAGTACGACCTGAAAATCTAGTTTATCAAATCCATAAAAACAACATGTGCATTTGATAGTCTGAAAGGCATAACAAGAAATTCGTAGTATCTGTACCTTGTTCTAAATGCAGTCTTTGGCATATCTGAGTCTTTAACTCACAACTGGTAATAACCCAATCTCAAATCAATTTTCGAAAAACTTTTGCCCCATTAACTGATCAAACAAATAAGCTATTCATGGCAAAGGGCATATATTCTTGATTGTCACTTTGTTGAGCTCTCGATAGTCTATACACATTCTCATCGTGCCATCTTTCTTTTTCACAAACAATGCCAGTGCACCCCAGGGAGGGAAACTCGGTCTTGCAAAACCTCTATCTGTCAACTCTTGCAGCTGAGCTTTCAATTCTTTTAACTCTATCGGAGCCATTCTATACGGGTTTATCGATATCGACATTATTCTCGGTACTAATTCAATAACAAACTCAACCTCTCTAATAGGTGGTAAACTAGGTAACTATTCGGGAAATACATCTAGATACTCGCACACAACTGGTACTAATTCAATCTTTGTTTCTATCACTTTCGTATCAAGTACATAAGCAAGATAAGCTTCACACCCCTTTCTCAAAAATATTTGAGCTAACATAGACGAAATCACAAATGACAAACTATTCAGATCATCAGATTCAATTCTAACAGTCCCATTATTCTGACATTTTAGTTCAATTGTCTTTCATCTACAATTCATTTTAGCATCATGCATCGTTAACCAATCCATACCCAAAATCACATCAAATTCATCAAATGAAAACAATATCAGATTAGCCAGAAAATAGAAATCCTGATTCATTAACAGGACAATTCTTGCAGACTTTGTCAACCAAAACACATTTTTTTAAGGGGTTCGATACTCAAATCACAAATTCAGTAGACTCTACAGGCAAAGTTTTACTTGATACTAAATTCATACATATACAAGAATGAGTTGACCCTGGATCTATCAATGCTATCACATTAGTATCATAGAGAGTGAAAGTACCGGTGATAACATTTGGAGCTTCTTCGCGAGCGCAAATAGCGCAGGCTCTAGCAGGTGCTCTGGCCTCAGATCTCACAGCTGAATCCTTTATCGCCCCTCTACTACCTCTTACATTTCTGACAATTCTAGGTGGTCTACCTCTATTCGACGTGTTACTTGATCTCACATTCTGAACTTTATCTTTCTCATCCAACTGAGGATAATCTTGGATGAAGTGATCTAGCGAACCACATTTGTAACAAGCTTTATTACTTTTATTCTAGTATTCTCCAGAATGCCGTCTCCCACACTGCTGACAATCGGGTTTGTTGTCTCTCACACTGCCAAAGAACCTGAGTATTGTTTTCTACAATCTCTGTTCGAATATTTGTTTGAAGCATTTGGGCGAGCGTACAAATCTTTGGATTTCTTTGATGAAGATTGATAAGGCTTACTCATCGATCTTTTTCTCGAGTCTCTAGCTTCTGAATCTACTTTTCTCTTTTCTTTGTTAAGATCCTCGGCTTTACAAGCCCTTTCAACCAAATGACAAATTCTTTCAACTCTAGAATTTCTAATAGTAGTTTTATATCTTCATTCAACCTGTCAACGAACCGCTTATACATAATCTCTTCAGTAGAAACATACTCCCTTCCTTACTTACTCAATTGTACAAATTCTCTTTCATACTCGATTACAATCATTTTAATTCTAGAAACTCTTTGTGCTTTTGAACAAGAAATCTTCGACTGATGTACTTCTTTCGGAATTCGTATTGAAAGAACTCCTAAGTAACCCATTCTTTTGAAACCATAGATATCAACGTGTTCCACCATTGGTACGCGATGTCTCTCAGCAAAGGTACAGCACATTTGATACATTCATGAGGAGTACAAGATAATTCATCGAATACTTGAATTGTATTTTCGAGCCAAACTCAGATTTCTTAGCATCATCATCAGCATTAGTTCTGAACTTTTCAGCCCCACATTTGCGGATCTTGTCAATTGAAGGCTTATTCAATCTTAAAAGCTCGATTCCTTGAGGAGCTACTAGAATCAGTTTGGGATTAGGAGGGGGTGGAGGTTGCTGAGCAGCTGGGTTCGTACGAATGTATTAAGTGAACCATTCGTTCATCATTTGGAAGAAGGCTTCTTTAACCTCTCCTCCCTGATTGCTCGTCAGGGCTCTAGAATCAGATGGTACTGTCCCTTGCGCAGAGCAGGCGCATTACTCTCAACCTCATCGGCTATAGCTTGATTAGGATCTATTACTATATGAAACCACAATTTAAAACGTCAAAAGTCATGACACTATTTCAGTTTAGATATGGCACGTATAGCTAGACTCATATACGCTACGTTAGTCCTAGAATCGACTAAACCGTAGCTCTGATCCTAATAAAATGTAACATCCCTAACCCATATCCCCTGTCCAAGTAGGGTTTCGAGGTATTATCGATAAAATCACAACATATAGCATGCATTTATCAAACATAAAGTATTCATTCTAAAAAATCATTCAACACAAACACATTGTCCCTTATAAGGGCCTACGAGGCCTTAAACATGCTTTAAAAGTGGTTCGGGACTAAACCGATAACATACCAAAATTTTTGGAAACTTAGAAAAATTTCAACCATACAAGGGTCACACGCCTGTGGGAACAGGCCGTGTGCCTCACTCGGCTCTAGACACGCTCGTGTCTCTGGCCGTGTATAAATAAGGCATACATACTGACTTGGGTCACACGGCCAACCACACACCTGTATGTCTAGCTTGTGTGCCCTTCGAAGTGGCCACACACACCTGTGTGCTAGGTCGTGCCAAACCTATAGGGTATACTGACTTATGCAAGACAGCCAAGTCACACGCCCGTCTGTTAGGCCATGTGCCAAATAGGGGGTATACTGACTCGCAACACACAGCCAGTCACACGCTCGTGTGTGAGACCGTGTGGATCATATTGACTTCAATTCAATTTCAACACCAGGGGACACATGACCATGAAACATGACCGTCTCTCACACACGGCTGAGACACACACCCATGTCTCTGCCTGTGTGGGCAAAAATAGGCCATTCGCAAGGCCAATTTGCCACCCCAACATCAATATACCTACACAAGGTAAAATGGTATCATTTCATTATACAATTAGGCTGCCAAAATCATCAACCAAATGCACAATCATCAACCAAATGCACAATCCATACCATTATAATTTCATCTATTCCAATTATCAAATCACTACCATTTACTTAGCCAAATACATGCTAGAACAATATCTGACAATATGGTTCATTTATCATAATTCACATAACCATTTTATCTTCCATAATGTCTTGGTTACTACCATGCCAAAACAAACCATAATAATCCATCACTCATGGCTATATTTATACAAACCAAAACATATACATTTATAAGCCATTTCTACTAGCCAAACACATATCAATATTAACATTATTTACAAGCCAAATCTCATGGCTATAATCACAACCAAAATACGACATCTAGCCTATACATTCCATATACCATAAATGTATAATTCAAAAGTACCAACTTAGATGTTTGTGCGATGATATTCCCGACAACTCCCGGATTCGAGCTAGCCTTGATTCACCATAAAACATAGAAAATAACACGAAGTAAGCTTCATAGCTTAGTAAGCTCGTATGTGAATAACTTAATTCATCAAATAAATGCAAATCAACAAATTACACACGACAAATCCATATACACATTAACTACAAACCTTTCTCATGTCTCAAAACATGATCTAATACAAACTCATCGAATTTCACTATTTAATACTCGAATAGGTTCTATCACCTCGTACTAACCTCTTTCTCAACCACATCATTTGTGTACCCGTTAAACCATTCGAAATAGAAATCAGATACTCAGGAGTCTTGTACGATAAGTACCTATACCATGGCCCATAGCCAAATCAAGGTAACTTATCTGAAGAACTATTATCATGGCCTGAAGCCAAATCATCCGATATGCATGCCCCAAAGCCAAATCGGTAAAAAACGCACTCAAAGTGCTAATATCATGGCCCAAAGCCAACTTATTGTATCAATTACTGACATGTCAATACTACCAAAACTATTCTTGAGGTTCACCCGGGCTTTCACACTTTTTGTTTTTATCATCAAATGTATTCGTAGAGTCGTTTTCATAATTCATACATTAACCATAATCCCATTTTAACAAATTACACAATATAAAAGCATTTTAACATACATTACGAACTTACCTCGTATTTAGAATTGACGAATTGAGTCGACTACTCGATAACCTTTCTTTTCCCTCGATCTAAATCCTAATTCTTTTTTTCTTCATCTATATGAATTCAAAATTAACTTATTTATTCATCTACTCATTCAATTAATCCAAAAATACACATTTGGGCATTTTTACACATTAGCCCCTAAACTTTCGCATTTAATCAACTTAGTCCCTATTTCACAAATACACAAAATTCACACGCTTCGACAAAACCCATGCTTGGCCGAATTATATATATGTCCCTAGCAGCCCACAACTTTCATTTATTTTACATTTCAACCACACAATTTGTACATTTCACAAATTAATCCCTTTTTGACATTTTTGTCAGAAATCACTTTACAAAATATGAAAATCTATCATGGAGCTTTCATATTTCCATATTAAACATCACAGAACATATAGATTCAACAATGGCAACTCTCAAAATCTTTAAAAGTTTCAAAATTAAAGGTATGGGCTAGCTAGATTGAGCTGCAATGATTACAAAAACATAGAAATCATTAAAAATCGAGCAAAAATAGTACCTTAATTAAGCCTTGAAGTAGCCAAAATTTTCAAACCCTAAATTAGCTTTTTTTCATGCTTCATTCGGCCAAGGATGATGATAATAAGATTAATTTTGTATTTTGTTTTATTTAATTAACCTTTATTAATCAATTTACAAAAATAACCTTAATGAACATGAATTATTTCACTACATGCCAAACCATTATCATCCATTAACTCTTTAATGGATAATTTATCACTTAAAGACCTTAACTTTAAGGTTTTTTAGGCTATTTGCAAAGCCAATTTGCCACCCTATTCTCATGCTCACCTAGCCATCAAAATGGTATCATTTCATCACATAAATGGGTAGCCAAAATATACCAAATCACATATAATTCATATCATTTCATGATCAACCAATTCGCTACTTAAATTCTCAACCACAATCATGTCAAAACCATCAAACTTACATAAATTCTAAATGCATTTCATTATCATCATCTTATCAGCTATTTTAAGGTACAAGACTTACCATCTATTTCAAATCATATAACATACCATATCATCATCTCAAACCAAACCAACTTATAAAGCATTATATACATCACATATAACACTTACCAAACACATAATTCAAGCCAACTTAAATGGCTATACATACCATATTTACAAGCCAAATCTCATGGTTAATATCATGACTCAAAACATACCAAAATAACACTAGCCTATACATGCCATATACAGCTTCAAAAGTACCAACGAGTTGATTTGATAGTGTGATGATGGTTCTCGATGATCCCCGATGTTCAAGCTAGCTTCGATACTCTATAAAACAAAGACAAATAACACATAATAAGCTTCATAGCTTAGTAAGTTCGTGCCAAATATATTCAACAGTTCATAATATACAAATCATCAATTAATAAACACTTAGTAGTTCTCATACATTATTCAATTCTAATCCATAACTCTTTATCATGTATATATAAATTCATCAAGCTTCATACACATGGTATCAACTACCACATAGGTATCATACATACCTGTACTTTCCCGTATTTATTTATTTCATTCTCACCTCTTTGTTCAACACGTTAAAATCGTTCGAAAATCTTTTAATGCTCTAAGAACTTACACATTTAGTGCATAAATGATTAGCCAAAGCTATAACGATCTCGCACACTTAATGCCATCACGTTAAACCAAAACTATCTTGGTATTGCACACTTAGTGCCTCATATAGCCGAAGCTATTCAATTCGCACACTAAGGGCTATTTATAGCCGAAGCTATTTTGAGACGCACACTAAGTGCCAAACATAGTCGATTTGTCGTCGTATGCAATTTCAGTCACATATATATACAATTTATGCAATATTAAAGCATTAAAAATATAATTATAACAATGTTTATCACGTACGTACTTACCTCGTACTCGGAATTGACGAATCGGATCGATTACTCGATAACCTTCGATTTTCCCTGATCTAAATTTGAGTTCTTTCTTTTTTAATCTGTATGAATTCAAAATTAACCCATTTAATCACCAATTCATTCAATTTCATCCACAAACACATATTTGGGCATTTTTTCACTTTAGCCCCTAAAGTTATACATTTATTTAATTTAGTCCCTATTTCACAAAAACACAAATTACACAAAATTTAGTTACACTCAAGCCTAGCCAAATTTCTTAGCAACCCCCTAGTAGCCAAAACTTTCATTTATTTAACAATTTAACCCCTCAATTTACACTTTTCTCAATTTAATTCCTAATATGTATTTTAACTCAAAATCACTTTACAAAACATGTATATCAAGCACCAAGATTTCATTATTCATAACCAAACATTCAAAACCTCAAGCATTCATCAATGAAAACTTATAAATTCATCAACAATTTTAGAAATTAGGGTACGAGCTAGCTAGAACATGAAGCAACAATCACAAAAACATAGAAATCATCAAAAATCAAGCTCAAAACATATTTTAATCAAGCTATCTCCTAGCCGAACCCTAAAACACCAAAAATGACTTCTTATTCTTCAATAATCGGTGTTGGAAGATGATAATAAAGCTTATTTTTGTTTTTTTTATTAATATTAACCTTATCAACCAATTTACCATTTTAACCTTAATTAAAACCATTTAAAAGCACTAATACAAGCCCATTTATATCAATTCCACTATCAATGGTCTAATTACAACATAAGAACCTTTTATTTAATAAGCCATGGCATTTGAAACTTTTAACTAATGGAATGCAACTTTTGGATTTTACGTGATTAAGTCCTTTTTTCTCAAATTGAGCTATTAAACGATAAAATTAGCTCACGAAATTTTCACACATACATATTCAAATGCTGTAAACACTAAAAATAATATGAAAATAATTTTATGACATCAGATTTGTGGTCCTAAAATCACTATTTCGATTTAGCTAGAACCAGGCTGTTACACTAATACTTTCGGCTAAAACGATATGCCTTAGAAATCCAACCTCTCAGAGCCAAAACTCACATTTGCTGAACTTTACAAACAATTGCTTGTCTCTCAAGGTTTGCAACACTATTCTCAAATGCTCAACATGCTCAGACTCATCTCATGAATAGATTAGAATGTAGCCAATGAACACAACAATGAATCTGTCTAAATACGGTCTGAAAATCTGATTAATCAAATCCATGAAAATTGCAGGAGAATTTGTCAATGCAAAAGGTATAACAAGGAATTCATAATGTTTGTACCTCGTTATGAACGTTATCTTTGGCACATCAGCATCTTTTACTCGTAACTAATAATAGCCAGGTCTCAAATCAATCTTAGAAAACACTATAGCCCCTTTTAACTGATCAAACAAATCATCAATTCTCGGTAGAGGATTTTTATTCATGATTGTCACTTTGTTGAGTTGTTGGTAGTCTATACACATTCTCATAAAACTATTTTTGTTCTTTACAAACAACACTGGTGCACCCCAAGGCGAGAAAATCTGTCCTACAAATCCTCTATCGGTTAATTCTTGCAATTGATCTTTTAACTCTATCGAAGCCATTTTGTACGGAGCTATCGAATCGATGAAGCTTTCGGTGCCAAACCAATAGCAAACTCAACCTCTCTGATCAGTAGCAAACCTGGTAACTCTTCTGGAAACACATCTGGATACTCACAAACAACTGGTACTGATTCAATCTTTGATTCTGACATTTTTGTTTCAAGTACATATGCAAGATATGCATCGCATCCCTTTTTCACATATTTCTGAGCTAACATTAATGAAATTACAACTGGTAAACCTCTTAGATCATTTGATTCGATTTGGAGGGTCTCATTATTCTAACATTTCAACTCAATTATCTTTTGTCTACAATTTACTATTGCATCATGCAATGTCAACCAGTCCATACCCAGAATTACATCAAACGCATCAAACAACAACAACGTCAAATCAGCCAGAAAATAATAACCATGAGTCATTAACGGACACTTCTTGCAAACTTTGTCAACCAGGACATATTTGCCTAACACTTTTATAACAAACCCAATAGAATTAATAAGTAATTCTTACTATACACTAAATTCACACACATATATATGAAAGAGTTGATCTAGGGTCTATCAATGCAACTACATCAGTGTCATAAAAAAAGAATGTACCGGTAAAAACATCTGTGGATGATGCTTCTTCGCGAGCACGACTAGCATAGGTTCTAGTAGGTGCTCTAGACTCGAATCTCATAGCAGTATCTTGTGTTGCACTTCTACTACCACTCACATTTCCAACATTACAGGGTGGTCTTCCTTTCGCAGTCGTGTTGCTTAATCTTACATTCTGAGATTTGTCTTTCTCATTTAGCTCAGGACAATCTCGAATGAAATGTCATCTGAAACAAGCTTTTTCATTCATTCTACACTCTCCAAAATGTCATTTTCCACATCGTCTACATTCAGGTTTATTTGGTCTAACATTGCCTACACTTGCCATTGATGTAGCTAAAGTTTTCAAATTCGTAAATTGCTTCCCACGATCTCTATTAGAGTACTCCACCGATGCATTTGATCGACTATAAACATCTCATGATTTTTTGGATAAAGAGTGATAGGGTTTATTCATCAATCTCTTTGTCGAATCTCTAACTTCAGAATCAACCTTTTTTTCTTTGCCTAGTTCTTCAACTTTGCAAGCATGACCGACAAGTACCACGAACTCTTTTAACTCTAAAATTTTGACTAACAGTTTGATATCTTCATTCAATCCGTATTCAAATCTTTTGTACATAATTGCTTCTGTTGAAACATATTCCTGGGCATATTTACTGAGCCTAACGAATTCTCATTCATATTCTGTCATGGACATACGACCCTGTTTTAATTCTAGACACTCTTTATGTTTCTGATCAATGAACCTTCGGCTGATATATTTCTTTCTAAACTTTGATTGAAAGAAAACCCACGTAACCTGTTCTTTCGATATCACTGATGTCAAAGTATTCCACCATTGATACGCAGTGTCTCTCAACAAGGACACAACATATTTAATGCACTCTTCGGGTGTACACGACAACTCATCAAATACTTTGGTTGTATTTTCAAGCTAGAATTCAGCTCTCTCGGGATCATCATCAATTGTAGCCCTGAACTCTTCAGCTCCATACTTATGAATTTTATCAATTGGCGACTTGTTCGATCGTATAGGATCAATAACTTGAGGAACTACGAGGAATGGTTGAGGAATTGGCAGGGGTGGAGGTTGTTCAGCAGTCGGATTTGTCTGGACATATTGAGTGAACCACTCGTTCATCATTTGGTGAAAGACTTTTTTAGCCTCACCTCCGTGACTACTCGACATGGGTCTAGATTCAAAAGGCACTGTCCCTTGAGTAGGAGCTAGTGCATTACTTTCAACATCATCTGCTACAGATCATTCGGGATCTATTACTATACGAAAACATAGTTTATAATGTCAGGAGTTATCACACTATCACAGGTTATATATGGCATATATAGCTAGAATCTCACACACACTATGTTAGTCCTAGAATTCACTAAATTGTAGCTCTGATACCAATAAATGTAACACCCTCACCTGTATTCAACACCAAAATAGGGTTTCAGAGCATTATCGAATTTATTAATACAAGTACTCATATATTTTTAGATTTCAATAAATTATCAATTAGCACATTCAAAATTGTCCCTAATATGAGCTTACGAGGCCCAAAACATACATTCAGGGTGGTTCAGGACTAAACCGATAACTTTAGAAACTTTTCAAACACTTAGAAAATTTTTCCAAAAACAGGGGACACACACTAGTGTGGCCCGGTCATATGTCTCACACGGCCAAAGACACGTCCGTGTCATAGCCCATGTGGACATTCGAAATGGGATCACATGGCCACGTCCCAGCCCATGTCTGACCCCGTGTAACTCTCTGACTTGGGTCACACAACCAATACACACGCCCGTGTGACTAACCCGTGTGCCCTAAAAATGGCCATACACGCCCGTGTACCAGGCCGTGTGCTAGGCCGTGCCAAACCTATAGGGTGTACTGACTTATGCCACACGGCCAAGTTACATGCCCGTGTGTGAGGTTGTGTGGAGCATACTGACTTGATTTTAATTTCAACACCAAGGGACAGAAATGCATTGCCATACGTATGTAGTGAATGCATATCCAATGACGTTTGATAATTACCAAGCCCCATTCGAACCTTAAGAATTTGTAGGATACAAATGACATGTCATTAGGGTTTACATGATTCGGGTGTTGGTCCTGAACATCCTACCAATGGATGAGATCTAGCATGTGTTGCAGATACTCCACAATTGGTATGAACAGTATCGTGTAGCTACGTTTCGACCCACAGCTCGTGTGAGCATACATTACAAGATTTGACAGATTACAGTTATATCAGTCAGCACTTGATGTGTGAGCTATCCCCAGTATTCAACGATATTCTAAACGGTTCAATGAGCATTATTCGGATATAAAGTGGTAAGAGTTCGATATAAACTAAGAGACGAATACATGTAAATTATATTGAAATGTTGTTACACGGTATATTGAGAATTGAAATAGATGATACATGTATAAGAAACACAATCAAATGTTGTGCTCATCCATGTTTATTTTTTTTTATGTATATGTTTACATGGCTAACTTGTTTGATGTACATACATAGGCTTTGACCAAATTGTGGTTGGAATATGCTATGTTAACTTATCTATTATGTGACTAAATGGTAAGTTATATTTTATGCTATATGAACTTACTAAGCTTAATGCTTACTATGTGTCTTGTTTTTTGTGTCATATAGTGAATCAGAAGCTCGTTCGGGTTGAAAGCTTGTTGGAGTTACATCACACTATCCATCAGCTCTATCGGTACTTTTGGATGTTATGATTTTGGTTATAATGGAATGTATAGGTATTTTTGGCTAATGTTGGCCTATGTGTTTTGGTTGTTGTTATGGCCATTTGGTTTGGCTTGAGTTACGAGATTTTGGTAGTATGATGAATTTAGTTTTGGCATGTAAATATTAGCCTTAAAATTGTGAATGTTTGGCTTGCTATGTTTGAATGATTGAAGATGGAATGAAGTCTAAATATGCATATTGTTTATGTCTTATGATATATGTGACGCTTGTGATTTGGTACAATATGGTATAAACTTAGCTAAGCATTAGTGAAAATTTGACAAATTTGTATTTATAACTGTACATGTTTATATGTTGAGTTTGAGGTGCCCAATGTGTGACAGCCCAAAATTGACCCTAGTCGGGAAGTGGTTTCGGGACCGCTAAACCGAGTCACCGAAATGTTTGAATGTGATATTTATTGTCTAGAATATGTAATTATGAATGTGTGAAAATTTCAAGCTTCGATTTAGTCGGTTGCATGTGAATTCAGTTAGTAGGATTTGTGTGACACTTTTGAAATGTGATAGGCTAATCTATAAGGATCTAATAGTGCATGTAATAAAAAGGGAGGACTTGCATGTCAAATTTCCCCCTAATTAATAGTGGCCGGCCATGCTATGAGTGGAAACATGTCACAAACATGTTATGTTAGTGAGGTATGTTAGGAAAAATAAAATAAGGAGTATGGGTAATAAAGAAATGGAAAAAGAAAGAAAGAATGTGTGTGAGTGTTCCCCCCCCATTGCCGTGAGTTAAAGAAAAGAAAAAAAAATTGTTCATCCTTTTTCATTTCTTTTGGCTGAAAATTCTAAGGAAGGAGGAATTCATTTCTTTTGGCCGAAAATTCTAAGGAAGGAGGAAGGAATTCTTGCTTCATGTTTGGTTTGGAAGAGGATTAGGAGGAGGTTTGGCCATACTTGTATCTAGATTAAGGTATGTTTGAGGTTGTGCCATGAGATTCATGCATGTTTTTAGTTGCTAGCTTGAGTTCTAATTAGCCCATGGTTCAAATCTTTGCTATGTCATGGGGATGATATTCGGCCTAGGTGGATTTTGTGTTAATGCCATTGCATGCTAAATATGAAGCTTGTTAATGATACATGTGATGGTGGATTGATGACTCTTGGATTTTCTTTTTAGCATTTTTGAGTGAGACATTAAGTTCTTTGTTTAACCATGACCAAAATTGAAATGGTTTGGTGTTGTGATGTATTCGGCCATGGTATATCCATAAGTATGATTTATGCTTATTGCATGGTAGGTAAGATTTGTGTTTTGGATTTATGTTCATGTTTAGTTATAATCAACTTTGAGATTCGGCTCTTGCACACATATATATATATGTTTGCACATGACGTATTGGTATGACACATACAATATCTCAAGGTATATATTTACATATGATGGTGTTTCGGTTATGGAGTACATGATGGATGCGTATTGAGTTATAATATGTAATGCATTAGTTAGTAAAGGTATGCCATTTGTGTGTGGTATTGAGTATATAATTGGCCTCAACATAGACATGCATAATCGGCCACATGAATGAGTACATAGGTTGATGTGTTGTTCAGCCATAGGTAAGCATATTGAAGGCTTTATCTTAACTTAGAAAATTCGGCTAAGGAGAGTATTAACTAATGTGTTGAGTTTGATTCATGATTCCGTACATATGTGACTTTAATGTCTAATGAATATATGTGGGCCAAGTACCTTGAGTTCCTCTTTTCGATGCTCAAATGATTAAATCAATTTATTTGTTAAATTAAGCTCAAGAGCAAAGGGGAACTAAATCCGATAAAGGGAAGGAAAAGTGGTCGAATAGCCATCGGAATCGTTCGACAACATCCGAGGTAAGTTTTCGAGTAATGGGACTTAAATTATGATTCGATTAGATTATGTCTTAAGTAAATCAAAATCATGCTCTTATATGTGGCTATTGAGCCGAAATTGTAAATGTGATAAGTGTCTTGTGTTTGAGCTTTGGTAATGAAAATGAAATATGAATGTGTCATGATTTATTGATATATGTGCATGGTTACTCGAATGATATCCGGGCTAAGTCCCGAAGGCTTTTGGGCTAAGCGACTACATCCGGACTAAGATTCGAAGGCATTTGTGCTAGCGACTATATCCGGGCTAAGTCCCGAAGGCATTTATGCTAGTGACCATATCCGGGTTAAGACTCGAAGGCCTTGTGCGAGTGGTTATATCCAGCTAAACCCCGAAGATGCTTGATTTGGGAATGAGCGATCTTGCTGTAAAAATTTAAATTAATACGCTCGTAAAATCCCAGTGATGAGGTATGTTTCGTGTGTGCTTTGAATTAGTTGATCCCTTACAAATCTGTATTCGCTCAGTCGATAAATGAGCTACCGGCCTTTGGCTAAGTTGATCTTTTGTGTATGAACATAAGGGTTGGTAATGTGAAGTAAGTATGATATTGAAAATTTGTGCATATGAAATTATCCGTTTAGCTATATGAATGCTATACTTTTGTTGTGCTGGAATCCCTTGCTCAAAACTTACTAAGCATAAATTGCTTACTCCGTTTTTTTGTTTCTCTGTTTTATAGATTTTGGCTCGTCAGCTATCGGACTCGGGATTTTTGGAAGTCGAAGTCTCCCTCACTATCAAAGCCCCCTTTTGGTACAATTTTGGTTGAACTTTGAAATGGCATGTATAGGACTACCCTTTTGTTGTTGGTCATGTACCCTTCGGTTTTGTGTAAATTTGGATAGCCATGCGAAAATGGCTTAAATATACTTTGATCATAGCATTATAATCGTTTTGTATGTTGTCCGTCGAGAGGTATGGAAATGTTGGTAATGGTTAGCCATGGGAAGGGTTATTCTTGATCACTTTTGGAATATGTATGACAAACTCTAGTTGATCTATGGAGGATCATGAAATAGGTAAAGTTTACCTTAAAAAAACAGATGCTGGCAGCAGCAGTGATGTGGTTGTGAAAAATCACTAAAATAGTAGGAATGGAATTAAATAGTGAATAAATTATGTAAAAGAACCTTGATGAATCTATTTTCATAGGAAAGTAACGAAACGATCATATGGACAGTATGTTAAGAGATATTCAGGTTCTCGTGAGACAGGGCCAGAACGGTTTCTAGATTCCCTGTTCCGACTTTGGAAATTCATTATAAATTAACCAGAGATAATTAGAAGTCATGCGATATATGCATAGATTCCTTTTTGAGTCTAGTTTCTATAGAAACAAACGACATCAGTATTGAAGCCCTGTACAGGGAGATATCCAAGTCGTAATGCGCAAAGGTCAGTGTAGTCGATCCCTGTAACATGGGAGACTTTGACTAATAAACTGTACTAATTGGCCGGACCAAAAATTCTAGAAAAAATTTTTAGATGCATATATGAGTCTAGTTTCAGGGAAAAATCACGAAGCTGATTTTCGAGTTGTGAAACTCAAGATATGATTTTTAAGGTGACAGTGACGCAGTTAGCCAGCTTGCTTGAAAAATTTAAAATGGATTGTGCAAAGAAGTGATTTAAGTCTGCAAACCCCTCGTGTCTGACTCCGGCGACGGACTCGGGTACGGGGTGTTACAATTTTATTGGTATCAGAGCTACGGTTTAGTCGATTCTAGGACTACCGTAATACGTTTGGGTCTAGCTATACATGCCATTTTGTGATTATTTGATAGTATGGTGATTTCTGACGATTGAAAATGTGTTTATTTATAGTAATGGATCCCGATCCCGACCGAGCGGTAGCTGATGGTCTTGAGAGTGTGGCGCCTGCTCCCGCACAAGGGACAGCTCCGGCGGACTCTCAACTGATTGCTAGTAATCCGAATGACGAAGCTAGACAAGCTTTCTATAGCGTAATGAATGATTGGTTCAACCAATACATTCGAACTAATACGGCTGTTCCACAACCTCCATTCCCGACTAATGCCACCCCCGCACCTACAATACCTCCGGCAACTGACCAAATAAGGTCAAATAAGCCCCCAGTTGACAGAATCCGAAAACACGGGGCTACTGAATTTAAAGCTACGGACAGCGATGATGCCGAGCAAGCTGAATTTTGGTTGGACAACACTATCTGGGTACTCGATGAGCTATCTTGCACACCCGATGAGTGCCTAAAGTGTACTATCTCCTTGCTACGTGATTCTGCCTACTATTGGTGGAATACGTTGACTTCTGTTGTGCCTAGAGAGCAAGTAACTTGGGAGTTTCTCCAAACCGAGTTTCGGAAAAAGTATATCAGTCAGAGATTCATTGACCAAAAACGGAAGGAATTTCTTGAACTCAAACAAGGTTTCATGTCGGTTACCGACTATGAACGAAAATTTGTGAGGCTTAGCCGATATGCGCGAGAATGAATTTCTTCAGAAGCTGTGATGTGTAAACGTTTCGAGGATGGACTAAATGATGATATAAAGCTGTATGTTGGCATCTTGGAAATCCGAGAATTTGTGGTACTTGTTGAGCGAGCTTGTAAAGCCGAGGAGCTAAGTATGGAGAAAAGAAAAGCTGATATGGGAGCAAAGGAGTTTCGTAAGAGGTCTTCGGGGAAGCCCTTCCCACAGTCATCGAAGAAATTTAGAGATGACTTAGGCCGGTCTAGGGACACTTCGGGTTTCTCTAGACGAGATCGCGATCGACCCCCTGTGAGCACACGAGTCACTTCGGTCGCCAGTGTTGGAAATGATCGTCGGGACAGAACGGAATGTCAATATTGCGGTAAATGGCATTCGGGGAGTTGTAGATTCCATGACCGCTCCTGTTACAAGTGCGGATCAGTTGACCACTTCATTAAAGATTGCCCGAGGTTGTCTGAACAGAATGTAAATCAGAGTAGGAAACCGGGTGCTACCACTGCTCGAGGTAGACCATCTAGAAATACGGGCAATGCTAGTGGTGGTCAGAGTGGATCTAGAGATGCTACGACCAGATCCGAGGCTCGCGCTCCTGCTAGGGCTTATGCTATACGCGCACGCGAGGATGCTTCCTCGCCAGATGTTATTACCGGTACTTTTACTCTCTTTGATACTAATGTGATTGCTTTGATTGACCCTGGTTCTACTCATTCTTATATATGCGAAACCTTAGCATCTAGTAAGACTTTACCTATTGAGTCTACTGAGTTCGTAATTCGGGTGTCAAATCCCTTGGGTCGTTACGTGCTTGTCGACAAAGTGTGTAAGAAATGTCCCCTAGTAATTCGAGGTTCCTGTTTTTCGGCGGACTTGATGCTTTTGCCGTTTGATGAATTTGATGTTATTCTTGGTTTGGATTGGTTGACCGTGCATGATGCGGTTGTGAATTGCAAAAGCAAGACTATGGATTTCAAGTGCGCAAATAACGAGATGATCCGAGTTGAGTCTACGGACTTGGATGGGTTGCCAGCTGTAATATCCTCAATGTTGGCCCAGAAATATGTAAGAAAAGGGTGCGAAGCATACCTTACGTATGTACTTGATGACAAAGAATTAGAAAAGAAACCCGAATCTGTGCCGGTGGTTTGTGAATACCCGGATGTTTTTCCTGAAGAATTATCGGGTTTACCACCTGTTCGGGAGGTAGAGTTTGGTATTGAGCTTGTACCTGGAACTACGCCAATTTCGATAGCTCCGTATCGTATGGCACCAACCGAGTTAAAGGAGTTGAAAGGTCAGTTGCAAGAGTTGACTGATAGAGGTTTCGCTCGACCAAGTTTCTCACCTTGGGGTGCACCAGTATTGTTTGTGAAGAAGAAGGACGGAACCATGAGGTTGTGCATCGACTATCGTCAGCTGAATAAAGTGACAATAAAGAATAAATATCTGATACCGTGTATTGATGATTTGTTTGATCAACTAAAGGGAGCCTCAGTGTTTTCAAAGATAGATTTGAGATCGGGTTATTATCAGTTACGAATTCGAGATTCGGATATACCCAAAACTGCTTTCAGAACGAGATACGGCCACTACGAGTTCTTAGTGATGCCGTTTGGGCTCACTAATGCCCCTGCGGTATTTATGGACTTGATGAATCGGATCTTCAGACAGTATTTGGATCGGTTCGTAGTTGTGTTTATTGATGACATCTTGGTCTATTCAAGAGATGAGACCGAACATGCTGAGCACCTGAGATTAGTGTTGCAAATTTTACGAGATAAGCAGTTATATGCTAAGTTCAGTAAGTGTGAGTTCTGGTTAAGAGAGGTTAGCTTCTTGGGCCACGTGGTATTCGCATCGGGTATTCGAGTTGACCCGAACAAAATTTCAGCCATACTTAACTGGAAGCCTCCGAGAAATATTACTGAGGTTCGGAGCTTTTTGGGACTTGCCGATTACTACCGACAGTTTGTAAAAGGTTTCTCGATGATAGCCACACCGATGACGAAGCTACTTCAAAAATATGTTAAGTTCGAATGGACGGAAAAATGTCAGAAAAGTTTTGATCAACTGAAAACTTATTTGACCGAAGCTCCAATTCTAGTGCAGCCCGAATCAGGCAAAGAGTTTGTCATTTATAGTGATGCGTCCCTACTTGGGTTAGGTTGCGTATTGATGCAAGAAGGTCGAGTTGTGGCCTATGCGTCGAGACAATTAAAGCCACATGAGAAAAATTATCCGACGCATGATCTCGAACTAGCTGCCATCGTATTCGCTTTAAAAATATGGCGACATTACTTATTTGGTGAAAAGTGCCATGTATTTTCGGATCACAAAAGTCTCAAATATTTGATGACTCAAAGAGACTTAAATCTGCGACAAAGACGTTGGCTCGAGTTGTTAAAGGATTATGAGCTTGTCATTGACTATCACCTGGGAAAGGCTAATGTGGTTGCGGACGCCTTAAGCCGGAAATCACTGTTTGCTTTATGAGCGATGAATGTACTCTTGTCTGTTCTACCCGACAATGTGTTAGTAGCTGAATTAAAGGCCGAACCATTATTGATTCATCAAATTCGTGAAGCTCAGAAAGTCGACGATGAATTGGTTGCAAAACGGGCTGAGTGTGTTCCGAACAAGGAATCAGAGTTTCAAATTGATGATGATGATTGTTTGAGGTTCAAAAGTCGTTTGTGTGTTCCAAGGAATTCGGAACTCATTTTGATGATTCTGAACGAAGCCCATTGTAGCCGAATGTCAATTCACCCGGGGAGTACGAAAATGTACAACAATTTGAAATGTCAGTTTTGGTGGCATGGTATGAAACGAGACATCTCCGACTTTGTTTCAAGATGTTTAATATGTCAACAAGTGAAAGCGGAACATCAAGTGCCTTCAGGATTACTTCAGCCGATCATGATACCCGAGTGGAAATGGGATCGGGTCACAATGGACTTTGTGTTCGGACTGCCATTGTCAGCAAGTAAGAAGGATGCGATTTGGGTTGTTGTTGATAGACTGACTAAGTCGGCTCACTTTATCCCCGTGTGTACGGATTTTTCATTGGATAAACTAGCTGAATTGTACGTTTCTCAGATTGTGAGATTACACGGGGTACCTATTTCTATCGTGTCAGATAGAGATCCGAGATTCACCTCACGATTTTGGAAGAAATTGCAAGAAGCTTTGGGTACCAAGCTGCATTTTAGCACTGCTTTTCATCCCCAAACCGATGGTCAATCCGAGCGGATAATTCAGATACTTGAGGATATGTTGAGATGTTGCATCCTCGAGTTCAGTAGTTCATGGGAACGGTATTTACCTTTGATTGAATTTGCTTACAACAATAGTTTTCAATCAAGTATTAAGATGGCACCTTACGAGGCTTTGTACGGTCGTAAATGCCGTACACCATTGTTTTGGACCGAGCTCGGTGAAAGTAAAATTTTCGGAGTTGATTTGATTAAAGATGCCGAACAGAAAGTAAAGGTAATTCGTGAAAGTCTGAAGGCAGCCACAGATCATCAGAAATCGTATGCGGATTTGAAACGAAAAGACATTGAATATCAGGTGGGAGATAAAGTGTTTCGTAAAGTTTCGCCTTGGAAAAAGGTACTCAGATTTGGCCGTAAGGGCAAGTTGAGTCCGAGATTCATTGGGCCGTACGAAATCTCCGAACGAGTTGGTCCAGTTGCGTATAGATTGATTTTGCCCCCTGAACTTGAAAAGATTCACGACGTCTTTCATGTTTCGATGCTTCGAAGTTATAGATCTGATCCGTCACACGTGATTAATCCATCAGAAGTTAAAATTCAATCTGACTTGAGTTATGAAGAAGAACCGATTCGTATCCTAGCTCGTGAAGTGAAAGAGTTACGAAACAAAAGGGTTCCGTTAGTAAAGGTGTTATGGCTCAAACACGGAGTCGAAGAAGCTACTTGGGAAACCGAGAATGCCATGAAAGAACGATACCCAAACTTATTTACCGGTAAGATTTTCGGGGACGAAAATTTCTTAAGTGGGGCAGAGTTGTGACAGCCCAAAATTGACCCTAGTCGGGAAGTGGTTTCGGGACCGCTAAACCGAGTCACCAAAATGTTTGAATGTGATATTTATTGTCTAGAATATGTAATTATGAATGTGTGAAAATTTCAAGCTTCGATTTAGTCGATTGCATGTGAATTCAGTTAGTAGGATTTGTGTGACACTTTTGAAATGTGATAGGCTAATCTATAAGGATCTAATAGTGCATGTAATAAAAAGGGAGGACTTGCATGTCAAATTTCCCCCCTAATTAGTAGTGCCCGGCCATGCTGTGAGTGGAAACATGTCACAAACATGTTATGTTAGTGAGGTATGTTAGGAAAAATAAAATAAGGAGTATGGGTAATAAAGAACTGGAAAAAAAAAGAAAGAATGTGTGTGAGTGTTCCCCCCATTGCCGTGAGTTAAAGAAAAGAAAAAAAATTGTTCATCCTTTTTCATTTCTTTTGGCCGAAAATTCTAAGGAAGGAGGAAGGAGTTCTTGCTTCATGTTTGGTTTGGAAGAGGATTAGGAGGAGGTTTGGCCATACTTGTATCTAGATTAAGGTATGTTTGAGGTTGTGCCATGAGATTCATGCATGTTTTTAGTTGCTAGCTTGAGTTCTAATTAGCCCATGGTTCAAATCTTTGCTATGTCATGGGGATGATATTCGGCCTAGGTGGATTTTGTGTTAATGCCATTGCATGCTAAATATGAAGCTTGTTAATGATACATGTGATGGTGGATTGATGACTCTTGGATTTTCTTTTTAGCATTTTTGAGTGAGACATTAAGTTCTTTGTTTAACCATGACCAAAATTGAAATGGTTTGGTGTTGTGATGTATTCGACCATGGTATATCCATAAGTATGATTTATGCTTATTGCATGGTAGGTAAGATTTGTGTTTTGGATTTATGTTCATGTTTAGTTATAATCAACTTTGAGATTCGGCTCTTCCACACATATATATATGTTTGCACATGACGTATTGGTATGACATATACAATATCTCAAGGTATTTATTTACATATGATGGTGTTTCGGTTATGGAGTACATGATGGATGCGTATTGAGTTATAATATGTAATGCATTAGTTAGTAAAAGGTATGCCATTTGTGTGTGGTATTGAGTATATAATTGGCCTCAACATAGACATGCATAATCGGCCACATGAATGAGTACATAGGTTGATGTGTTGTTCGGCCATAGGTAAGCATATTGAAGGCTTTATCTTGACTTAGAAAATTCGGCTAAGGAGAGTATTAACTAATGTGTTGAGTTTGATTCATGATTCCGTACATATGTGACTTTAATGTCTAATGAATATATGTGGGCCTAGTACCTTGAGTTCCTCTTTTCGATGCTCAAATGATTAAATCAATTTATTTGTTAAATTAAGCTCAAGAGCAAAGGGGAACTAAATCCGATAAAGGGAAGGAAAAAGTGGTCGAATAGCCATCGGAATCGTTCGACAACATCCGAGGTAAGTTTTCGAGTAATGGGACTTAAATTATGATTCGATTAGATTATGTCTTAAGTAAATCAAAATCATGCTCTTATATGTGGCTATTGAGCCGAAATTGTAAATGTGATAAGTGTCTTGTGTTTGAGCTTTGGTAATGAAAATGAAATATGAATGTGTCATGATTTATTGATATATGTGCATGGTTACTCGAATGATATCCGGGCTAAGTCCCGAAGGCTTTTGGGCTAAGCGACTACATCCGGACTAAGATCCGAAGGCATTTGTGCTAGCGACTATATCCGGGCTAAGTCTCGAAGGCATTTATGCTAGTGACCATATCCGGGTTAAGACCTGAAGGCCTTGTGCGAGTGGTTATATCCGGCTAAACCCCGAAGATACTTGATTTAGGAACGAGCGATCTTGCTGTAAAAATTTAAATTAATACGCTCGTAAAATCCCAGCGATGAGGTATGTTTCGTGTGTGCTTTGAATTAGTTGATCCCTTACAAATCTGTATTCGCTCAGTCGATAAATGAGCTACCGGCCTTTGGCTAAGTTGATCTTTTGTGTATGAACATAAGGGTTGGTAATGTGAAGTAAGTATGATATTGAAAATTTGTGCATATGAAATTATCCGTTTAGCTATATGAATGCTATACTTTTGTTGTGCTGGAATCCCTTGCTCAAAACTTACTAAGCATAAATTGCTTACTCCGTTTCTTTGTTTCTCTGTTTTATAGATTTTGGCTCGTCAGCTATCGGACTCGGGATTTTTGAAAGTCGAAGTCTCCCACACTATCAAAGCCCCCTTTTGGTACAATTTTGGTTGAACTTTGAAATGGCATGTATAGGACTACCCTTTTGTTGTTGGTCATGTACCCTTCGGTTTTGTGTAAATTTGGATAGCCATGCGAAAATGGCTTAAATATACTTTGATCATAGCATTATAATTGTTTTGTATGTTGTCCATCGAGAGGTATGGAAATGTTGGTAACGGTTAGCCATGGGAAGGGTTATTCTTGATCACTTTTGGAATATGTATGACAAACTCTAGTTGATCTATGGAGGATCATGAAATAGGTAAAGTTTACCTTAAAAAAACAGATGCTGGCAGCAGCAGTGATGTGGATGTGAAAAATCACTAAAAATACTAGGAATGGAATTAAATAGTGAATAAATTATGTAAACGAACCTTGATGAATCTATTTTCATAGGAAAGTAACGAAATGATCATATGGACAGTATGTTAAGAGATATTCAGGTTCTCGTGAGACAGGGCCAGAACGGTTTCTGGATTCCCTGTTCCGACTTTGGAAATTCATTATAAATTAACCAGAGATAATTAGAAGTCATGCCATATATACATAGATTCCTTTTTGAGTCTAGTTTCTATAGAAACAAACGACATCAGTATTGAAGCCCTGTACAGGGAGATATCCAAGTCGTAATGCGCAAAGATCAGTGTAGTCGATCCCTGTAACATGGGAGACTTTGACTAATAAAATGTACTAATTGGCCCAACCAAAAATTCTAGAAAAAAATTTGTAGATGAATATATGAGTCTAGTTTCAGGGAAAAATCACGAATCTTATTTTCGAGTTGTGAAACTCAAGATATGATTTTTAATGTGACAGTGATGCAGTTAGCCAGCTTGCCTGGAAAATTTAAAATGGATTGTGCAAAGAAGTGATTTAAGTCTGCAAACCCCTCGTGTCCGACTCCGGCGACGGACTCGGGTACGGGGTGTTACACAATGGGCATATTAGTTTTATGTTTTTATACCTTAATTGAAATGCTTGGTTATACATGGTTTTGGTGCACTTTTGAAGGCTTGTTTATATGTGCAAAGTGATTATAGGTACATGCTAGGTTGGGTGAGAAAAATGGCTTGAAAGTGGCCTATTTTTCGTCCACATGGGTAGAGACACGAGCGTGTGTCTCAGTCATGTGTGACACACGGCCAAGCAACATGGCCATGTGTCCCTTGTAACTTTAAAAAGGTTACAAGTCAGGCTGTTGCACGGCCTAACACATAGCTTGGCACACGGGCGTGTAGGGTTATTTCAAAGGGTGCACGGCCTGACACATGGGTATGTGGCTTGGTCGTGTGACCTAAGTCTTTGAGTTACACAGGCATAAAGACGATCTGTGACTCGACCATGTGTTCGTATTTCGAATGTCCATACGGCCTAAGACACAGGCATGTCTCTTAGTCATGAGATCCCTGCAGTGTTGAAAATTTTGTACTATTTTTTGAAAATTTTTATGAGTTTCCGATTTTGTCTCGACTTATTTCTAATGTGTTTTTAGGGCCTGGAGGGCTCGTACAAGGGATGATCTGTACGTTTTAAATTGGTTTTGATATGAATATGGATATGATTTGAAATGTTTGATATTTGTGTACGTTTCAATTGAAAACTTTTGTAATGCTCTGTAACCCTATTTCGGTGACAGATACGGGTTAGGGGTGTTACATTTATTGGTATGAGAGCTACGATTTAGTCAGTTCTCGGATTGGACGTAGCATATATGAGTCTAGCTATACATGCCATTATATAACCTGTGATAGCGTGATATCTCTTGACATTTTAAAACATGTTTTCTTATAGTAATGACATCCAACCGAGCTAACTCCGATGAAGTTGAGCGTAACGCTCAAGCCTTCATTCACGAAGTAGCATCGGGAGGTACAAGGCCTATATTTGAACGTGTTAGAGAACACAATCAGGGTTTTTAACTAACTATCTTGTTCACCAACTAAATGTGCTAAGTGTGCGGTATCTTTGTTGAAAGACTCAGATTACTAGTGGTGGAACACGTTGATTTCAATAGTGCCAAGAGAACGAATAACTAGGAATTCTTCCAAACCGTGTTCTAGAAAAAATACATTAGTTAGAGATTTCTAGATCAAAAAAATAAAGAATTTCTTGAGCTTAAACAGGGTCGTTTGTCTATATCAGAGTATGAGCGAGAATTTGTCAAACAGACTAAATATGCCCTTGAATGTATTCCAACCAAAGCTGCCATGTGTAAGAGGTTTGAAAAAGGGTTGAATGAAGATATAAAGCTTCTAGTTGAAATTCTTGAACTGAAAGAATTTGTTGTCCTGGTTGATCAAGCATATAAAGCTGATGAGATTAGTAAAGAGAAAAGACATACTGATTTTGAAGCTAGAGATTCAAAAAAGAGATCATCCGGGAAGTCATACTAGTCATTGTTGAAGAAGCCAAAAGAACATCACAACCATTCCTCATCTTCAGTGGGGTATGCCAGTAGAGTCAGAGGTAACCAGCGTTTGAGTCCAAAACCTCAGGCTACATTTGTAGCGAGTGTGGGTAGTGTTAGAGATATCAGACCTGAGTGCAAGCACTGTAAAAGACCACATTAAGGTGAATGTAGTTTGAAGAATGAATCATGTTTTAGGTGTGGCTCCTTCGAACATTATCTTAGGGATTGCCTAGAAAAATATAAGAAAGAAAAAGTTCAGACTATGAGGCTGAGCAACACTACTACAAGAGGTAGACCACCTCGTAATCCTAAAAATGGGAGTGGTAGCCGTGGTGTAACAAAAGACTCTACTGTGAGATCTGAGGCACGAGCACCAGTTAGGGCTTATGCTATTCGCGCACGAGAGGAAGCTTCTGTGCCAGACGTTATTACTGGTACTTTCTCTATTTTTGTTATTAATGTTACTGCTTTGATTGATCCAAGATCAACCCATTCTATGTATGCACGAATTTAGTATATAGTAAGAATTTACCTGTTGAGTCCACTGAATTCGTGGATAAAGTGTCGAACCCCTTAGGTCAGAATGTGCTACTTGACAAAGTTTGCAAGAACTGTCCTTTGATGACTCAGGGTTACAGTTTTCCCGCTGATTTGATGTTACTATCGTTTGATGAATTTGATGTGATTTTAGGCATGGACTGGCTAACTCTACATGATGTTATTGTGAACTATAGATGAAATCTTTTTGTATTGAAATGTCAGAACAGTGAAATAATTTGGATTGAATTAGATAGTTTGAGTGGGTTGCCTACTGTAATTTCAGCTATCCCAGCACATAAATATGTGAGAAAAAGTTGTGATGCTTATCCTGTATATGAAATGGATTCTAAAGTATCTATATTAAAGCTTGAAACAGTGCTAGTGGTTCGTGAGTATCCTGATGTGTTTCTCGAAGAATTGTCTGGATTACCACCGATCAGATAGGTTGAGTTTACTATTGAATTAGTACCGGGGACATACCGATATCAATAGCACCATACAACATGGCTCTTATTGAGTTGAAAGAGTTGAAAGAACGCCTACAAGAATCGACAGATAGAGGTTTCGCTTGACCTAGTTTTTCACCTTGTGGTGCACCGGTTCTGTTCATTAAGAAAAAGGACAGATTGATGAGATTGTGTATTGATTACCGTCAACTCAACAAGGTTACAATCAAGAATAAGTATTCATTGCCTTGAATTGACAATATGTTTGATCAGTTGAAAGGTGCAATAGTATTCTCGAAGATTGATCTTCATTCTAGCTACTATTAGTTACGAGTTAAAGATTCAAATGTTCTGAAAACTGCATTCAGAACCAAGTACAGACATTATGAATTTCTTGTGATGTCGTTTGGTTTAGCTAATGCACCTGCAGTATTTATGGATTTGATGAAAAAAATATTTGGAACATATTTAGACAGATTCATTGTGGTTTTTATTGATGATATTCTGATTTATTCATGAGACAAGTTTGAGCATACCGAGAATTTGAAAACTATGTTGCAAACCCTGCGTGATAAACAACTATTTTCCAAATTTAGCAAATGTGAATTTTGGCTTTGAAAAGTCAGTTTTCTGGTACATATAGTATCAATCGAAGGCATTAGAGTTGATTTGAGTAAGATTTCAGTAGTTATTGACTGGAAACCATTGAGAAATGTTCCAAAGTTAGAAGTTTTCTGGGATTAGCTAGTTATTACAGAAGGTTTGTCAAAGGATGCTTGATGATAGCTACACTGATGGCGCGATTGTTATAGAAAGATGTGAAATTTGAATGGTTTGAGAAATGTCAGCAAAAATTCAATCAGTTGAAAGTACTATTGACCAAGGACCTATTTTAGTTCAACCTGAACCCGGTAAAGAATTTGTGATTTTTAGTGATGCATCTTTAAATGGTTTAAGTTGTGTTTTGATGCCGAAAGGCAAAGTAATAGCTTATGCTTCCAGACAGTTAAAGCCACACGAAAAGAATTACCTGACACATGATTTAGAGTTGGCAGCTATTATGTTTGCATTGAAAATTTGGCGACAGCTTTTGTTCAGCAAAAAGTGTCATATATTTACTGATCGTAAGAGTTTGAAGTATCTAATGTCGCAGAAAGATTTAAATCTGAGATAGCGTAGATGACTCGAACTATTAAAAGATTATGAGTTAACCATTGATTATCATCTGGGAAAAGCAAATGTAGTTGCTGATGCTCTTAGTAGAGAATCTTTATTTGCTCTGCGAGTGATGAATATGCGACTGGAATTATCTAATGATGGTTCAATCTCAGCCGAGTTGAAAGCTAGACCGATGTTTTTATAGCAGATCTGCAAAGCTCATAAGTGTGATGGCAAGTTGCTAGCTAAACAGACACAGAGCAAGTCAACTTCTGATTTAGAATTTTAGATAGGACATGATGATTACTTATTATTTAGAGGTAGAATTTGTGTACCAAAGAACCCGGACACATTTAGAGAATCTTACACGAAGCTTATAGTGGTAGCTTGTCTGTTCATCTGAGAAGTAATAAAATGTACAGTGATTTGAAACAGATGTACTGGTGGCCGTGAATGAAATGTGAGATTTTTGACTTTGTATCAAGATGTTTAGTATGTCAGAAAGTTAAAACTGAACATTAGGTACCTTCTTGTAACACCCCTTACCCGAGACCGTCGCCGGAGTCGAGCACGAGGCATTACCAGACTTATCTTACTTGTTTGGGGCATAAAAAAATTTACTTTTAAAAAAAATTAATTTACTCAAATTCATCCAATAAATCCCTAAAAAGGGCCATCAAGGCCCTAAAACGTGCAATCGGAACAATTCGGGACCAAACCGGGAACGTTAGAAATTTTCTGATTTCTTACACAAATCAAAACAATTTATTTCACTATTCATAATAAAACTACTCATCTGCATAATAGTCACTAAATTAATTATAACTCGAGTAACAAAACCTGAAATTTACATTTGTAAGTTTTTCCTAAAACTAGACTCATATATCTTCTTATTATAATTTTTCCAGAATTTTTGGTTTGGCCAATTAGTACAGTTTATTCATTAAAATTCCCCTATTTCGCAATTCAATTGGCCTGACCTATCTTGACTAAAAATCGATTATCTCATTGTATAGAAATCAGATAATGTTTTGTTTATTTCTAATGAAAATAGACTCATTAAGGAACCTAGAAATATAAACTAAGAATTATAATTATTTTTTTACAATTTCTAGTGATTTTCCAAAGTTGGAATAGGGGATCACGAAGTCACTCTGAACCAGTCTTACAGAAATTTAAATATCTCAAAATATATACTTCCTTTGCTTGCTCTGTTTCTTTCCTATGAAAATAAACTCAATAAGATTTAATTCTATATCTCATTCACCATTTATTTCCATTTCTAAAATTTTTAGTGATTTTTCAAAACCACGTCACTACTATTGTTTCCTAACTGTTCCATGGCCAACTCTTACTCTTTCATAATTTCTTTGCACCAAACCTCATTTAGGCATACATAATACCAAAACATGTTCTTATTTAGCTATATCATAAGTTAATCATTACCAAGTATTCACATGCCATTCTTTAATCATATCATAAGGACATACACACACAGTAGCCAAGTTCTTATACATGTCATAACTTAAAGTATTTCTAGTCACAAAATACCGAGATAGCTCGTTGATAGTGTGAGGTGATCTCCGATGCCCTTATGATTTTTTGAGTTGGCTTTTTGATACTATAAAAAAAAGAGAGAAAAGAAAGGGAGTAAGCATAAAGCTTAGTAAGTTTGCATGTAAATAAATAACAACATTCTAAATGAATTATCAAGATAACTTGAACCTTTTGAACATGGACTTATCTTACCTTCCCTTTGGTACACTCTTTGAATTTTTCATTGAACCACTTAGAATACTAAGGATACATGGGTACCTTTCCTTTTTAAACTTACCATTGCCATGTCTTGACATGGTCTTACGTCGTATCCTTGCCTTATGAACAAGGCATGGTCTTACATGGGATCTTTGTCTTATAGTAGTTTATCAATGCCATGTCTTGACATGGTTTTACATGATTTCCTTGCCTTGTAAAACTTACCAATGCCATGCATTGGCATGGTCTTACTTGGTATCCTTAAACCCTAATGTCATGACATTTGTATCCTACACATTCCTAAGGTTCAACTGGGACTTTTAAGTATCATTTCTCCGTCAATTCTTGCTTGAATCATCAAGGAATAAATTTACAAAATAAATATATAGATGCTAAAAAATAACATCATTAATTATAAATAATAAAACATTGCATTTATTTACCGCAAACTTACCTCGATACAAAATACGATCAAATATTTTGATTTAGTCCTCAACCTTTTTCATTCCTCGGTCTAACCCCGAATTTCGCTCTTCTTGATCTATAATAGCAAATTTAACTTATTTATTATTCACATTTATCAAAACAGTCCTTAACTCTAACTTTGGAAAAATTATGATTTTGCTCCTAAACTTTTGCATATTTACACTTTTTCCCCAAGGCTCAAAAATGAAACTTTGTCCCTAATTGTTATGTATTATGACATGCTGATCATTTATTTACCTACGGCAACATCAAATTCCCACTCTAACATGTACTTATGACCATTAGGTATTTTTATCGATTATGTCATTTTACTCGTTTCCGCTTAAAATCGCTTAGCTCAAGTCGTTTAACATAATTTCAAGCTTCATATTCTACCATAAAACATCAAAATAAACACATTTCACATATGGGTATTTTTCCAAATATGAACCCTAGGTTAAATTATTGCTAGAATAAGCTAAATCAAGTTACCGGGACTTCAAAAACGTAAAAAACATTAAAAACGAGGCTTGGAATCTCTTACTATGAAGCTTGGAAGCTTGGAAAAACCCTACCTATGAAGAACCCTTGAAATTTCAGCCTAATGAAGAAGATGGGCACATTTTGCCATCTTTTTCCCTTTTTTAATCTTTTAATTACCAAATGACTAAAATACCCTTTATTAAAACTTTAGTTATTTTTATCTATGTATGTCTATTTTTGTCCATGAAAACCTAATGGTCTAATTACCATTTAAGGATCTCTACTTCAATTATACTCTTCTATTTAAGCCTTTAACATTTAAAACTCATATTTATCTACTTTTGCAATTAAGCCCTAGTAGGCAAATTAAGCATGCTATTTATAAAATTTTCCATTGATACTGTAACAAATGCATCTAATCACTCGGTAAATTATAAAAATTAATCAGAATAAACTTTTCTATCTCAAATTCATGGTTTCGCAACCACTATTCTGTTTAGGCCCTATTTTGGGATGTTACACTTCTGGATTATTGCAGCCAGTGACGATACCGGAGCGAAAATGGGATCATGTTGCTATGGACTTCGTATCGGGTTTACCCCTATCCATGAGAAAGAAAGATGCAATTTGGGTTGTTGATCATTTGACAAAGTCTGCACATTTTATTACGGTTGTACAGATTACTCCCTTGAGAGATTAGCTGAGTTATACGTTTCTGAGATCGTCAGATTGTACGGAGTGCCAGTTTCTATTATTTTTGACTGAGAGCCATGGTTTACATCATGAATCTGGAAAAAGTTAAAGGAATCTCTATGTATACAATTGCATTTTAGCACGACATTTCATCATCAGGTAGATGGTCAGTCCAAGCGAGTAATTCAGATACTCGAGGATATGCTTCGTTGTTGTGTATTAGAGTTTGAAGGCAACTGGGAGAAATATTTGCCATTGGTTGAATTTATGTAAAATAATAGTTATCAATCAAGCATAAAGATGGCACCTTATGAAGCTTTGTGTGGTCGCAAATATCAAACACCATTATATAGGACTAAGCTCAGTGAGAAAAAGATTCACGGGGTTGATTTGATTTGTGAAACTGAAGAAAAAGTAAAAGTAATTCGGGATAGTTTGAAAGTAGCTTCAGATTGGCAGAAATCATATGCAAATCTTAAACGTAAAGACATTGAATTTCAAGTTGGTGATAGAGTGCTTCTAAAAGTATTACACTGGAAGAAAGTTCTTCTGTTCGATCACAAAGGAAAGTTAGGTCCGTGATTCATTGGGCCCTATGAAATTGTTGAAAGAATTAGACCAGTAGCATATCGATTAGCTTTACCGTCAGAGTTAGGAAAGATTCATAACGTGTTTCACGTATCTATGTTATGATGGTACCTATTTGATCCTTCACATGTTATATCCTTGACGAATGTAGAGATTCAGTCTAATATGTCGTATAGTGAGGAATCGATTAGAGTACTGACTTGACAGGTTAAACAATTGAAAAATAAGAACGTAGCTTTAGTAAAGGTTCTTTGGCAGTAACATGGGATAGAAGAAGCCACCTGGGAACCCAAGAAAGCTATGAGAAAGCAATATCTGAACCTCTTTTCTGGTAAGATTTTCGGGGAAGAAAATCCCTTTAGGGGGAGGTTGTAATAGCCCGTTTTCAGTGAAATAGGAACAGTGGTTTTGGGACCACAAATCTGAAATAAAAATGATTATTTTATTATTGTTTTATTTCCTACAGTATGATAGTAGTACCGTATAAAAATTTCATTAAGAACTTTTACCGTTTACATGCTCAATTTGATAAAAAGGACTAAATTCGCAAATTGCAAAAGTTGAGTTCTAGTAGCTAAAGGTATTAAATAGCTAAAAAACCTTAAAGTATGAGTCCTTATATGGTAATTATACCATTAATGGTGTTAGTGGATGAACATGGTTTGGTATTATTGAAATTTTGATTAATTTTTAAGGTTATTTTGGTAATTAGTAAATTAAGTTAGAATTAAATAAAACAAAGTAAATTATCATCTTCTTCCATTCTTTTTCAACCAAAAATTAGGGTAAGAATAACCATTTAAGAGCTTCAATATTTGGTTAAGCAGATTACCTTGTATTGTAAGTGACTTTTGTTCCGTTTTTAATGATTTCTATATTTTAGGGATCGTTGTAGCTTAATCTAGCTAGCTCGGGGACTAATTTATAAAATTTTTAAATTATTAGGAGTTTTCCATGAATGATTATATGTTGTTTTTGATGGTTTATGAAAGAAAATGGCTAGTTGTTGTTAGATAAACAACTTTTGTTAAGTGAATTTTGATGAAATTATCAAATAGGGATTAAATCGAAAAATAGAAAAAATATACATGGTGAAATTGTGAAATAAATTAAATATAGGGCTTGCTAGGAACCTATTTGGTATTCGACTATGATGGGTTGAGAATGAATTATATGAATTTCCATTTTTATGAGCTAGGGACTAAATTGAAAAGAAATCAAAAGTTTAAGGGAAAAATGGTAATTTTGCTAAAATATGTATTTGGATTAAATTGAATAAAATACATATTGAATTGAGCTAAATTTATCCATTTATAACAAAATAATCCTTGTACGATTTTAGATTAGGGAAAAGATAAAGTCTTGGATTAGTCGTCTCCATATCTACGTCTACTCGTCGAGGTAAGTTTGTGTAACTAAATTGTATTTATATGTTGTTATTGAATTATACTTGTATTGTACATTGCCATACATATATACCGAATACATATCCAGCAACATACGATAATTATTGAGCCTGGTTTGAACCTTAGAAATTTGTAGGATACAAATAACATGTCATTAGGGTTTACATGATTCAGGTGCTGGTTTTGAACATCCTACCCATGGCTGAGGTCTAGCATGTCTTATGGATACGACACAGCTCATGTGAGCAACATTGTGTAGCTATGTTCCGACCCACAGCTCGTATGAGCAGGCCCATTTTCACAGCTCGTGTGAGCATTCTGATTCACAGCTCGTGTGGGCATACATGTATAGGATTTGACAAATTATAGTTATATGAGTTAGTACATGATGTGTGAGCTATCCTGAGTATCCGACGCTATTCTAAACGGTTCAACGGGCATTATTCGGATATAAAGTGGTAATAGTTCGATATGAACTAAGATGCAGATACATGTGAATTATATTGAAATGTTGTTACATGGTATATTGACAATTGAAATGGATGATACATGTATAAGAAACATAATAAAATGTTGTGCTCATTCATGTTTATTTTGTTTATGTATATGTTTACATGGCTAACGTGTTTGATGTATATGCATAGGCTTTGGCAAAATTATGGTTGGAATATGCTATGCTAAATTACCTATTATGTGACTAAATGGTAAGTTATGTTTTATGTTATATGAACTTACTAAGCTTATATGCTTACTTTGTGTCATTTTTTTGTGTCTTATAGTGAATTAGAAGCTCGTTCAGGTTGGATGCTTGTTGGAGTGATATCACACTATCCATCAGCTTTATTGGTACTCTCGGATGTTATGATTTTGGTTATAATGGCATGCATAAGTATTTTTGGCTAATGTTGGCATATGTGTTTTGGTTGTTGTTATGGTCATTTGGTTTGGCTTGAGTTATGGCAGTTTGGTAGTGTAATGAATTTAGTTTTGGCATGTAAATATTATCCTTAAAATAGTGAATGTTTGGCTTGCTATGTTTGAATGATGGAAGATGGAATGAAAGTCTAAATATGCATATTGTATATGTTTTGTGATATATGTAAATGTGGTGATTTGGTACAATATGGTATAAACTTAGCTAAGCATTAGTGAAAATTTGACCAATTTATATTTATAATTATACATGTTTATATGTTAAGTTTGAGGTGCCCAATGGGCATATTGGTTGTATGCTTTTATGCCTTAATTGAAATGCTTGGTTATGCATGGTTTTGGTGCTTTTTTGAAGGCTTGTTTAGAGGTGCAAAGTGATTATAGGTACATGCTAGGTTGGGTGAGAAAAATGGCTTGAAAATAGCCTATTTTTTGTCTACACGGGCGTGTGTCTCAATCGTATGTGACACATGGCCAAGCAACACGGCCATGTGTCCCCTGTAGCTTTAAAAGGGTTGCAACTCAGGCTATTACATGGCCTAACACACGGCCTAGCACTCAGGTGTGTGGGTTATTTTGAAGGGTACACGACCTAGCACACAGGTGTATGGCTTGGCCGTGTGACCCAAGTTTGTGAGTTACACGAGCTCGAACCCAGTCTGTGTCCCTATTTTGAATGTCCACACAGCTTAAGACACGGACGTGTCTCTTAGCCGTGAGTCAGACGGCCGTGTGAACCCTGTAGTGTATAAAATTTTCACTATTTTCTAAAAAATTTTATGTGGTTTTGAATTGGTCCCGACTTGTTTCTAATGTATTTTTAGGGCCTCAAGGGCACGTATAAGGGGCGATATTTATAACATCATGGAATTTGAGGTTAGAAGTTTTAAGGTTTGTGGTTAAGCTCAGTGAGTGGGTTGAACCTTTGGGTTCAACTTCACATTTTAATGTCAGAATGGGCCTGCTGGTCTGGTGGTTTGTTGTGTATTAGTGTATCTCTGGGTCTTGTGTTCAAATCCCTGCGAGTGTTTTGGATATTGAAGTTATTTTTTTTATTTTATTCTAAAAGGGGAAGTTACCTTTAAAATAGAAAAAATAAGTTTATGTTCTTCTTTTTCTTTTACTCTTTTATTTTTTTCTTCCCCATCGTTCCAATTTTAATTGTGTTTGCGCCTGCTTCTTCTTTTTTACACAATTTATTTATCATTTCATCAAAGGATTTTACTCTTCTGTGTTTAGCTTAATCGGATGTGAGTCATAATAATTTAGTGGAGGCGAAACAATTAGTCTTGGTTGTTTGCAATTTCCGATATAAGGTGTGTTTCTAAAACTGTTGTTTTTAAGAGTTAAAGTTTTTGATGGATTGCATGATATTCGGCATATTTTAGTATATATCTAGATTTTTAAGGGATGTGGACTGTTTCGGTGTAAAAAAACAAATTTTAAGTTGTTCCGGTGTGGTTTCATGACCACACAGGTGGTCACATGGGCATATGCCCCACATGGGTGGCTTGGGAATTAGGGTTTTTGGGTGAATTTTGGTGCCACACGGCCTGGCCACACGAGCATGTGTCCCACACGGTGTGTGAGATCTCTACACAACTATGTCTCTTCTGCTATTTATTTTTGGCATTTTTGGATAGTGAGTTATACGGGCTGCTCAAACGGGCGTGTGTCCCCTCCAGACGGGCATGTGTGGCCTCCACATGGGCGTGTAGACCCTCACACAGCTGGGGCACATTGCTTTGTGGCCCTATTTTATAGATTTTTTGTTTTGAGTCATAAACTACTCGTTTTATTTTTCTATGTAATCTGACCCTCATTCAAGCCTTGGTAGGTGTGTTTGAGACTTGATTTTGTTTGGTTCATGTACATATGTGCGTTTATGGGCTCTAATTTTAGTGTTCATTTATGTGATAAATAAGTATGAGTTTATTATTATTTTCATAACTGATTATTAGAATACAAGTGTAATCAAATCTGAATCTGTTCAACTGGAACTGTTAATGTTCATTTTTGTATAATATCTACTTAATGTGTTCATTGTTGCATAGCATAAAAAATTTGGGATCTGGTTATGAAGAGAAGGAAGATAGACTTAGCAGTTTTAACTACGATACTTTTGTATAGCTGTTTACCGCAGTATCCTATATGTATATCAGCTCAGCTGTATATAGTTACTCAAGTGGCATAGTTCCACGTTGTGGTGTGTTGGGTGGATGAACCTGTTATGGTTCTATGTGGTGTGCATGGTGGATGGGCCTACCATAGCCCTTATGTGGTGTACTGGATGGATGAAAGGGTGGCTGGTTGGCGGGATGGGATTTTAACTTGTGAATCCATTTGCATCTGAATATATGTCTGTTTGTCAGAATATTTTGTCTGTTTGTGTGAACTTTTGGTTATTGACAATATAGTTAATGTCATGTAATATGATCTAATTATTGCGTATGACTGGAAAATCATTTCTGTGGTTTGGTATTGTATTTGACATACCGATTGAAACTTTCGTAAGTGATGTTTTTATGCACATGATTGTCTGAAGTATTTATTGTGTCACTCCGTCTGTTGCCGTCTATTCATGTTTCGGACTCACACTGAGCTCGCATAGCTCATTTTTGTAGTGTCTTTTCTTTCAGGTACTTTCCATGTTTTGGAGCTAGACTTGGTATACCAGAGGTCTAAAAAAGATACGGTTTGATTCGGTTTAAGTAAAATCTCATAAGTTTTATACGGTTAATTTTAAGTCGATTTGTAAAATGATTATATAAACTGTGGTACAAGTTTTTATGCTAGACTTTCGTAAGGTGTTGTGACAGCCCTAAAATGACCCTAGTCAAAAAGCGGTTTCGGGACCGCTAAACCGAGTCACCAAATTATTTGAATATGATATTTATTGTCTAAAATATGTGAATATGAATGTGTGAAAGTTTTAAGCTTCGATTTAGTCGATTGCATGTGAATTTAGTAATAGGACTTATGTGTGACACTTTTGAAATGTGATAGGTTAATCCATAAGGATCTATTAGTGCATGTAATCAAAGGGGTGGACTTGCATGTCAATTTCCCCCATTTAATTACTAGTGGCCAGCCATGACAAAGGGTGATGGGCAAAACATGTCAAAAAACATGTTGTGCTAATGGTTTATGTGAGAAAGGATAAAATAATAATGGGAAGGTAAATGATGACAAAAAAAAATGTGTGTGGTTGCCCCCCCTCCATTGTCGTGAATGGAAGAAAGAAAGACTTCAACTTTTATTTTTCTATCTTGCTTCCTTGTCTCTTTCAAATGAAGCTAGAGAGGAGAGGCCGGCTGCATGTAGGGGAAAACCATGAAATTTGTTTGCTTATAAATTGAAATTTTCAAGTAGAAGGCTAAAAAGGGGAGGAGCAAATTGAATAGGTAGAATCGGTGTTGGGAACCTTGGTGAGTTTTCCTTGAACTTTTATTTGATAATTGTTGAAACTGTCAAATTGCTGTCCGAATTTTACCTTGTTGGTATTGTTAATTGCTGCCCTGTTTATGCTGTCTAAATGTTGTATTATTGATGCTGTCCAAATCAGCCTCCGAATGTGATATGTTACAGCAATTAAGCCAAGTGTTGCGAGTCCTCTTAGGCTGCCCACAACGCAACCTTTCAATACTAATGTTACCATGAATTTACCTTCAATTGATGGTGTGGTGTATATACATTTTAGAAAGAAAGATGTTGTTGTTTAGTTGAATTTTCATTTGATAAATGTTCATTCGGTCAAATGGGAGAAGAATGAGATGAATTTAAATGTTGTGGTTTATTATTTTAGTTGCTAAATGAAGAAAAATCGGCTAACAAGGGAGTACTAAGGCCGAATATGATTTTGAATATTAGTGGTGTAGTTGCCGAATTTGAACTATGAAGTTATTGAGTAATGTGTGTGTTTTAAGTGATAGAATAGAGTGAATGCTTGGAATGTGATATGTATGAATTATGTGTTAAATTAAGGTTTGCTAAGCTAGCTATTAAGATGAAGTGAAAATGTTAGTAATTGATTGCTAGTGTATATATGTGTACTAGCCGAGCTTTGAATTTAAATAATGGTTGGAGCACCGTGTGTTGTAATGAGATTATTTGAGTGAAATCATAGATATTTATATGATGAATTCAATTGTGGATATACATGCTTAAATAAGATGCATACATGAATGAATAGATAGCTTGGTGTTGCATGTATTCGGTCATAAAGGTGCACATGAGGAAATGTTAGATTAATTGTATTAAATTGCTCAATGTGATTAAAAATGCGTATGACCATTTTGTGTTTGAGCTATAGGTGGCCATATGACCTATCAAACTCCTTGTCATATTCGGCCATAAGCTAGCATAATGAGACTTTAATAAGTTAAATTTGTTTGAATTAGCTCAAGAGCTTAGAGGACCAAAGTTGGATAAGGGAAGGGAAAAAGTGATCGAATAGCCGCCGAAATCGTTCGACCACATCCGAGGTAAGTTTTAAGTGATTAAATGTTGAGTAAATTCAACTATAATAGGATATAATGAGTTGATTTAATAAGATATGATGTGGTCATGATATGTCTTAAACTCAAATGGTAAGTTCCTAAGTGTTTAGACTTGGAAATTTAAGAGCAAATTGTAATAATTTGCTCAGGACAGCCGCAGTAACGTGATTTTAGAAAATCACTATAAATGTTTGGTGTGGAATTATAGGCTGAATAAAATATACAATCAAAGCTTAATTAGTCTAGTTTCTTATAAAAGGGACCGTGTAAGCAAAGGAATTTCCTATAAAGAGATATTTAAAGTTGTGTGAGACGGTGTCAGAATGACTCTGAAATCCCCTGTTCTGTTTTAAGAAAATCACTATAATTTGTACAAAAATGGTTACAAGATAAAATTTATATGCTTAGACTCCTTAATGAGTCTAGTTTCAAATGAAATCAAATATAACATACTTTGAATTCTGTACAATGAGAATTTTGATTCGTAGTGAAGACTGGTCAGATTAGTCAAACAGTGAAACAGGGGAAACTTTAAGAAAAATCTGGTATTGATTTGCCAAACCTAAAATTCTGAAAAATTTATGGATGAAAGATATACGAGTCTATATTCAGGGAAAATTAACGGCAAGTGATTTGGTGTCTTGTATCTCCGGTTATAAATAATTTAGTGACCATTGCTCAGGAAAACAGCTCGTAGTGAATATGTGATTTTGTTGTAAACATGGATAAAACTTGTTTTAGTTGCTCATAAGCTATTGATTAAACCCATACATGAATTCTAAATCGTGATATTGTAAGTTTATGAGTATTCGAATATGAAATGATAGTATGGCGTAAAATTGAATTATTCATTGGAAAGTGATGGATGTAGATTCGGCCAAGACCAAGTCTGTACATGATAGTATATGTGGTATGTGAAGTATATTTGAATAAATGTGAAAGTGTATATATGTGATAAGGCCGAATGACCAATGTGATGAATGTGAAAGTGTATATATATGTGATAAGGCCTAATGGCCGATGTGATGAATGTGAAAGTGTATATATGTGATAAGGCCGAATGGCCAATGTGATGAATGTGAAAGTGTATATATATGTGATAAGGCCTAATGGCCGATGTGATGAATGTGAAAGTGTATATATGTGATAAGGCCTAATAGCCGATGTGATGAATGTGAAACTGTATATATGTGATAAGGCCTAATGGCTGATGTGATGAATGTGAAAGTGTATATATGTGATAAGGCCTAATGGCCGATGTGATGAATGTGAAAGTGTATATATGTGATAAGGCCGAATGGCCAATGTGATGAATGTGAAAGTGTATATATGTGATAGGGCCGAGTGGCCAACGTGATGGATGTGAAAGTGTATAAATGTGATAAGTCCCGAAGGGCATTTGTGTCAGTACTATATCCGGGTTAAAACCCCGCAGGCTTTATGCGAGAATATTATCACTGATTAATGTCCGTAGGCTTCGTGCTCGTACTATATCCGAGATCTAAAGACCCGATGACTACGTGTGGAGATTTTGTCCAGGTAAGCCCCGAACTAAAGGTTTTGCTGAAGATTCAAGTAAAGCGTAAGATTATACAACTTCACAGTAACAATTGGTACTAAATACGTTCAATGCGTTAAGTTGGTCAGGTATGTATTTTGAGATTATATTTAAGTTTGATTTAGACTAAATCACAAGGTCGTTATGTGATGCACATGTGAGTAAAGCAATAAGACTGTTCTATGATTATTGTGCATTTGGTCAATGTGGAAAGTCAGGAAAAAAAATGTAATGTACCTATGATCATAAGAGGTCACTATCAAGTGAGAATTTATCTGCCTATTATATATGATGAGATGTGCATATTCGGTAAAGGGATGGTATGCCCGAAGGAAGAGTGAAATAAAAATACGAACAACTATGTTATAATTTGATTGTTATCTGTTGACACTGCTTAAAACTTACTAAGCATTGTAATGCTTACTCCGTGTACTTTGTTTCCTCTGTTTTATAGATCTCATTTGGAAGCTACAGGCTCGGGGATCATCAGCAACTAGTCACACTATCACTATCCACTGTTTGGTACTGCTACGTTTTGGATTATCTTATGGCATGTATAGAATAGACTAGTAGTGAGAGGATATTTTGGTTAATGTATATAAGCCATGCGAAAATGACATCTTTTGAATGTGTACTTATAGAAGTTTAAATTGTATCCCTGACTGTCTTTAGTACTTATCTAAAGGAATGTTCAAAAAAAAATTTACTATTCTGATATGAGTTTCAAGACTGGTAATGCCCCTTTATCTATTCCGGCGACGGATACGGGATTGGGGTGTTACAGGTGTTATGTGGATTGAACTTTATAAACTGTGGATTTTATTTTCGAATGTTTGACGCTGATTTAATATTATTTCAAACATAATGAACAAAAATATTTTCATGGTTTGAATTAAAGCTTTTGTTTTAGCCACCAAAAGTGGCTAATGTAACCTTCAGGATTCGGTCCAAACTTCAAGGTCGGGTATTGGGGCGTTACAATATTTATGTTTTGAATTGTTTTGAATTGACTATTTATATGATTTGAAATGTTTGATATTTGTGTTTGTTTGAATTGAAAACTCCGGTAATACTCCGTAACCCTAGTCCGACGATAAATACGGGTTATAAGTGTTATAGGCATGTATAGGTAGACTAGTGTTTAATGTAACACCCCAAACCCGGCCCGGACGTTATGGCTAAACTCGGCGTGTCACATTGAAGTGTTTTAGTGAAAACCGTGTTTTCATTGAAAACCCTTCTTAAAATAAAAGAACATCTTAAAAATAAACACCTTTCAATCACTTGTCTGAAACATAAGATTTGATGAAAATATGTCACTTAAAAATTTAGTTTCGGAAACGTAGAAAAGACATACTATAGTTTAAGAAATCCATGTTCAACTTCTCGTAATTACAATGAAAATAATAATAATAATTCGAGTAATAATAACATAATGAAAACCTTATTACAATATGATCTGAACACGCTTAAAAAGAAATAAAAACTTAAATGCTAAAAAAAAAGCCAAGCCTGAATTATCTTGCTAGCCGGCCACCCAGAGTCCCTCCAAACATCGAACCTTCTATCGAGCATCACCTGAAAATAAAATAAAAGAGGGTGGGGGTGAGTTTTTGCAAACTCAGTGTGTACAACCCTCGATGAAAAACAAGCATACAAAGAGAAATCATCAAACATGCAATGCAATCCCATCCAAATTATCCATTCGCAACACACCAGCTCCGTCCCTCATCACACTATGTGGAGATATAAATATCTACCCACCTAGCCCACACACCAATCGTAGCCCAGTTGCGAAACTACCTTTATTTACATATTAGGCTTTAAAAGCAGTCGGTGGATCCATGATTGTCAGGCAACCATGCGATCCTCATATACTTCCTCCGTTCAAAAGTTCCCACCCCATATGCAACCTAAGAAGAGCATCATCTGTATGCATGTCACATCCATAAAACTTACATTCAACACCTAGGGGTATTTTGGTCATTTTCGCCCTTAGGGGCATTTCGATAATTTTCTCTTCATTATGGTTTTCACTTACCTTGACCCGTTAACAAGTCCCGCGAGCTAATATGAACGAATATTATGCACCAGGTAAGATTCCAGAGAAGAGGAGGTGGGTCATTAAGACCACTTAAGTACCAAGCTTTCCCTAGATCTAGTCCTAGACATGCATATACCCGTTGCCACACCTTAACCCTTTGACTCGTCCACGGTCAAAATATATTAATTAAGTCTTATGTAGTTGTCATATACTAGGCCCAAAACCCCTTACAACACCTAAACAAATTCACATACATGTATCTGGCCCATTAAGCCCAATCATATTCATATGGCCCATTAGGCCCAAATCACCTGTATATGGCCCATTAGGCCCAAATCACATTTATATGGCCCATTAGGCCCAGTCACATTCATATTCATGCTCACATACAAATTCCTATGACATAGCATCAATAGTCAGTTTTTGCCTATTATGGGCCCAACAGCCCATTGGGCCCATTTAGCCCATTCTGGCCCGTATGGCCAAATCACAACCGAAGTCCACGGAATCGCCCGTGGGTCTCAATCAACCTATTGGTCTCTCCCTTACGAGTGTTTGCGCACTCGCAAGACTACTGTAGCCAAACTTTCAGCTTTTCGGCATTTCAGCTTTTCGGCATTTTAGCTTTTCGACATTTTGGCATTTCAACTTTTTCCGATTCATAGTGTGTGCAGTGTATGTACACACCTGGTAAGCAAGCGTGCCGCGATTCCCTTAGTCACCAACCTACAATGATATCACTCTTTCATTATTCGTATGTTTAATCCATATTCTACCCAAAAATCGAAACCTCACCTTAACCTTACCTTGAACACCAATCCTTAATAGCTTTCCTTGATCACGTACTCCCCAGATCTGCATTAATCGTACTCATTAAAACTAGAATAATAGATGACTCATATCCAACACAAGTCCCCTTACCTTAACTATGAACATTCGGCCACCTTAGCCAATGGGAGAGGAATACTTACCAATACCGCAACACCTAAGGAGCAATTCGGCAATGAGCTAATATCCGAGATCCGATACTAATTCCCTACCACAATTGATGAGAAAGAGTGAGGGACAATATTCGATACTTAGCAAAGAAACCGATTGGGAGAATAACACTTACACTAAATTTGACTGAAGTATAAGGAGTAGTGTAATAGGCCAAAATTGGGTCTAGTTGGAACAGAGGTTTCGGGACCACAAAATCTGAGATAGAAATAATTTTTTATGATTATTTTGAGGTCTATGATATGATTGCATGATTGTGTGAAAATTTCGTGAAGAAATTATATGCATAAAGTGCTCAATTTGAAGTTAGGGACTAAATTGAATAAGTTGTAAAACTTGCATTCTAGAAGTTTCTAGTATGAAATTGCTTTGAAATATTAATTAGGAGGTCTTAAATAGGCATTTTACCAATTTCTATGTGATGGAAAAAATTGGACATGGATGGAATTTTTGAAAGTTTAGTAACGAAGGGCATTTTGGTCATTTGGTAATTAAAAGAAATAAAAAGGGAAAATAAAGCCAAAATTGACTCATCTTTTTCATGGAGGCCGAAATTAGCACGGGGGAAGTCATGGCTAGGGTTTACAAGCTTTCCAAGCTCAATAGTAAGTCCGTTCTAACCCCGTTTTTCAAGTTTTTTACGTTTTTAGAATCCCGGTAATTTGATTAAGCTTATTCTAGCAATAATTTAAGCTAGGGTTCATATTTGGAAAAATACTCATAGGTGAAATGTGTTTATTTTTCTATTTTATGATAAAATATGAGGTTTTAAATTATGTTAGACAACTTGTGCTACTCGGTTTTGAGTGAAAACGAGTAAAGGGGCTTAATCGGTAAAAATACCTAATAGTCATAAGTATATGTTAGAGTGAGAATTTGATGTTGCCATAGAAGGAAAAAGTGATCAGCATGTCATAAAACATAAGAATAATGGATGAAGTTTAATTCCCGAGCCTAGGGGCAAAAGTGTAAATATGCAAAAGTTTAGGGGCAAAATTGTAATATTTCCAAAGTTTGAGTTAAGGACTATTTTGAATAGTACATTAATTAAATAAGTAAAATATGATGTTTTAGATCCCAAAAAACGAGACTTGAACCTAGAATGAGAGAAAAATTGAAAATTGAGAAAGTTGGTAAAATGGCCGTTTTAGTATCGAGGTAAGTTCATATGTATAATAAGCATTAATTTATGCATGTTTCAATATAAAATTGATATATTTATTATGATTTCTGAGGTGTTGAAAGTATGTAAGTTGGTATGATAATAATACAACAATAATGCTGTAATTTATATTTGAAAGTTAAATTTAGTGAATTAATTGAATTATGTTAAATTAAATGATTATGGTGCCAAGTTTATGAATTGATTTAAAAATATGTCTATGGTACATGAAGTGCATTGAATTATCATACATAAATGTGATTTCTATGATTATGGATATTATGGGAAATTGTAAGTTCATATGATTTTTAATAAGGCAATGTGTAATTTAATGTTATTGCCTTGATATTAAATGAGATGTAAGTTTATATGTAAGTAATACATGAATATTACTTGTATTATGATATTTTATAATAATATTGGAAATATGTTTGTGGATAATTACTTGATTGGTGAAATTGTTGGAAAATATAGAGAAATCCCGGTTGAACCTTCGGAAAGATTGGATGATACAGATAGTATGTAGCTAGATCACATGTATGGTGCTGAGTGCACATCATGTGTACAAGAGAGCTACAAGACATTATGATGTATCTAGGTCGCATGGGTGATACTATGTGTACACCATGTAGACAAGAGAGCTACGGGATATATGTAGCTAGGTCACATGCGTGGTTCCAGGTGAAGGACACCATGTAGACAAGAGAGCTACGAGGTAAATTGGCTAGGTCACATGGGTGGTACTGAGTGTTCACCATGTGTACAAGAGAGCCGAACTAAATGATGGGTGGAGCTATGTGCTGAAACCACCAAGTATCGAGGATTGATCCAAAGTGTTCAACGGGAGACTCTCTATGTATTGCTTTGTGAGTTTTGTGATGAATAAGTGCAGGAACTTGGTTTTGTGAATGATGTGTTCATTAAGTGACCAAGATGTTGTAAGGTTATAAACAAGTAAGTTATACATGAGGATGATTTTATGGTGACCTTGTGATCATGGGCCTATACTTGTGATGTATGAAATGTGGTGAAAATGATTTGTGATATGTATGTTAAAATGAGGTTAATACAAAGAAAGTGTGAAAGAGCGAATTAGCAATAAAACTGTTTTGGACAGTAGCAGTGATGTGATTTTGAAAAATCACCAAAAATAATATAAATTGAATCAGAGACTGAATGAGATATCAAATTAAAGCTTAATGAGTCACCAAAAATAGTATAAATTGAATCAGAGACTGAATGAGATATCAAATTAAAGCTTAATGAGTCTATCTTCATCTTCATATAAAAGGAGTTCTATATTTTGAGATATTTATGTTTTTGTCAGACTAGTTTAGAATGATTATGTGATACCCTGTTCTGACTTTGGAAAATCATAAAAATTTGGATAAAAATAATTAGAGGCTTAAACTTATATTTTTAAAATCCCTGATGAGTCTATTTTCAATATAAATCAACAAGAACATTATCCGAGTTCTGTACTGTGAGATAATTAATTTTTAGTGAAGAGAGGTCAGAACTGTCAGAAAGTGAAATAGGGGAAATTTTAATGAATAAACTGTGCTAATTGGCTAAACCCAAAATTATGAAAATTTTATGGTGGAAAAATATGTGAGTCTAGTTTCAGGGGAAATTTATGGATCTTAATTTGGAGCTCTGTAGCTCAAATTATAAATAAGTAAGTGACTATGACTCGTGTGGACAGTTTGATATGAGCATTTATTAGTAAATTGTGAAATCGTACTTACAAGAATGCTATAAACATTAAGGATGTGGAATGGAGAGGAGGAGGAGGAAAATAAATATATGTGGAATACATGGAAGCTATGGTATATGAAATATTGATATAATGAAATAATTGATATGTGTTTATAAGAAAACAGAAAGAGAATGATATGTATCATGACATGTATATATATATATGACTAATCTCAATGTAATGCTTGTTGGGTATGGAGTTGAATTGAAATGTTTCAGGCAAACATGTTATTTTGCGCATCTGAATTGTGATATTTTATAAAGATATGATCTTGTTTTAAATATGAATGCTTGATGATTAAGCTGAAGATATTTGGTAAGATGATAATCTTGGTATAAATGTATAAGTGGTACTATAATAAACAAGGTAAAATGAGTATGAGAGACACATGTATGATGACATACAAATGCTATGTTTGTGGTTTAATTGAGAATATTTAATCATTAAATGAATACCATGTTATATGCTTTTGATTTCGTATAAGTGTGTAAGAGATTAAGGTTGACCAAAGCTTGGAAAATAGCCTAGGTATATTCCACACAGGTAGAGACATGACCATGTGTCTCAGCCGTGTATGGAACACGACTTTGGGACACGTGCATGTGGAGCCTTAAAGCATGAAATTTCGAAGATTTTCGTAAGTTCTCGGTTTAGTCCCGAACCCTTTCTAAAGTATGTTTTGGGCTTGTAGACTCAAATAAGGGACTATGTGTAAGTGAATGAACGTTTTGAAATATGAATAAAATTTTATGGCCCGTATTTTAGTTTAGTGTTTGTATGTTTGTCCGGTAACGCCTCGTACCTTATCTCAGCCTCGGGTACGGGTAAGGGGTGTTACAAGTAGTGATTGCACTAAGGGTATTCGGCCAAAGAGGTTCAGCCCTTTATGATTTTGTATGGCAAAAGAGGATTATTCAGCTCCAAGGAAAAAGAAAGAAAAGTTAGCAATGAGGTAGAGGAAGAATAGGATCCGGCACAAGGAAGAAGAAAAAGAAAAGAAAGCAGAGGGTTTTTGGCTTTTAGAGAAAAGAGTTTCTGGTAACAGGGTGAAGGAAATTTGGCATTAGCTTCATACGCTAGCATTCAGCACCTATTTATCAGCCTTATAGCCGAATTTTCCCATGCCCAATTCTCCATTCGGCTCCATCACTTCTCCTTTCCCATCTCCTCGTTTTTCTCCCTGATAACCCCTTGATCATTTCCTTAATTTTCTCTCCTAAACACTTCCTTTGCAGTCCACTTTCACGCCACTTCCATCCTTTTAGAAGGCCAAAATTAAAATTCTAAAAACACTAAGGTAGGATTTGAACCTTGGACCTCCTTGCTAGCTATTAACGCCACCTCCTTACACTCTAAGTGGCGTCACTTAGCCACTCCTCTACTAGGATTTTTGATGCTATTTTCCCCTATCGTTATTTAAAAGCCCAACAACTTGCCAGCCCTAATTCTTTTAATATCTAAACTATAATTTCATTTATTCCTAGGTTCGAACTCAAACCTTAACTAAGACCTACTAAAATTATCGCTTGGGTAAGAATATTAAACACAATTTTTTATCAAAACCGAAAACAAAGAAAGTTTGGGATTTTGGGATTTTGGGTTTCGGGATTTTTGGGGCGTTACATTTAATGTTTAGTTGAATGCTTAGATTTTGATTTTGGTATGTATATGTTGGTTGTTTGGTAGCATTTTGATGACGGTTAAATTGTGTCATTTAGTGCTTGATGCATGAATGGTAAGGCTCAAATTGTAAGTTTATGTTGAAGTGATATAGGTCAAGTTGTGATATATTTTGGAATGGAAATGAACTAGATGTTTATGAATGAAATGTGTTCAAGTATATATATATGTTTAGGTAAATTTTTATGTTTGCACTTGAGGTGCCTTGTATGGCATACTGGTTGAATGGATTTAGTCTTTTGAATTAGTCATTTCATGCATGTTTTGGCCAGGTTTTGATGTTTTTATCATGTGCACAAAATGCTTATAGGTACATGCTAGGTTTGGTGATGGAAATGGCTTGATTTTGGCCAATTTTATGTCCACACAGCCTGAGACACGGGTGTGTGACTCAACCATGTGTGACACACGGCCAGGCGACACGGCCGTGTGTCGCCTATAGGTTTTATTGCAAGCAAGTCAGGCTGTTACACGGCCTGACACACAGGCATGTATGGTTATTTCACGAGTTACACGGCCTGGCACACGAGCGTGTGGCTTGGCCGTGTGACCCAACTGAGAGAGTTACTTGGGTGAGGACACAGGCTAGGACACGGTCGTGTGTCCCTATTTGAAAAGTTACTTGGCCTAAGACACGGGCATGTGTTTCAGCTGTGTGAGTCACACGACCTGCCCACACGGCTGTGTGACCCCTCTAGTTATAATTTTCTAACTTTTTCTTAAACTTTTTATATGTTTCCAATTTAGTCCCAAATTGTTTCTAAACTACTTTTAGGGCCTTGAGGTCTCAATCAGGGGACAATATATATGTGAATGAATGGATTATGTCTGATGTGATACCGGAGGCATCATGTCGTGATACAATTCGACGACATCGAAATTGGCCCAAGCACAAGGGGCCCAAGTGCAAAATGAAGCTTTTAATTTCAGTTTGTTAATTTGGCTACTGGAAAATAATGACTTTGATTCATTTATTTTTAGTTATTTTAGTTACTATAATTTAAGTCTTTAATTTGTGTCATAAATTAATTTGGTCTTAAATATGCATTAATCTGAAAATCTTTATTGTGTCATAAGTTTGCTAATTGTGTCCTATTTAGTACAACATTTTAATGTGTCTTAAGTCTATTAATTATGTCTTACTTAGTATAGCATTTTAATGTGTCTTTGTTCAGACATCATAAATTGTGTCTAAAGTTTAGACAAATTAAATGATGTTAAATCATGTCTTATTAGTGAATTTAAGCTGGCTTTAAATGCATCTTGTAGGTTGGCTGGATAGCAAGCTTCTTCAAGGAACAACAATAAAATGACAGCTGAACATTTGGCTTCCTAAGGTGGAATCAATCGATGTTCACAACTAAATTTGACCATCAGCTTCTATACATGCAAGGATAAGTTATGAACGTCCAAGGGGGAAAAATGACACATAAATTCAGTTCATTGAATTAACAACATGCATGCACAATGGGAGGAACGAATTTACAAGCTACATGCTGCAATTCATGAACCACTCCATCATTAATGTGTCCAATTAATTGAAGGTGCATGTTCCATGCAAGACATATGAACATTCAAGGCATATGGAGTTTTCTTCCATGCTAAGCATACATGCACATCCAAAATAGGAGAAGATACATTAATTCTGCATATTGAACAACAACGCTCAGGCATCAGCTTGGGGAATGAATTTAAAGAATCAGTGACTCATCCATGGATCTATAATGTCATTAATGCAAGAACTAAGGGACATGCATGGCACCTTAACATTCATGTACAGCTAAGGGGAGTGAAGGAAGATATAGGCCTGATCATTCATGGAATTTAAGCTTTCTTCTTAACTGAGCATTCATGAATAGATTTAGGGAAGGAATGTGTCTATTCGGATTTGGGGAAGCATTCAAGAACCAAATTTATTATTTAACTGTGAACATTTTAATTGTGTGTGAACACCATAAATGCCGAATTTCAATTGGCATCTTAGAGCCTATAAATAGTTATTTTTCTAAACATTTAAAGGTTACAACTTTTGACTCTTTTTATGAACATTATACCAATTCTGAGTTATTCAACTCCTTTTGTTCTTTTGTGACTCAATTGACTTATCAAGTTATTCTTCTGGCGTTAATCTGATTCATTTGAACTTATCACTCTAACAAGTGTGGTGTTCACCCTTATACCAGTTGGTTCCTATTCCTATCTCCAAATAGATAGCGGGTCATGATTTACCTATCTTTCTATCCACCTTAAGTGTTGTTATAAATTTCAGGTCAATATTGTCCTATAGTATTGGTTCACTCTTCAACCTTAAGCCTTAACTATTCCATCCGAATTACCAATTGCAAATTATCCCTATCTTTGTTAGTAGCCGAACCTTAGCCTTTACTATATTTAAAATACTAGAAATCCTTTGTTTTAAACTTATACATAGCCAATTTCAGCCTTAACTCCAAGTAGAACGATACTTCTCCATTTTACGATAGGGCACAACTATGACTCGAATACTTTTACAAACTCAAGATCATATCATTTGGTATTAGAGCTAGCTAAAATCGAGGAGTACAAACATTCAAGCCTTCCCGAAGTAAGTCTTTGAAGAAAAAATTTGAAAAAAAAATTCGTGTATAAAAAAAAGGTTATACAAGAAAAGTGCAGATATAAAGAGTGTGCTGAATATATATGTAAAAAAAAAAGGTATTCCGAAATTATAAAAAAAAAGGCTAGTTGTGAAAGTGAATGTTTTTCCCGAATTCTTGAGAAGTTTCAGCCACAATCCATTTTGTTTGCCACACTCCAACACCTTTTCTTTTCTTTCAGCCCACCTTACACCAATATCGTTTTGAATTCTTTGTAACCCCTTTTGAAGCTGACCCTATAATTTACTATAATTGTAATCGTAGCCTTTACGAACTTCGAGAGGTGAATTCTAGTAGTAAAAGGCAAGAGATTGGTGAGAGCAATAGATCGAAGAAAAAGCCAAGAGTTTGTGTGAAACACTAGTGGAGTGTTCATTTTTTTTCTTTTTTCTTTTTGAACGGATTGGTGAGGTTTGTCGTGAGGATCAAAATACTATGTCTCGAAGTTTCGAAAGGATGTTGATGATGGTGATGTTTTGTCTAACCCCACATATCAAGCACTAACTCACGAGGTGGTCGAATGTTCCAATGACATCTAAAACTAATGCGAGAGCGATTGGACCGATGGATAGAACAAGACTAATGGGAGCAAATTTGACCAAGTCAAAGAACGGGAACAAGATCATCACAGAGACAAACGTCCAATGATTATTCAAGAAGAGATCCATACCATGATTCTTATATGATGAAGAATTCAAGACAAAGTGAAGCAAGCTTTGAGTTTGAAACCTTTCAAGGTGACCGGCGAGAAGGTAGAAATATCTCTTCAAGTGCATCAAAGTATTCATCCATGGAGATTCAGCCACGAAAGGGTGATCATATCTCATATGTAGATGCTTTCTCTTCTTTCTAATGTAAAGCTTGCCATTCTGATTCTTATATGTTATCTTTTTCTTGTAACGAAAAAATAAGACAAAAAGAAATTAAACAAAACGAGAGGCAAGAAATGTTAATGCGAGAAAATGAGCGAATCCTAAACGAAACAGAGAGAAGAAAAAGAAAGATGAGGGAAAAAGAATTTGAAAAAGGAAAAGAGAGTGAAAGAAAGGAAAAAGCTATTAAGATTGTAAAAGAATATGAGAAAGAAAAGAAAATTGAAAAAGAGATTGAGATTAAAGAAATAAAAGAAAGTGTTAGTGGAAAGAGCGACGTTGTTGAAATGGAAAGTGAAGTAAAGAGTGAGAGTGAGTTTTCAATGATAAAGAAGACTGTGGAAAGAGAAAGAGAGTTTGAAAAAGAAACAAATGAAAAAGATGAAAGTGAACAAGAAAATTTGAGGAATGTTTTTACTAACCTACATGCGAGTTGTCCTCGTATTTTTTCTTCTTTTCAGGTTTCTAGAGATTCAATTGATAAGTTTCAACTTCATTACCTTCCTGATGAGAGACAATTTTGATTGATCGAGAAAGGTAAGATTGAAGATGAAATTATTCTGCAAGTGCTTAAAGGTAAGCAAGGTAAGGAGTCTTTAGCCTTTGAATCACGGCAATCAAATTGGAATGCTATTGAGAAAATTGCTGGTGACTTAGTTTTTGAAAGATCTCCTAACTTTGATTTGGTTAATTTTCATTCTATAATTAATGTTGATGATTTCGTTCCAACTAGTGCCATGAAGAATTTTCCCCATAATAAGTTTTGTGATGGTAAGTGTGTTGATGAAGTTAGGCTAAATCGGCATATACAAAACTTGACTATGTGTGATAAAGAGTTTTCGCGTAAAATGTTTGATCTATTTGGATGTGATGTTAATGTGAGTTCTCTAAATCTTAGTGCAAAATCATCATGTAAATATATGTTTGATCGAATGAATTTTAAGAGGATTGGTTGTTTGAATGTGTGTAAGCCTAAATCTTGTTTGATTGATATGTGTGAGTTGTTGATGAAAGAAAAGCCTTTGTTGTTTTTGCAAATAAGTGATCAAATTCATGTGTTCAAATATGGAGCAAGTTATCCTAAGTTGTTGTTAAGAAAATGTGAGCATCGTAATTTTATTTTGAACAAATGTATTGAACCCTATCATCTACTCCGAATTTTATCCTTGTTTTTGAAAACAAAACATGTAAATTCTGATAGCTTGCAAAGTCAAAACCAAATCTTGATTCTGGAAATTATTCTATATTGTGGTTTAAAAGATTTGAGAATGTTTTGCATTATAATGACTTTAAATTGCTTCATGTTCTTTCTATGATGCTTGACATGAAATTGTCAAGTCAAATTGGAATGGTACGAGAAAACCTTGTTTTTGATCTCAAAGAACATTGTTCTATAACATTGTTCAAAGGTTTGGAGCCATAGATTTTTGTTGTCCAAAATTATAACTCTCGAATACTCTGTAATTCTAGTATATTACCATTGAATAAATTTTTGATTCATCATGAAAAGGTAAGGCCAACTCATGTTTTTGATCCTGGCATTGGTTTATATGTTCAAATTTTGAATAAGATTCTGAAAAGTTATTTTGTGTTTATAATTCAAAGTGACACTAATTTATTTAATTCTTGTGTAGGTGACACTTTGCAATGGTTCCCTCCGAAAGAGGGAAAGCATGCGATTAACATACTTTCTTCTCGAACCATTGGTGATTCTCACATTTTTGGAAACGACTTTGTCAGGTTTAAGAATAAAGGGGGTTGTGATCTAGAAATGTTTTTCGCGAGCAAATTGCCCGATTTGAGGACAAATCGTTTTCAAGAGGGAGGGTATGATGCGATCCTGGCAGCATCATGTCATGATACAATTCGACGACATTGGAATTGGCTCAAGCACGAGGGGCCCAATTGCAAAATGAAGCTTTTAATTTCAGTTTCATAATTTGGCAATTGGAAAATAAGGACTTTGATTCATTTATTTTTAGTTATTTTAGTTACTATAATTTAAGTCTTTAATTTGTGTCATAAATTAATTTGGGCATAAGTATGCATTAATCTGAACATCTTTAATGTGTCTTAAGTTTACTAATTGCGCCCTATTTAGTACCGCATTTTAATGTGTTTTAAGTCTATTAATTATGTGTAGCAGCCCTTTTTTTAGTCAAATCGAAATAGTGGTTTTGAGACCACAAATTTGAGGTCAAAATATATATTTTATTAAAGCTTAAAACATGATAGAATTCTTGTGTGAAAGTTTCTTAAAGAAATTTTACTGTTTGAATGCTTAATTCGGTAAAAAGAACTAAATCACGTAAAGGGTAAAACTTGTGTTCTATTAGCTAAAAGTGTCAAATAGCTATAGAACATTAAAGTAAAGGTCCGTAAGTGATAAAAATACCATTTCTATGTTAGTGGAAGTTAATGGTTTGGCATAAATGAAATTTTGAATTAATTTTAAGGTTAAAATGGTAAATGAAATTTTGAATGTATGAAAATAGTACAATTATATGTGTTTCTAGTCTGGTAATGCTCTGTAACCCTATTTCGGCATTGAATACAGGTGAAGGGTGTTACATTTATTGGTATCAGAGATACGGTTCAGTCAATTCCAAGACTAACGTAGCGTATGTGAGTCTAGCTATACATGCCATCTATAAAACTATGATAGTGTGATGACTCCTGACATTTTCAAATGTGTTTTTATATAGTAATGGATCCCGAACAAGCTGTAGCAGATGATGTAGAGACTAACACGCCAGCTCTTGCTCAAGGGATAGCTCCTTCTGAATCTAGGCTCGTGACGAGTAGTCACGGGTGTGAGGATAAAGAAGCCTTCTTTCAAATAATGAACGAGTGGTTCACATGTTACATTCGTATGAACCCGACTGTTTAGCAACCTCCACCCTACCTATTCCCCAATCGATCCCTGTAGTACCTCAAGATACGAATCCTCTGTAATTGAATAAACAACCTGTTGATAAGATACAGAAACACGAAGTTGAGGAATTTAGAGCCACTGTTAATGATGACCTTGAGAGATCCAAGTTTTGGCTTTAGAACACGATTTGGGTATTTGATGAATTATCCTACACACCTGAAGAATGTTTAAAATGTGTAGTATCACTTTTGAGAGACCCTGCATATCAGTGGTGGAATACCTTAATATTCGTAGTTTCGCGAGAAATAGTTACTTAGGAATTCTTTCCTGAATTCAGAAGGAAATACATCAGACAAAGGCTCATTAATCAAAAGAGAAATGAATTTCTTGAATTGAAGCGGGGTCGTATGTCAGTAACAAAATACGAAAGAGAGTTTGTATGACTTAGCAAATATGCTCGTGAATGTGTTTCTTCTGAAGCTATAATGTGTAAAAGGTTCAAGGATGGATTGAATGAAGAAATCAGACTTTTACTTGGAATTCTTGAGCTGAAAGAGTTTGTCATCCTGTTTGACAGAGGTTGTAAAGCCGAAGAGCTTTGCAAAGAGAAAAGAAAAGTCGATTCTAAGGCTAACAATTTTAGAAAGAGATTTGTGGGCAAATCACATCAATCAACATCGAATAAATCTAGAGAATATCATCCTCATTTTACTGCTTCTGCGGGGATTTTGATTAGAGATAGAGATGCTAGACATTTTAGCTCTAAACCTCAGACGACATTAGTTACCGGTGTGGGTAGTGTTAGAAATGCTAGACTTAAATGTAAACACTGCAATAAGTGAGATGACGATGAATGTAGATTAGTGAGCGGAGCTTGTTTTAAATGTGGATCTCTTAATAATTATCTCTGGGACTGTCCAAAAAAGTTTATAACTAAAAGAGATCAACTAATGAAAGTGAGCAATACAGGTACTACAAGGAGACCACCTCGAAACACTGGAAATTCGAGTGGTAATCGAGGTGCTACGAGAGATACTGCTGTGAGATCTAAGGCACGAACACCTGCCCGAGATTATGCTATCCATGCACCAGATGAGGCATCACCGCCAGACGTTTTTACCGGTACTTTTTCTATTTTTGATAAAGATATAGTTGCGTTGATGGATCCTGGATCAACTCATTCATATATCTGTATAAATTTAGTATTTAAAAAAAGTTTACATGTTTATTCTTTTGAGTTTGTAATTAAAGTATCGAACCCCTTGGGTAAGTCTGTTTTAGTTGATAAAATTTGTAAAAACTATCCTTTGACGATTTGTAGTTACTAATTTTGGGCTGACTTGATGGTTCTACTGTTTGATGAGTTTGATGTGATTCTTGGAATGGATTGGCTAACTATGCATGATGAAGTTGTGAATTGGAGACGAAAGACTATCGAATTGAAATGTCAAAATGGTGAAATTTTTCAGATTGAGTCTGATGATTCGAGTGAATTACTTACTGTGATATTGTCTATGTTAGCTTATAAATATATGAAAAAGGGTTATGATGCATATTTTACATACGAATTGGATATTATGGTGTTTGAATCAAAGAGTTGAATCTATACCTATTGTCTATGAGTTTTCAGATGTATTTCCAAAAGAATTATCGGGCTTGCCATCAATCAGAGAAGTCAAATTTGGTATTGAATTAGTACTGGGAAGAACATCGATATCGATAACTCCATACAGAATGGCTCCAATAGAATTAAAAGAGTTGAAAGCTCAGTTACAAGAATTGGCAGACAAAGGTTTTACACGACCGAGTTATTCTCCATGGGGTGCATCGGTATTGTTTATGAAAAAGAAAGATGGCACGATCAGAATGTTTATCGACTACAGATAACTGAATAAAGTGACTATGAAGAACATATACCCTCTACCTCGGATTGATGATTTATTTGATTAGTTGAAAAAGGGTACAGTATTTTCAAATATTGATTTGAGATTGGGTTATTATCAGTTGCCAGTTAAAGAGTCAGATGTGTCGAAAATTGCTTTCAGAACAAGGTATGGACATGATGAATTCCTGGTTATGCCTTCCGGATTAACTAATGCTCCTGTAGTTTTTATGGTCTTGATGAACCAGATATTCAGACCATATTTAGATAGATTTGTTGTTGTATTCATTGACAACATTTTGATCTATTCGTGAGATGAATCTAAACATATCGAGCACTTGAGAGTTGTGTTACAAACTCTACGTGACAAGCTATTATTTGTGAAGTTCATCAAATGTGAGTTTTGGCTCCAAGAGGTTGGTTTTTGGGGCATATTGTTTTAGCTGGTGGTATTAGAGTTGACCCGAGTAAGATCTTTGCTATTGTTGATTGGAAACCTCTGAGAAATGTGTTTGAAGTTCGTAGTTTTTTGGGCTTAGCAGGCTATTATCAAATATTTGTGAAAGGATTCTTAATGATTGCAACATTGATGACTCGACAACTTCAAAAAGATGTGAAATTTGAATGGTCGAAAAAATGTCAACAGAGTTTCGAGCAGTTGAAAGTATTGTTAACTAAAGCACTAGTTTTAGTTCAACCAGAATCGGGGAAAGAATTTGTGATTTATAGTGACGCGTCATTAAACGGTCTAGGATGTGTCTTGATGCTAGAAGGAAAATTTATAGCTTATGCTTCCCGACAATTGAAACCGCATGAAAAGAATTATCCAACGCATGACTTAGAGTTGGCTGCAATTGTGTTTGCATTGAAAATTTGGCTACATTACTTATATGGTGAGAAATGCCATATTTATACGGATCAAAAAAGCTTAAAATATTTGATGTCACAGAAGGATTTGAATTTGCGACAATGAAGATGGCTTGGGTTATTGAAAGATTATGAATTTGTGATTGATTATCATCGGAGAAAAGCTAATGTTGTTGCCGATGCCCTGACTTGAAAATGTTTGTTTACATTACAAGCAATGAATACCCAGTTGATGATTTGTGATGATGAGTATATTTTAGTTGAATTAAAAGCTAAATTGGTATTTCTTCAACAAATCTGTAAAGCTCAAAAAGATGACTGCGAATTTCAAATTAAACGAATTCAATGTGAGAATATCCCTGATTCAAAGTTTCAGATTGGAACCAATGATTGTTTAAGGTTACGAAATAGAATTTGCATATCGAGAAATTCAGAACTCATTTAGGAGATTTCGCACGAAGCACACCATAATTGCTTATCTGTTCATCCAGGAAGTACTAAAATGTACAACGATTTGAAACAATTTTATTGGTGGCAAGGCATGAAAAGAGATATATTAGAGTTTGCTTCTAAATGTTTGATTTGTTAGCATGTCAAAGCCGAATATCAAGTACCATCGGGTTTACTACAGCCTGTGATGACTCTTGAGTGGAAATGGGATAGAATTACAATGGATTTTGTGTCAGGATTGCCCATAACTCCGAAAAAGAAAGATGCTATTTGGGTTGTTATTGATCGACTAACAAAATCTGCTCATTTCATACTAGTATATACAGATTACTCACTTGACAGATTAGCTGAATTGTACATTTCTGAGATTTTTCAATTACACGGAGTGCCACTATCCATTACTTCTGATAGAGATCCGAGATTTATGTCGCAACTTTGGAAGAAATTACAAGAAGCTCTAGGTACGAAATTAAATTTCAGTACTACTTTTCATCCTCAGACTGATGGTCAAACCGAGAGAGTTATTCAGATTCTCAAAGACATGTTGAGAGTTGTATTTTAGAGTTTGAGGGTAGTTGGGAAAAGTACTTGCCGTTGATTGAGTTCGTGGATAACAACAATTTTCAAACGAGTATTAAAATGACACCGTACGAAGCTTTATATGGTCGCAAATGTCGAACTCTGCTATACTGGACTGAACTAAGTGAGAAAAAGATTCACGGGGTTGAACTGATCAAAGAAACTAAAGAAAAAGTGAAAACATGTAACACCCCAAACCCAACCTAGACGTTATAGTCGCATCTGCGATGTCATATTGAAATGAGTTTTGAAAAACATAGTTCTATTAGTGAAGTCCGTTTGTTTTAAAATCTTATTTATGATCCTTATGAAAGCTATCTTATTTTATTTGTTTTTTAAATTATGGGTTCATTAAGCAAAACATGACTCATACAAAATCGTTATTACGCTTTAAAACATTATTCGTTGCGGAAGCTTTTGAAACCAGTTATGTGGCATAGCAGTGAAAACATTTTACCTTCTTAAGACTAGAGTCCTACAGCTAGCAGATATAAGTAAATAAAACCCAAATAAAATGAAACTTTAAAACGGCCTTATTACATAAAATTTACCCATATAAAACTACTTTTACTAAATTCAAACAAAAACATAATCAGTGGTGTGGCCATCTTCGAGTCCCTCTATAACACCCTGATTTTGGGCCTAGTAGGAACATGGTTTCGGGACCACAAATCCGACGATGAAAATTTTATTTTTTATTATATTTTTATGGTCTACGATTTCAAGGAATAATTTCGTGAAAATTTCGTTCAAAAATTTTGACATTCGGGCACTTAATTTAGTCAAAATGACTAAATCGTAAAATGTAAAAGTTGAGTTCTACATACTAGAGGTGTCCAATTGTTATGAAATTTTAAATTGAGGGTCCTTAAATGGTAATTAGACCATTGGTTAATTTCTGGACAAAAATAGACATGAAATGGGGGTAATAAAATATTTTTAAGTTAGGGTATTTTGGTAAACTAATTATTAAAAGAATTAAAAAGGGAAATAAGCCAAATTAGCTATCATCTTCTTCATTCAACTGTTTCTACCAGTAGCAGCCATGGTTAAGAGAAAGGAAAATTGAAATTCGGACTAAAATCGGCAAAATACCAAGTTGTGGACAAAATGGTAAAAATGGTCATTTTAGTATACGAGGTAAGTTCGTGTGTTAATAATAATGCAATACCATACTTGAATTGTAATTTTCTATTATTATGGCATAAATTGTATGATTTAATCTGTTTAGAAGAAGTTGATGGATGGTGTGTATGATATGGAAAACGTGATTCTTGTTGTGTCATGTGAAATTGAATGACAAATTATTGTTACATGAACTGAATGTTAAATTACTATTACATGGGTTGTATGAGTTGTTACACGGTTGTACCTGATGAGATTTCGACAAGTTTGTACGCAAATAATATATCAATTCTTTTTATTTTATTATATTTTTTTATCATATGAAATGTGGATGCCTATAGAATGATTATTTGTTGTAAATTACAAATTGAAAAAGGACTATGAATAAATTTGTAACATGCTGGAAAGTGAGGAAATTCCCGGTTGAGCCTTCGGAATAGAAACGATACAAATGATCTATTGTGAGGTCACGTGTGTAGTACTAAGTGCAGGCTACTACGTGTATCAGATGGTTAGGTCACGTGTGTAGTACTAAGTGCAGGCTACTACGTGTACCGGATAATTGGTCGCATGTCTAGTACTAAGTGCAGACTACTATGCATACCAGATAGCCTTATTTACAAGTGTGAAAATATGTGCAGGCAGCTGAGTATCAATTATTACTCGGAAGAGTTCAATGGGAAAATCGATTATGTAAAAATACATGTGAACATGATTATATGATGAATAAGTGCAGGTATATGTTTATGAAAATTATGAGCAATGTGCTTGATATTTGAGTGAACTTCGATAAGACAAAATGGATTAAGTGAAATTATGTAAGAGTGAATTTTAGTAGTAAAACAGTGTTAGACAACAGCAGTTGCGTGACTTTGAAAATTCACAAAAAATTGTGTAAGTTGAATTAAATTTCAAAAAAAATTATGGAATTAAATATTAATGATTGTATTTTCATATAAAAGAAACAGAGAGAGCAAAAGAGTTCTATATTATGTGATATTCTAATTTTTGTGAGATAGTGTTAGAATGAATTCAAGATCCCCTGTTCTGACTTGGAAAAATCATTAAAAATTGTAAAAAAATAATTATGAGTTATAATTTATATGAATAGAATCCACAATGAGTCTGCTTTTAGGAGGAATAGACAGAAACATCATCCGAGTCCCAAAATATGAGAGACATAATTTTTAGTGAAGAGAGGTCAGAACTGTTGGACAGAAAAACGGGGGAAAATTTAATGAATAAACTGTACTAATTGGCTAAACCAAAAATTTTGGAAATTTTATGGGAGAAAGTTATATGAGTCTAGTTTCAAGGAAAATTAAAAAAACTAAATTTGGAGTTTTTTTAGCTCCAGATATGAATGATTTAGTAACTGTAACTCGATAAAATAGCTTAACGTGAACATGTGTAATTGTAGAATTATAATGTTTTATCTTGAAAAGCATGTTAGTAATTGCTTATTAATTTCATATGGACTTACTAAGTGTAAAGCTTATCCATCCTCTCCATTTCTTTAGTATTGGCAGGTCAGCTCGGGGTTGGAGATCATCGGAGGCAAAATCACACTATCAAACTATGATTTTTGGGAGAATTAATTCAAATATTAGAAATATCAAGTGAGTGGCATGTATAGGAAGTTGGTTTGTGATATGTATTATTATTATGACTTTGACCATACATATCAGTCTGCATTGAGTTATCCTATATGATCATGAGATGTGGTCCTTATCCATTATGGTTTATAAGTTTAATTAATCATGACATGTCCTATGTTTTGATGTGATGATATAGTTAGCTTTGTTTGTTATGCATGATTGGTAATACATCAGGTAAGTTAAATGTAGGCCAGTGAATCATGAATTAAATGGAAATGAGTAATGATGCCTTGAATATGGATGTTTAATGGACAAATTGGTAACTACATTATGATGGTATAAAATGAGAATAAGATTTAGCATGTCTAGTTCTAGTTAATGTAAGAATGTATATTATATATAGCATGGTAAGCAAATATGTTTAAAGCGAATGACATGTTATTGCATGATTATGGATGTGTAAGTGCTCATTTATGCCACATTATATGTCTTTAAATATGAGTCTATGCATGTGTTCGAAAAGTTTTGAATTAAATGAAATTTTATGGCCCGGTTTTCGTCTATGTGTATGGTTAAGTCTGGTAATGCATCGTACCCTGTTCCGACCTTAGATACGGGTAAGGGGTGTTACATTTGGTGGTATCAGAGCTATGGTTTAGTTAGTTCTTGGACTAACCTAGCATGTGTAAAAGTCTAGTTATACATGCCACAGATCCGTGATAGTGTGATGTCTCTCGACGCGTAAGAGCACCGTCTTATTTAGACAAAGGTACTCTTCAACCGAGCTGCACCAACCATGTTCAAGGTGATTGAAGGTATTTGAGTATAATTATGATTATGATAAGTCTCGGTTCAGAAAAGCATGAATAAGAGTTTATGATATATATGTGATAACACGTGATATGAAAGTTCATGTTGTGATAAATATCTATATTTGCTTAATGCTCATATGATGTAGTGCACTTAGTTTACTTGACAAGTTGAATAGGATAATTGGAAAATTGGTGTAAACCAACATCAATTTTGTATTGCCTGAAATGAATGACATGATTTTGACGATGTTGCTATGATGATGAAAGTTGTGTCATATGTATATGTATAAGAAAGTCGAGTCAGAGGCCCTACAACCCCTCCCCCTTATCGAAGTGGTGTTATAATGGAATTTCATGACATTTGTACTGAATAAGTTCCCGGTTGAAAAACCAAAGAGTTTAATGATAAAATAATTATAAGTATGATTAGAGATTGAGAATGAGTTGATATGTAAAGTTAGAGCTAGAAAAATATCGGGTTGACATAAAGATTATTGGAGCTATGCACTGTCCTAGTTAGAGAATGAATTTACTTTGGTAAATTGAATTACTTAGGTACAAGGTCGAGAAAAGTGTAAATCAAAATTTATTCAGAACTGGTCTTATTTAGTGAAAGGTCTAACATGAAATTTGTGATGGCAAAACTAGTTGTGGGAAATGATATTTGAAATGTGTAATATCTGAGTGTGACAGTTACGACTGAACAGATTTAATAGTTTCTTCTGAGATGTTCTATGTATTTATCCGCTCTCAGAAAAATTTCTATGGCTGTTGATCTTTTGAAGAAATTTTTGTTATATGAGAATGTTTTCTAATCTTGATGTTAGATAGAAGCATTGGTATTCTGACTGGTTTATAATTTGTATTGTTGTATTTCATCGGACATTTTATTACATTTCATCTGAAAAGAATTGATTAGAGGATATGTATGATATTATGATACTGTTTCTTCTACTTTATGCTCCATCTGATATATATGTATGGGAAGACACATTGTTCCTGTTATATTTGATTCCGTGGGATTAAATGATGTTTTCTTCTGGACATTTTTTCTTTGAGGAATTTTCAAAATCTTTCATATTTTCCTATGAGTTTGGTTTTTGATTTTTCGGCATGGTATCGTATCTTAGATTTCTTTATTCGGTTTTCTTGTTATCTTTATTCCATAATTTGTCAATTATGACTTATGTTCGAAGTGCGTTCTTCAGCTCGTGATAATCATGACAAGCATGACTATACTTCCGATTTGATCTTGGTAATGTGGTGATTTTAGTATTGGAATTTCTCAAATTTCCGTGTAAGGATTTGACAACAATAAAGGCATAAGTGATAAAAGCGCGAGTTTCAATCGGTATGGTGGATTACTTCAGAAAGAACTGTACGAAGCTCACAGTGAAAATTTGCCTATTTATTCAGAGAGTAATGACATGTACTGTAATTTGATTCAGATGTTATTGGATTGTGATTTATCGATGATGAAAATCTGTATGATTATTTCGAAAGAGTGCAGGTCCCTTTGATTTTTGGATTTCTTGGAATTCTAGTCTCCATAAACCAAATTGAGATCTGGGTTTTATGACATGATATCATGGGAAATTGAGAAGTCTTTGAAAATTTAAGAACAATTGGGAGTTGAGTCCATAAGCTTTCAAATCATATGAGCAATTAAAGAGATGCATTGGAGGAATCACCTGAGCGAAGGTACTTTGGTGTCAAGTATGAGATTGAGGAATCTAAGTGAAGACCACTTTTCCGGTAAGTTTTTCGCAGACGAAAATCCCTAAAGGGGGGAGAATTGTAACACCCTAATTTTGGGCCTAATCGGAATAGTGGTTTTGGGACCACAAATCCGACGATGAAAATTTTATTTTTTATTATATTTTTATGGTCTACGATTTCACGGAATAATTTCGTGAAAATTTCGTTCGAAAATTTTGACATTCGGGCACTTAATTTAGTCAAAAGGACTAAATCGTAAAAAGTACAAAAGTTGAGTTCTACATACTAGAGGTGTCCAATTGTTATGAAATTTTAAATTGAGGGTCCTTAAATGGTAATTCGACCATTGGTTAATTTCTGGAAAAAAATAGACATGAAATGGGGGTAATAAAATATTTTTAAATTAGGGGTATTTTGGTAAACTAATAATTAAAAGAATTAAAAAGGGAAATAAGCCAAATTAGCTATCATCTTCTTCATTAAACCGTTTCTACCAGCGGCAGCCATGGTTAAGAGTAAGGAAAATTAAAATTCGGGCTAAAATCGGCAAAATACGAAGTTGTGGACAAAATGGTAAAAATGGCCATTTTCGTATAGGAGGTAAGTTCGTGTGTTAATAATAATGCAATACCATACTTGAATTGCAATTTTTTATTGTTATGGCATAAATTGTATGATTTAATCTGTTTAGGAGAAGTTGACGAATGGTGTGTGTGATATGGAAAATGTGATGCTTGTTGTGTCATGTGAAATTGAATGACAAATTATTGTTACATGAACTGAATGTTAAATTACTATTACATGGGTTGTATGAATTGTTACACGATTGTACCTGATGAGATTTCGACAAGTTTGTACGTAAATAATTTATCGATTCTTTTTATTTTATTAAATTTTGTTATCATATGAAATGTGGCTGCCTATAGAATGATTATTTATTGTAAATTGCAAATTGAAAAAGGACTATGAATAAATTTGTAACTTGTTGGAAAGTGAGGAATTTCCCGGTTGAGCCTTCGGAATAGAATCGATATGAATGATCTATTGTAAGGTCACGTGTGTAGTACTAAGTGCAGGCTACTACGTGTATCAGTTGGTTAGGTCACGTGTGTAGTACTAAGTGTAGGCTACTACATATATCGAGTAATTGGTCGCATGTGTAGTACTAAGTGCAGGCTACTATGCGTACCAGATAGCCTTGTTTACAAGTGTGAAAATATGTGCAGACAACTAAGTATCAGTTATTATTCCGAAGAGTTCAACAGGAAAATCGATTACGTAAAAATACATGTGAACATGATTATATGATGAATCAGTGCAGGTATATGTTTATGAAAATTATGAGCAATGTGCTCGATAGTTGAGTGAAATTCGATAAGACAAAATGGATTAAGTGAAATTATGTAAGAGTGAATTTTTGTAGTAAAGCAGTGTTGGACAGCAGCAGTTGCATGACTTTGAAAATTCACCAAAAATTGTGTACGTTGAATTAAATTTCAAAAAAATTATAGAATTAAATACTAATGAGTGTATTTTCATATAAAAGAAAAATGGGGAGCAAAATAGTTCTATATTATGTGATATGATAATTTTTGTTAGACAGTGTCAGAATGAATTCGAGATCCCCTGTTTTGAATTGGGAAAATCATTAAAAATTTGAAAAAAATAATTATGCATTATAATTTATATGAATAGAATCCTAAATGAGTCTGCTTTTGGGAGGAATGATAGGAACATCATCCGAGTCTCGAAATATGAGATAAATAATTTTTAGTGAAGAGATGTCAGAACTGTTGGATAGAAAAACAGGGGAAACTTTAATGAATAAAATATTCTAATTGGCTAGAGCAAAATTTCTGGAAATTTTATGGGAGAAAGGTATATGAGTCGAATTTAAAGGGAAATTAACAAAACTAAATTTAGAGTTTTTTCGCTCCAGATATGAATGATTTAGTAACTGTATCTCGATAAAATGCTTAACCTGAACATGTGTAATTGTACAATTATAGTGTTTTATCTTGAAAAGCATGTTAGTAATTGCTTATTAATTTCGTATGACTTACTAAGCGTAAAGCTTATCCATCCTCTCCATTTCTTTAGTATTGGTAGGTCGGCTCAGGGTTGGAGATCGTCGGAGGCAGAATCACACTATCAAACTATCATTTTTGGGAGAATTAATATTAGAAATATCAAGTGAGTGGCATGTATAGGAAGTTGGTTTGTGATATGTGTTATTATTATGGCTTTGACCATCGTATTAGTCTGCATTGAGTTATTGTATATGATCATGAGATGTGGTCCTTATCCATTATGGTTTATCAGTTTAATTAATCATGACATGTCCTATGTTTTGATGTGATGATATAGTTAGCTTTGTTTGTTATGCATGATTGGTAATACATCAGGTAAGTTAAATGCAGGCCAGTGAATCATGAATTAAATGGAAATGAGTAATGTTGCCTTGAACATGGATGTTTAGTGGACAAATTGGTAACTACATTATGATAGTATAAAATGAGAATAAGATTTAGCATGTCTAGTTCTAGTTAACGTAAGAATGTATATTATATACAGCATGGTAAGCAAATATGTTTGAAGTTAATGACATTTTATTGCATGATTATGGATGTGTAAGTGCTTATTTATGCCACGTTATATGTCTTTAAATATGAGTCTATGCATGTGTTCGAAAAGTTTTGAATTAAATGAAATTTTATGGCCCGGTTTTCGTCTATGTGTATGGTTAAGTCTGGTAATGCCTCATTCCCTGTTCCGACCTTGGATACGGGTAAGGGGTGTTACACCCTCGCAGCACTGACCCGCCTAAAGATTACCTGCACAGATAGGTGGGAAATGTGAGTTTTTGAAAACTCAGTGTGTAATCCATATTTATCAAACAGTCAAACATACAGTGTTGAGCAGTCCGAGCTTAAGCCCATATCAGTCGTAGTATCAGTGTGGGCCTTAGCCCAATACAGTAACAGTGTCAGTGTGGGCCTAAGCCCATTTTAGTACAATGTCAGAAATGCATACAAAGATCTTACCCATCCATCCTCTACACTCCACTCCGTCCAACCCTACACTCCATGTGGGGATAAAATCGACCCACCCATCCCTACACTTCAGAAAATAGTACTGGTCTTGGCACTAACAATATTTGGAGCAAAGCTGCCAGTATAGGCTTATAGCCTTTCGGTACACTTCCTCCAATATCATATATCCCACCCTATGCAATGCAACGTAGTATAAATGTTCATACAATAAAGATGGCATGCTCAACAGTCATACAACATACAGGAGTACATTCGTCATTTACCTCATAGGGGTATAACAGTCATTTCATAGATTAGGATCTAGATATACTTACTGACCCGCCAATAGGTCTAGAGTCATCTCGAACGATCTATGCAACCTTAACAGTTTAAACAGCAAAAAATGGGCCCAAGCCCCTACTACAGCCCATGTGGGCCCGCTCGCCCGTGTGGCTCATTAAGCTCAATAATGGCCTTGGTCATGTGAACTACACAGCTTGGCCTATTATACTTCACACATCCGTGTGATTTACCCGTGTGGAGCCCATGACCCGTGAGGCCCACACAGCCCATTTCAGCCCAATGTGGCCTAAAATGACCTATGCCCAAGATATTGCTCGTAGTGGTCTCTACAGTCACAGGCTCGTACTTATGCGTTTAGATGACCACAGGGGCAAATGCACGCCTACGTGGCATCAATGGTAACAGTTTTTTGGCTTTTGCTATTTAACGATTTAAGCAGTATGATTACACACCTGTTACGAAACGTGTGGTACGACCAAGAGTTTTCCAAACCTACATTCAGTCATGATAATCAATTAGTCAATTAATACTAGGGTTAATCACCCTTTCCTATTCCCAACTTAATTTCATCCAATACTTGCCTTGAACGGAGAAGTGATTATCCCTATTAAAACTATCGACGAAGGTTTGATAAAAAACTTCTTGGTGAACACTGCATAATAAACGATTTTTATTAATCATGTTTACTTATACATGATCAGTTACAGAGATAAGGGCATTCAGCCAATACTTAGGATTCCAAGCCAAAATACCCCAGTCTAAAACAACAACAACGAAAACGCTACCTTCAATCAAGAGACAAGAAAAAGATTCTGATCGCTTCTATAACACTTGTGCACTTCTCTACTCCTCGAGAAGTATTACCCCTAAAGAATAGTAGAGTCATTAGAGAAAGAGATTCAGCATTAAGAGAAAAGAAGGGCAAACCGAAAGTGCAGAAACAACTTGGGACTTACCAGTCGATATTCGGCCGATCTCCAAAGAATGGAGGAAGAGTTGAGAGAGAGCCGAGAATAGAGAAAAGAAGAAGAAGAGGCAAATATTCGGTTTAAAAAATTTGAGAAAGAAAATGCTGGAGGCTGACAAAAAGAAAAGAAGAAGATGGGGGTTCGGCAAGGGTAAGGAAATATAGAAGAAGGTGAGGAAGAAGGAGAAAAATTGATCTAGCAACCTATACAATTGAAGAGCCGCCCAAAAAGTCTGCTATGATAGTGTTCACAAGTCACTAGTAGCATTTGGCTACCAATAAACAACAAAACCGGCAAATGAAGAAAAAGAAAAGAGAAGAAAAATCGAAAAGAGGTGAAACTATCGAATTGAGAGCATAAAACCAAAAGAAAATTTGGCACCAAGTTGCCTAACCGTCCTATGACCGAATGGCTTAGGAGAGTCCTCATTCGGCACCACTACTACCACAACTTCCCACTGCCTCTATTCTCTCCTAATTTCCCTCTTCACCAAACTCAAACCGATAACTCCCTCATCCAATCCCACTCTTCTCTCCTCAAATTCGGCTATTCACTCCCACACAACTACTCCACCCTCAGAGTTTCGGTTAAACCCAACCACCTACCTTGTGAGAGCAACAAATTTTTTCTCCTTTGCGCTTAGGGTAGTTCGAACTCAAGACCTCTAGCATACACCACACACCACATGCTGCCTGACTAGCAAGCCCTTCATGCCATGCAACATTCATATTAATTTAAAAGTCTATTAATAGTAAGCAAGGGTTTATTCAAAAAGAAACCAAAATTTTCTCTAAAGCTTAGGTTTGAACCCAGGTCCTCTCACACTATTGAGGACCCTTAACCACCGCAACACGTAAACCACATGCAACATAACACGTCATTAAAATACTGAAGATTTGGGGCATTACAAAATGATTTGCGACAGTTTAAAAGCAGCTTCAGATCGACAGGAACCCTACGCAAATTTGAAACGTAAAGAAATTGAGTTTCAAGTCGGGGACAAAGTGTTTTTAAAGGTGTCACCGTCGAAAAAGGTTCTTCAATTCGGCCGTAAAGGAAAGCTGAGTCCACAATTCATCGGGCCATATGAGATTATTGAGAGAATAGGGCCTGTAGCGTATCAATTAGTTTTACCGTCAAAACTTGAAAAGATTCATAATGTCTTTCATGTTTCTACGCTACGTAGATACAGATCGATTAGTCACATGTGATTTCTCCAGTAGATGTTGGGATACAGGCTGATTTGACATATAGCGAAGAAACGGTTAAGATTTTAGCTCGTGAAAATAAAGAATTGAGAAATAAATGCATAGCCCTAGTAAAGGTTCTTTGGCATAAGCATAGAATTGAGGAAGCTACGTGGGAACCCGAGGAAGCTATGCAAAAATCGTACCCTAACTTATTCACTAGTAAGATTTTTGGGGACAAAAATCCCTAAGGGGGAAGAGTTGTAACAACCCGTTTTGAGTCAAATCAAAATAGTGGTTTCGAGACCATAAATATGAGGTCAAAATATTTATTTTAATAAATTTTATAGCATGATAGAATTATTGTGTGAATGTTTCGTAAAGAAATTTTACTGTTTGAATGCTTAATTCGGTAAAAAGGACCAAATCGCATAAAGCATAAAACTTGTGTTCTATTAGATAAAAGTGCCAATAAGCTTTAGAACATTAAAGTAAAGGTTCTTAATTGATAAATATACTGTTTCTATGTTAGTGGATGTTAATGGTTTGGCATAAATGAAATTTTGAATTAATTTTAAGGATAAAATGGTAAATGGTTAATAAATGATATAATAATTAAAACAAAAACCTATTTTCTCATTATCATTTTCATTTAACTAATTTTAAAGAAGAAAAAGAAGAAAATTTTGCTTCCTAGGGTCCGATCACTTGGAAATTAAATTGGTAAGTGATTTTGACTCGGATTTTAATGATTTTTATGTTTTTGAGATCGTTGCTTTGTATTCTAGCTAGCCCATACCCTAGATTTTGAAACTTTTGAAGATTTAACATGTTTTCATTGTTGAATGTTTGAGTAATTTGATCTACTGATAGTTTATGAAAGTTTGATGATAGTTTTACTGTTTTGTAACGTAATTTTTGACAAAAATGTCAAAAAGGGATTAATTTGTAAAAATGTAAAATGTGGTGGTTAAAAGTGTGAAATAATGAAAGACTGGGCTGCTAGGAGTCCTTATGAAATTCAACTAGCATGTAATTGTACTAAATTGCATGAATTTGCAATTTTATGTTAAAAGGACTAAATTGTAAATAATGTGAAAGTTTAGGGGCAAATGTGTAAAATTACCAAAAATATGAATTATGAGCTAAAATGAATAGATTGAAAACTGAATGTATTGAATTTGATAATATATAGATCAAGATAAGCTAAGATCGAGTTTAGATCAGGGATAAGGAAAACTTGACGATTAACCGATAGTTGTTATCCGAGCAATACGAGGTAAGTTCATATAATTAGAATTGAACTTTTAAATATGTAATTATTTGAAATGTGTGTATATACTTTATTAATTGATATACTTGGAATATGAATGCCTTATTGATATAGACTGATAGTTACTGAGCCCCTTTTGAATTGTATCAATTCGTAGGATACGAGTGACATGTCATTAGGGTTACCATTTTGGTCGAGATCCTGCATGTGTTGTGGACTCACTGCAGCTCGAATGAGCTTACCGATATATCAACTCATAAGAGCTTACGATTTTTACATCGTTGGAGCTTACTATTCTTAGCTCGTATGGGCTTACTGTTTCAGCTCGTCAGAGCTTACCGTTTCAGCTTAATAGAGCTTACTGTCCATCAGCTCAGGAGGATCTTACTGTTCATAGCTCGAAAGAGCAGAAAATGATAAGGAATTGACGAATTACTGGTTTATATGTACTGTACAACACTTGAGTATCCCTCCAAATTCTAATAGGTTCAACGGGCATAAATATTGTTTATATGGATGAACTACTGTTTGCAAATGGATTATTGTTTACATGATTGAGAATGAAATGTTACTAATGTTGTAAATGATATATGAATTTGGTATAATGCAATGTATTGAGTATTGAATTGAAATAATGAATGGTTACATGTACATATATGGCTAACTTGTTGATGAATGTTTGTGCTTAGGCATTTGGGAATTGAGTTTACTATACTTTTTTTATTGCCTTAATTGTATAAATGGTAAGTTTAATTCTGAAATATACGGGCTTACTAAGCTATAAAACTTACTCTATTTCTTTTTCCATGTTTTATAGAGGTTCGATAGCTCGCTCGTTTTGGACAAGTCAGAGTTACACATCATACTATCCAGTTACCGATTGCTAGTTTTGAACTTGTGGATATATGTAAATATGACATGTATAGGCTAGTATTAAAGTTGATAAGTATGGTTACATGAAATAATGAATTTTGGTACATTTTGTGGCATAAGACTAAGCCATATGATTTGGCTAAATGTGATATAATGTTGTGGTTGTATATAAGTGTTCAATTAGGGTATGTTTGATAAGTAGTGGATGGAATGGAATTATGCAAATGTTATCTTGATATGTGGTTGGCATATGATTGGAAAATGCAAGATATTAATTAAGTATTTGAATACTATGTTGAATTGGTATATATGTATAAAATGTATTGGAATGGTTGCCTATTGAGTTATGAATTGATGAAATGTTATGCTTGTGCATGTATGTAAAAATAGGGTGGCAAAATGGCTTTGCAAGTAGCTATTTTTGTCCACACGGGCGTGTAATATCCTGAATTAAGGCTTAATCAGAATAGTGGTTCCGTGACCACAAATTCGAGATAGAAATAATTATTTTACAATGATTTTGATGTTTATGATATGATTGCATGATTGTGTGAAAATTTTGTGATGAAATTCTATGCCTAAAGTGCTTAAATTGAAAGTAGGGACTAAATCGAATAAGTTGCAAAACTTGCATTCTAGAAGTTTTTAGTATGAAATTGTTTGGAATATTAATGAGGAGGTCTTAAATTGCAATTTGACCAATTTTAAGTTCATGGACAAAATTAGGACATGGAAGGAATTTTTGGAAAGTTTAGTAGTAAGGGCATTTTGGTCATTTAGTTATTAAAATGAATTAAAAACAAAATTAAAAGCCAATTTTTGTCCATCTTCTTCATTAGGCCGAAATTTCAAGGGTTCTCCATAGCTAGGGTTTGTTTCAAGCTTCCAAGCTCCATAGTAAGTGATTCCAAGCCCCGTTTTTAATGTTCTTTACGTTTTTGGAATCCCGGAAGCTCGATTAAGCTTATGCTAGCAATAATTCAACCTAGGGTTTATATTTGGAAAAATGCCCATAGGTGAAATTTGTGTATTTTGATGTTTTATGATAGAATATGGGGTTTTAAATTATGTTAGACAACTTGTGCTACTCGGTTTTTAGTGAAAACGAGTAAAAGGGCTTAATCGGCAAAAATACCTAATAGTCAGAAGTATATGTTAGAGAGAGAATTTGATGTTGCCATAGAAGGGAAAAGTGATCAGCATGTTATAAAACATAAGAATAAGGAATAAAGTTTAATTCCCGAGCCTAGGGGCAAAAGTGTAATTATGCAAAAGTTTAGGGGCAAAAGTGTAATTTTTTTAAAGTTCGTATTAAATGCTGTTTTGATAAATGTATGTATTAAATAAGATTAATTTGGTATTGTAGATCAAGAAAAACGAGATTCAAGTCGTGATCGAGGAAAAGAAAAGATTGTGGACTAAATTGTAAAATCTTTATATTTTGGTACCAAGGTAAGTTCATGTGTAAATAATGTAGCATAAATGTTATTTTTAAGTTATTAATGTTAATTATATGATATGCTGATTTTTAATCGTGAAATATTATGCTTTGTGGTTAATGTTGAGTAATATGCAAATTATGTTTACTACTTGATAAATATGAATTGCTACCGAGTATCGGTTTCGATATTCCATGGAAGACGGCAAATGTGAGATCGAGGCAAAAAGACCGTTTGAACCTTAGGAATAGATTAGGATACAAGTGACATGTCACTAGGATGGTTGAGCATCCGAACTCGTTGACTTGAGTCCGAGTTCACTTATGGACGCAAATGTCCGAACTCGTTGAGTTGAGTCCGAGTTCGTGAGATGTACCTAGGCATCCGAACTCGTTGAGTTGACTCCGAGTTCACTTAGGGGCGGGTTACATGATTTCTTGATTACATATGTGGCACTTATGTGCAAATTATCCATGTATCCGAGTTATATTCCGATGTGTTCAACGGGTGAAATTTCTAGTTTAATGGAAGAGCACTTAAGATATAAGTGACGTTTTGGGTAAGTGGTGTGAAATGGACACTTTGGACAGGTATGTTCTTAACCCTCGGGTTGAAAATAGATACAACAACGATAAGGTGGTAAGATGATGAATGATGTTTAAAGATGTGATATATGTTTTGGTGGTACCATGCTAAAGTTGTTTGGTATATTTGTATTGTTATGTTACTTGTTATTTACATATGAACTTACTAAGCATTTATGCTTACTCCTTCCTTTTCATTCACTGTAGTTTTGAACAAGCCGGCTCAGGAATCGGGACAGGTCGAAAGTTCGATCACACTATCCAAAGGACTTTTATCTTGGTAAATGGCTTGTACAACTACTTAAGTATGGCATGTATAGCAATATACCTATTTTGTGTAAATAATTTTATGATATGGCCATGTTTGGTTGAGAAAATGTTTGATATTGATAAGTCATGGTGATGGCTAATTTAGATCATGTTTGATATCATAAAAGTTTAATAGGTTATCTAGTTCATAAAAATTCATGGAAAGATGAAACTTGCCTTAAAACAGAATATTGCTACAGCAATGACATGAATTTGAAAAATCACTAAAAATAGTATAAATAGAAATAAATGATGAGTAAGTTATGAAATTGAAGCTTAATGAGTCGATTTTCATATGGATTGAACAAAACAGGAATATAAATTATATTTTATGAGATATTTAAACTTTTGCGAAACAGAGACAGAGTGATTTCTGGATCCCCTGTTCTAACTTTAAAAATTCATAATAAAGTTTACTAAAATAATTAGAAGTTTTTATTTATATGTACAGATTCCTTATTGAGTCTAGTTTTAATAGAAACAAGCCTCATAGTCATTGAAATTTTTTATAGAGATATATCTAATTCGTAATACACAGAGGTCAGAGCAGTCGAACCCTGAAACAGGGGATACTTTAATTAATAAACTGTACTAATTGGCCCAATAAAAAAATTCTAGAAAAAAATTAGTAAATAGATATATGAGCCTAGATTCAGGGAAAATTTACGGATCTTGATTTTGAGTTTCGTAACTCGAGATATGATTTTTCTTGTAACTGTGACGCGAGTAGCTAGAAAGTTGTGAATGTAGAAACAAATGATTTGAAGTTCTTAAATTGATAAATTATGTTCAGTAACCCCTCAAGCTCGACTCCGGTGATGGTCTCGGGCATGCGAGCGTTACAGGGCGTGTGTCTCAGCCGTGTGTGACACATAGTTTTGTTACACGGCCATGAGTCCCCTAGTGTTGAATAAAAGTAAAGTCAATATGCTTTACACGGTCTCATACATAGGCATATGACTGGCTGTGTGGTACAAGTTAGTATACCTCCCTAATTGGCACACGGCCTAACATAAGGGCGTGGGACTTGGCCGTGCTGCATAAGTCAGTATACTCTCCAGTTTTCACACGGCCTGGCACATGGGCGTGTCTTCAATCGTGTGATACAAGTCAGTATGTATACCTTGTTTCTACACGGCGTAAGACAAGGGCGTGTCTACTAGCCGTGTGAGGCACGCGGACTGTTCACACTGGCGTGTGGTCCCTGTATGTTTGAAATTTCCTAAGTTTCTAAAATTTTCATATGTTATTGGTTTAGTCCCGACCCGCTTCTAAAGCATTTTTAAGGCCTTGTAGGCTATTATAAGGGACAAATTGATTGGAATTGAATGTTGATTGCATGATTTAATCGAATGTATGAAAATAGTACAATTATATGTGTTTCTAGTCTGGTAATGCTCCGTCACCCTATTGCGACAGTGAATACGGGTGAAGGATGTTACATTTAGTAGTATCAGAGCTACATTTAGTCGATTCTAAGACTAACGTAACGTATGTGAGTCTAGCTATACATGCCATCTATAAAACTATGATAGTGTGATGACTCATAACATTTTCAAATTTGTTTTTATATAGTAATCGTTCCCTAATGAGCTGTAGCAGATGCTGTAGAGAGTAACGCGCCAGCTCCCGCTCAATGGATAGCGCCTTCTAAATCTAGACCCGTGACGAGTAGTCACAGGGGTATTCTAAAGAAGCTTTCTTTCAAATAACAAACGAGTGGTTCACACAGTACATTCGTACTAAACTCGGCTGTTCAGCAACCTCCGCCCCCACCTTTTCCCGATTCGATCCCTGTAGTTCCTCAAGGTATGGATCCTCTGTGCTTGAATAAACCACCTATTGATAAGATACAGAAACACAGAGCTGAGGAATTCAGAGCCACTATTAATGATGGCCTTGAGGGAGCCAAGTTTTGGCTTGAGAACACGATTCGGGTATTTGAAGAATTATCTTGCACACCTGAAGAATGTTTAAATTATGTTGTATCACTGTTGAGAGACACCATGTATCAGTGGTGGAATATCTTAATATCCATAGTTTCGTGAGAAAGAGTTACTTGGGAATTCTTTCAAGTTGAATTCTGAAAGAAATACATCAGCCAAAGGAATTTATTGAGTTGAAGCAGGGTCGTATGTCAGTAACAAAATATGAAAGATAGTTTGTACGACTCAGTAAATATGCTCGTGAATGTGTTTCTTTTGAAGCTATAATGTGTAAAAGGTTCGAGGATGGATTGAATGAAGAAATCAAACTTTTAGTTTGAATTCTTGAGCTGAAAAAGTTTGTCGTTCTGTTTGATAGAGCTTGTAAAGCCAAAGAGCTCTGCAAAGAGAAAAGAAAAGCTGATTCTGAGGCTAAAGATTTTAGAAAGGGATTTGTGGGCAAATCACATCAGTCAGAATCAAAGAAATCTAGAGAATATCATCTTTGTTTTGCTGCTTCTGCAGGGATTTCAATTAGAGATAGAGATGCGACACATTTTAGCTCTAAACCTCAAACGACATCAGTTGCTAGTGTGGGTAGTGTTAGAAATGCTAGACCTGAATGTAAACACTGCAATAAGTGACATTATGGTGAATGTAGATTAGTGACCAAAGCTTGTTTTAAATGTAGATCTTTTAATCATTATCTCCGAGACTTTCCAGAAAAGTTTACAACTGAAAGGGATCAACTAAAAAAAGTAAGCAATACGGGTACTAGAGGGAGACCATCCCGAAACACTGGAAATACGAGTGGTAATCGAGGTACTATCATAGATTCTACTGTAAGATCTAAGGCACGAGCACTTGCTCGAGCTTATGCTATCTGTGTACGGGAGGAGGCATCATCGCCAGACGTTATTACTAGTCCTTTTTCACTTTTTGATACAGATATAGTTGCGTTGATAGATCTTGGATCAACCCATTCATATATCTGTATAAATTTAGTATTTAAAAAGAGTTTACATGTTTAGTCTATGAAGTTTGTAATTAAAGTATCGAACCCCTTAAGCAAGTCTATTTTAGTTGATAAAATTTGTAAGAACTGTCCTTTGATGACTCGAGTTACTATTTTCAGGCTGACTTGATGCTTCTACCATTTGATGAGTTTGATGTCATTTGGCATGGATTGGCTGACTATGCATGATGCAGTTGTGAATTGTAGATAAAAGCTATAAAGCTTAATCTGTTTCTTTTTCCAACTTTTATAAAGGTTCGATACCTCTCTCGTTTTGGACAAGTCAGAGTTACACATCACACTATCCAGTTGCTGATTGGTACTTTTGAACTTGTAGATATATGTAAATACGACATGTATACGCTAGTATTAAAGTTGATAAGTATGGTTACTTGAGATAATGAATTTTGGTACATTTTGTGGTATAAGTCTAAGCCATGTGATTTGGATAAATTTGATATAATGTTGTGGTTGTATATAAGTGTTCAATTAGGGTATGTTTGATAAGTAGTAGATGGAATGGAATTATGCAAATGTTATCTTGATATTTGGTTGGCATATGATTGAAAAATGCATGATGTTAATTAGGTATTTGAATACTATGTTGAATTGGTATCATATATGTATAAAATGTATTGGAATGACTACCTATTGAGTTATGAATTGATGAAATGTTATGCTTGTGCATGTATGTAAAAATAGAATGGAAAAATGGCTTTGCAAATAGCTTATTTTTGTCCACATGGGTAGAGACACGAGCGTGTGTGACACACAGTTTTGTTACATAGCCGTGAGTCCCTTGGTGTTGAATAAAAATGAAGTCAATATGCTCCACACGGTCTCACACACGGGCGTGTGACTAGTCGTGTGGTACAAGTCAGTATAACACTCTAATTGGCGCACCGCCTAGCACACGAGCGTGTGGCTTGGCCGTGTTGCATAAGTCAGTATACTCTCTAGTTTTCACATGGCCTGCCACACAGGCGTGTCTTCGACCATGTGGTGCAAGTCAGTATGCATACCCTGTTTCCACACGGCCTAAGAAATAGGTGTGTTTACTAGCCGTGTGAGGCACACGGCCTGTTCACATGGGCATGTAGTCCTTGTATGTTTGAAATTTTGTAAGTTTCCATCGATTTAGTCCCAAACCACTTCTAAAGCATGTTTAAGGCCTTGTAGCCTATTATAAGAGACAAATTGATTGGAATTGGATTTTTATTGTATGATTTAATTGAATGTATGGAAATAGAACAGTGATATGTGTTTCTTATGTGGTAATGCTTCATAACCCTATTTCGGCATTGAATACGGGTGAGGGGTGTTACATTATGTCTTACTTAGTATAGCATTTTAATGTGTCTTTGTTCAAACATCATAAATTGTGTTTAAAGTTTTGACAAATTAAATGATGTTAAATTATGACTTATTAGTGAATTTAAGCTGACTTTAAATGCGTCTTGTAGGATGGCTGGATAGCAAGCTTGTTCAAGGAACAACAATAAAATGTCAGCTGTACATTTGGCTTCCCAAGGTAGAATTAATCCATGCTCACACCTCAATTTGACCAATCTGCTTCTATACATGCAAGGATAAAGTTATGAACGTCCAAGGGAGGAAAATGACACATAAATTCAACTCATTGAATTAACAACATGCATGCATAATTGGAGGAACGAATTTACAAGATACATGCTACAATTCATGAACCACTCCATCATTAATGCGTCCAATTAATTGAAGGTGCATGTTCTATGCAAGACATATGAACATTCAAGGCATATGGAGTTTTCTTCCATGCTAAGCATACATGCACATCCAAAGGAGGAAAAGCTATATTAATTCTGCATATTGAACAACAATGCTCATGCATCAGCATGTGGAATGAATTTAAAGAATCATTGACTCGTCCATGCATCTACAATGTCGTTAATGCAAAATTAAGGGACATGCATGGCACCTTCACATTCATGTACGGCTTAGGGGAGTGAAGGAAGATATAGGGCTGATCATTCATGGAATTTAAGCTTTCTTGTTGGCTAAGCATTCATGATCAGATTTGGGGAAGGAATGTGTCTATTCGAATTTGCGAAAGCATTCAAGAACCAAATTTATTATTTAAGTGTGAACATTTTAATTGTGTTTGAACACAATAGATATTGAATTTCAATAGGCATCTTAGAGCCTATAAATAGTTGCCTTTGTAAACATTTAAAGGTTACAACTTTTGACTCTTTTTTATGAACATTATACCAATTTTGAGTTATTCAACTCCCTTTGTTCTTTTGTGACTCAATTGACTTATCAAGTTATTCTTGTGGCATCAATCTGATTCATTTGAACTTAACACTCTAACAAGTGTGGCGTTCACCCTTATACCGATTGGTTCCTATCTCCATATAGATAGTGGGTCACGGTTTACCTGTCTTTCTATCCACCTTAAGTGTTGTTATAAGTTTTAGGTGAATATTTTTCTATAGAATTGGTTCACTCTTCAACCTTAAGCCTAAACTATTCCATCTGAATTACCAATTTCAAAATATCCCTATCTTTTTTATTAGCCAAACCTTAGCCTTTACTATATTTAAAATACTAGAAATCTTTAGTTTTAAACTTATACTTAGCCAATTTCAGCCTTAACTCCAAGTGGAACGATACTTCTTCATTTTACGATTGGGCACAACTACGACTCGAATACTTTTACAAACTTAAGATCGTATCAATGTCAATGTTTGAAATATTTGTATAATGTTTCTTTTGTACGATAATGCTCCATAATCCTATTTCTGTGATGGATATGGGTTAAGGGTGTTACATTTAGTGGTATCAGAGTTACAGTTTGGTCAATTCTCAGACTACACATAGCATGTATGAGTCTAGAAATACATGCCATTATATAACCTACGATAGTGTGATAACTCTTGACTCAATTTGAACTATGTTTTCATATGGATAAAATGTCATCCAACCGAGCTAAATTTGATGAAGTAGGAAGTAACACGCAAGCCTCTATTCACGGAGCAGTGCCTAGTGAAAATAGGCTCATATTTGAAGGCCAGGGAAGAGAGGCTAAGGAAGTCTTCTTCCAAATGTTGAATGAATGGCTCACCGAGTTCGTACGAACGAACCCAATGCCTCAATAACCTCCACCCCCGCCTGTACCCCAACTAGTCCCCATAGTTCTTCAAGGTTTGGAACCAGTAGGAGTGAGCAAGTCTCCAATTGACAAAATCCGTAAATATGGGGCTAAAGAGTTTAGAGGTACATTTAAAGATGATCTGGAAAGATCTGAGTTTTGGTTAGAAAATGCCTGAGAGTTTTAGATGAATTATCATGTACGCTGACGGAATGCTTGAAATTGTTGTACATTATTGAAAGATTCGACTTATCAGTGGTGGAATACCTTAGTTACCGTTCTGCCGAGAGATCGGGTAGATTAGGAGTTCTTCTAGACTAGATTTTGAAAGAAATATGTGAGCAAGAGATTTCATGATAAGAAACATAAAGAGTTTCTTGAACTGAAACAAGGCCAGATGACATTATCTGAATACAAGAGGGAATACGTTCGACTCAACAAGTATGCCAGAGAATGTATACCGACAGAGGTTGCTATGTGGACACAATTTAAAGAAGGGTTAAACAAAGACATCAAGCTGTTAGTCGAGATCCTTGAATTGAAAGAATTTGTAGTTCTGGTTGACAGTGCTCGCAAAGTTGAGGAACTGTATAAAGTAAAGAGAATTATGAGGCCTGTCATTTGGATAAGAGATCAGTGGGAAAGTCATACCAATCACCATCGAAGAAATTTAAAGAGTATCATGGTCGTTCGTCCGCTTCAGTGGGTTACTCTGGTAAAGATCGAGGAAAACAACATTCAAGTTCAAAACCTCAGGCTATGTTTGTAGCGAGCGTGGCTAGTGTTAGAAATAACAAGCTCGAATGTTAGCAATGTAATCAACGACACTTTGGTGAATGTATATTGAAATACAGGTGATGTTTTAAATATGGTTCGTATGAACATTATCTTAGAGATTGCCTGAAAAGGTCCGACAAAGAAAAGGCTCAAATTAATCAACCAAGTAATACAGTTGCGAGAGGGAGACCACCTTGAAACAATGGAAATACGGGAAATAACTGTAGTGGTACGAAAGAATCTGTTGTGAAATCTGAGGCATGAGTGCAGGCTAGAGCTTATGCAATCCATGTTTGAGAGGAAACTTCAGCACTAGATGTTATCATCGGTACATTTTCTATCTTTAATACTAATGTTACTACTTTGATGGACCTGGGGTCAACACATTCATATGCATGAATGACTTTAGTGTCAGATAAGAAATTGCCTTTTGAGTTCATGACAAATTTATGAGATGATGATTTGTTTAGGTTGGATTGAGTCCCTAAGGAATTCTGTTAGCTTGATTGGGGGATTAAAAGGCTTAGATTTCAATTTATGAGTTTAAAGACTAATTTGTGAAAAAGTTAAAATGTTAGGGGTAAAATAGTAATTTTGCATAAATATGAAATATGGACTAAATTGAATACTATAACTATTAAATGGATTGAAATTGTTTATTTAGATTAAGACAGACAAAGTATGGACCTAGATTGAGGCAAAACTAAAGCTTCAAAATAGCTCGATTTAACCTTCATGTAGTTGTCGAAGTTAGTTCATGTGAATAGTTAAGGACTAATTTCATATGAGATGATGATTTGTTTAGGTTGGATTAAGTTCCTAAGGAATTTTGTTAGCTTTATTGGGGGATTAAAAGGCTTAGATTTCAATTTATGAGCTTAAGGACTAATTTGTGAAAAAGTTAATATGTTAGGGGTAAAATAGTAATTTTGCATAAATATGAAATATGGACTAAATTGAATACTATAACTATTGAATGGATTGAAATTGTCTATTTAGATCAAGATAGACAAAGTATGGACCTAGATTGAGGCAAAACTAAAGCTTCAGAATAGCTCAATTTAACCTTCATGCCTTTAGTTGTTGAGGTAAGTTCATGTGAATCGTTATCATTTTAATGCGATTTTAAATCGTATGTTAATATGTTATTTATCATGTGAATTTATTGATGTAAAAATAAACCAATACAATGATGGTTATCAAGTCCTAGTTGAACCTTAGGAATTCGTAGGATACGAATGGCATGTCATTAGGAATTTCATGTTTTGGGTGCTGGTCTTGAATGTCCTATTGATGGCTGAGGTCCTACATTTTTTACAGATATTCCCCAGCTCGTGTAAGCAGCATCATGTAGTTTACATTCGGGCCCACAGCTCGTGTGAGTAGACCCATTTCATAATTCGTGTGAGTAATGATGTAAAGGAAAGGTTATGGTTTTATTTTTAAGCATACTTCATGTGAGCTTTCCTGAATATTTGATGATATTCTAGATGGTTCAACAGACAAGAAAAGGGATTGAAATGATAGGTTTTCAAGTGGAATTGTGCATATGCTCATAAAAAGGATGTATGAATTAAATGGCGTATTTTCATATGAAAATGACTTATCATATGGTTAATTCAAATGAGTTATGTATAAATGTACTAACTTGTGTATTGATGATGGTGTATAGGGTTGTACCAAGCTTGTGGTTTGGGTTATTATGCTTATACTTATTGTTATATGAATGAAATGGTAAGCTTTGTTTTATTTTCTACAAACTCACTAAGCATCAATTGCTTACGTAGTTTCTTTCCTATGTTTTATAGATTATCGGAAGATAGATCAGTTTGGAAGCTCATCGGAGATCTATACACTATCCAGCAAATATATCGATAGTTTTTGAATATTTTGGCATAGGTTATAATGGCATGTATAGGTGTTTAATTTAATGTTTGGTTGATGATTTGGTATGTATAAGTGGTGTAAGTTAACTTTGTTGGTACATTTGATGCCTTTCTAGGCTATCATTGTGGGTATATTATGTTGCATGTTTTGAATAGCTTAAATGGTATATGTTGAATTGGGTTGATTATGGTCAAGTTATAACATGTTTTGGAAAGTATTGAACTAGGTATTGATGCTTGAAATTAGGTAAGTTTCCATGTTTAGGTAAGTATTTATGAATGCTTCTAAGGTTCCTTTGAATGGCATATTGGTTAGTTGAATTAGGAATTTTTGAAAAGAAAATATATGCATGTTTAGGTATGGTTTGATGCCTTGTAAATGTGCACAATTTATTCAAATGGTAAAGGAAATAGGTTGTTTTTAGGTGAATTTTAGGTCCACACAGCCTGAGACGTAGGCGTGTGATTCAGTCGTGTGTGACACACGACCGTGTCTCATCTAATGGTTCCTTTGTATGCTAGTCAGTGAGTTACATGGCCTATCATGTAACAGCCCGTTTTTAGTCAAATCAGAACAGTGGTTTCGGGACCACAAATTTGAGGTCAAAATATTTATTTTACTATTATTTTAATGTTTATAGTATGATTGAATGGTTGTGTGAAAGTTTCGTTTAAAAAATTTATCGTTTAATTAGTCAATTTGATAAAAAGGACTTAATCACGTTAAGTGCAAAATTTGTGTTCTTTTAGTTAAAGGTGTTAAATAGCTTGGTTTCTAAATATGTGGCATTAAATGATAATTAAACCATTTGAAATTTTGGGTGGACATTTATGGGCATGGTTAGGTTAAATTTTAATGATTTTATGAAGGTTAATAATGTAATTTGGTAATTAAATTATGAACTAATTAAATAAAAACAAGGTATCATCTTGTTTCTTCTTCATCTAGCTGAAATTGGGGAAACAAGACACCATTAAAAGAGCTTCTAAGGTTCGGCCATCAATCTCAGTGCATGTAAGTCCAATTTTGTCCCCTATTTAATGATTTCTACATTTTTTAGATCGTTGCAGCTAGGTTTAGCTAGCCCAGGGACTATTTGCAAAATCGTTAAAGTTTTTGAATGTTGCCATTGATGAATACATGTGTGTTTTGATGTTTGGTGATAGATTATGAATGTTTGTTATGAATTATACAAGTTTTATAAGATGATTTTTAGTGAAAATGCAAATTCGGGATTAAATTGTGAAATGTGAAAACTTAGTGGTTAAAATGTGAAATAAATAAAAAATATGGGCTTGTATGATTACTAGAGAAATTTGTCTAGCATGGGTTAGTCTTGAAATTCATGAATTTATGATTTTGTGAAATAAGGACTAAATTGTAAAAGTGGTGAAACAATAGGGGCAAATGTGTAAAAGTGCTTTAAAGTGTATTTTGGACTAAATTGAATAGAGAGATAAATAAATAAGCTAAATTTGATATCTTATAAATCAAGAAAAGTGAAATACGGACTTTGATCTAGGAAAGAACAAAGTCTCGGATTAGTTGACCTGTGTTGTCGTTTTTACTCCGAGGTAAGTTCGTATGTAATAAGCATTGATATAATTATGTTTTTAAATGCTTTGATATTGTATGAATTGTGAAAACAAGATTACGAATATATTTGATAGTGATTCAAAGATAAATCAGCATTCGAAATCCCAGTTGAACCTTAGGAATAGATTAGGATTATTAGTGACATGTAATAGGGGATTCATTGATTTGGCTTCGGGCCATGATATTGGCACTTCAGTGCGAGCTTCATTGATTTGGCTTTGGGTCATGATATTAGCACTTTGGGTTTGAGATATATTGAGTTGGCTTCAGGCCATGATATTGGCACTTAGTGTGCGAGACTCTTGAGTATCCGACTTCTATTCCAAATGGTACAACAAGTATATTGAAGATGTGAATTGGTGAGAAATAGATAATTTACGGTACAGGTATGTACTGAAACCATACAAGCATTGAATCAATGGAAATTTTGAGTTTTTGATCAAGTATGTTGTTAAGTTCATGTAAGCTTGGAATTAAAGCATTGTTGCATATTATGTCATTTAATTAGAATTGATAAATAAATGGTGATATTTTCTTATTATTGTCATACGAGCTTACTAAGCTATATAAATTACTGTGTTTAGTTTTCGATGTTTTATAGTGACTTTAAAGCTAGCTCAGACTTGGGGATTGTCAGAGACATCATCACACTATCAAGCTATCAATTTGGTACTTTTGAGCTTTTGTTTTGGTTATATGGCATGGATAAGATTATGGTCATTTTGGTTATAAGTTGATGATGATTTTGGCCATTTGAATTGGCTTGTAAATGTTTGTGTTTTGGAGTGTATATATATAGCCATGTGAGTTGCTTTATATTGGTGATTTTTTATGATGTATAAAAGAGTGATAATGATCTTTGTTTTGAGTTTGGTAATTGTCCTATTAATGATAATTGTGATAGGAAGTTTTTGAATTAGTATTTGGAGTATGAAATATCCGTGTTTGAGGAATGATATGGTTGAGATATTAGGTAAATTAATGCATGTTTGAAAGTATCCATATTGATGATTTGAGATTTGGGGTATTGGTATGAACTTAGATGGCATAATGTGATATTTATGTTTTGTATTGGTTGGTGTTGGAAATAGAATAAATTATGCTTGATTTGGAATTTAATTATATGTCTATTAATGCTTTGTTTTGTGCCGTATGAGTTGTGTAGGTGTGCCTAAGTTTCGGTGACAAATTGGCTTGGTAAATAGCCTATTTTTGTCCACATGGGCAGAGACACGGGCATGTGTCATAGCTGTGTGCGACACACAATCATGTTACACGGCTGTGTGTCCTCTAGTGTTGAAATTGAAATCAAGTCAGTATGTAACACCCCTAACCCGTTTCTGTCACCCGTATGGGGTTACGAGGCAATACTAATCATAATACAATTCTAAGCAAATTTTTTTTTACACTCAAATAATTCACATTATAACTGTACAATTTAATAACCCAACTTCATAAGCAAAACCAACATTACCGAAGGTTATGTATAAAACCCATATCATCTCCTTACCTATTCAGCTAGCATTAATCACTAGTGCATATTTGTAACTTTACAAATAACTAATGAATTTATATAGCTCTTCACATGTGCTTATCAACTACAATAAAAGCACATACACATACATGTAAAATATATAAGAGCATAATTAACGTATCATGACCGAATACCGAAGCACATATATCCTTTATCATTAATCCAATATTCTCATATATATATCTAAGTCCTAATATGTCTAACTTGCCAAACAAACCATGTATCATACATATCATTTATAAAGTCCACAAATAAACACCGAATTTACCCCATACATATATCTTGACTATTACCTAACTAATACATGATACCCCTTAGTTCAATTAACAATAATCATAAGTCTAGGATTTACTTTTAATACAAACACAAACTAAGACTACAAAAACATATATAATCATTACTACTATAATCACCCATAGTTCACATAAATATAAATATATCACTGAATTAATAATCAAATATATTGAGCATTTCATACCAATTTTTATTCAAATGTACATATCAATTTATTTTAAATCATTGCCATCACATATAAAACATACTTAATCATCTTAAACAAGGTAACATAATAACTTTAATTCATTTGGTTATATATATATATAAAGACACCCAAACGCATTCAAATAAAGCTTTATAACAAGTCACATTTACGATTTAATAAACAATCCAACACATATGAAATGCAAATTTATTCCACCCTATTAACTAATCCATAATTCGGTTATTAGTTATAACTTCAATCGATCACTCCATTATCATGTCATATGCTTATGTATATATTTTACCCATCACTAGCCAATTACAAAAGCACCTCAATTGTTGTCTATAAACCAATTCACTAATCAATTACACATCTTAAACAAGTTAACATGATAACCAAATTCACATGTACTTCTGTCCAAACATAACCATAAACAAGCATACACATGAATATCCAAGTTCATCATCTTTTTCAAGCATATAATACCTACCACAATACCATGCAATCAAGGCACATAACATTATAACAAAGTTGTACGTAAACCATAAGCAACATAACCAAATTTAAATATAAAGGTTAAGCCATTTTCGCATGGCTTAATTACACATAACCAAAATCCAACATTTCAAAACAAAATCCAGCCTATACATGCCATAATTCGAGTTCAACTATTAAGTACTGAAACAGTGGATAGTGTGAGGGACTTTGCTGATGACCCCCGAGCTTAAGCTTGTAATTTGAATCCAAAATCTAAGCAAATTGACCAAATGTCATTCAACTTTCAAAGCCATAATGTTATTGTTTAATCAATTATATATATACTCAGATAAACAAGCTCGAAAATCATAATAAAACATTAGGTACATAAACTTTATATTTGGTCGAATATGCATGGTCAAGTCTACATGTATCAAGTATCAATTCCATAAAATTTATATAGTATATTCATAATGCCGAATATTCTTACTAAGTTCACATGAAATTCTCATTTGTATCACACATAATTTGTAATAAGACCAAATCACATACTGGCCTTGTTTCAAGTAACAACAAGCTAATTCATATCTGGCCATTTAGCTCGATTTACACATTCGTTCACAACATATCTTTGCCCAGTGAACCATTTGGAATTGGATAGGATACTCGGATAAGCACACATATCGTACAATGCCAGCGTCCCAGACGTGGTCTTACATGTAATCACATATCGATGCCACTGTCCCAGACAGGGTCTTACTCACATACATATATCAGAATCACATATCGATGCCATGGTCTTACTCGCACATCACATATCGGAATCCTATGTCATGAAATATGTATCCTAACTATTCCTAAGGTTCACACAGGGCTTTTGGACGTCGTAACTCGATAGAACCAAATTTAGAAACATAGTAATCAAGCTCATTCACATTCGGCTATAGCATATAATAATTCATACATATCAATTCAGCATATATACTTTGCATTTATTTAAAATTGAGTATGACTATTTGCTTATAAATTTACCTTGAACTATGTAAAACAAAATAGGACAGCTAGTTGACAACTTTCGCTTTTTCCCCGATCCAAATTTGATTACTTTGGTTCTTGATCTAAACATATTCAAATTAAGCTCATTTAAATTTATTTTCATTCAATTTAGTCCAAAAACACATAAACGGAAAAATTACCATTTTACCCCTAACATTTACACTTTTTACAATTTAGTCCCTATTGCACAAAACACAAAATATACAAAATTTCAATATACCCATGTTGGGCAAAATTTTTCTAGTGTTCATAGAAGTCCATATGTTTCATTTATTTCACATTTTAGTCTCTCAAATTATTATTTTTGCAATTTAGTCCTAATTACTCAAGATCATCAAAAACTCTAACACAAAATATGTTAATCGAAAACAATCTTTCATATTTCATCATCAAACCAAAAACATCACAAGCTCTCAACAATGACATAACTCAAAATATTGACCAAAATAAAAAATTTAAGCATGAGTTTTGTAGTGCTCGAATCAACAATCTCAAAAACGTAAAAATTATCAAAAACCGAACTAGCTACATACCTTGATTGAGCTTGACTATGGCCGAACCCTAGTTTCTTTTCTTTTTCTTTCTTTTGTTTAGTTTCGACAATGAATAAATAATATGAACATGACTTTCTTTTTTTTATGTTTTATGTTATAATATATATTTTATTAACTTATGATTTAATTTACTTATTTAACCTTACTAAAATTATAACAAAACTATATAATATATGTCCACTACCATCCATTTAATATGTCAACGGGCTATTTACCACTTAAAGGCTTCTATTTATAAAGCCAATAGCATTTCATCCCCTTATACATTAAACTAACAAATTTTCAATTTATGGGATTAAGTCCTTTTATTTAATCAGGCACCTAAACGACAAAATTAAATCACGAAAATTTCACAGATATAAATTCACACAAGATAAACACAGAAAATAATTTTTAAATATTTTTCTGACTTGGATTCGTGGTCCCGAAACCACCGTTCTGATTAGGGTCTAAATCAGGCTGTTACAACTCTCCCCCCTTAGGGATTCTCGTCCCTGAAAATTTTCCCGGTGAATAGGTTAGGATAACGTTCTCTTATTGCATCTTTTGACTCCTACATTGCTTCCTCAACTCCGTGTTTATGCTATAGTACTTTAACTAATGAAATCTTCTTATTTTGCAACTCTTTAATCTCGTGAGCCAGAATACGAATCGGTTCTTCCTCTTACGTCATATCCGGCTTAATCTCAATCTCAGACGGACTAATCACATGTGAAGGATCAGATCGATATCTACGAAGCATCGAAACATGGAATACATTGTGGATCTTTTCTAACTCAGGTGGCAACAACAGTCTGTAAGCAACCAGGCTAATGTGTTCTATGATCTCATACGGTCCAATAAACCCCAGACTTAATTTGCCTTTACGACCGAATCTAAGTATTTTCTTCCATGGCGAAACTTTCAAAAAGACTTTATCTCCAATCTAAAATTTTATATCTTTACGTTTCAAATCCGCATATTATTTTTGACGATATGATGCTGCTTTCAAACTTTCACAGATCACTTTCACTTTCTGTTCAGTTTCTCTAATCAAGTCAACCCTGTGTATCTTATTTTCACTAAGTTTAATCCAATACAATGGTGTACAAAATTTACGACTGTACAAAGCCTCATAAGGTTCCATTTTGATACTCGATTGAAAGTTGTTATTATACGCAAATTCAACTAGAGGTAGGTATCGTTCCCACCTACCTTCGAACTCGAGAATGTAACATCTCAACATATCCTCAAGTATCTGAATGATTCACTCAGACTGACCACCTGTTTGCGGATGGAAAGCGGTGCTAAAATGTAATTTCGTACCTAGTGCATCCTGCAGTTTCTTCCAAAACGGCGATGTAAACCTCGGATCTCTATCCGAAAGAATAGATATAGGCACACCATGTAATCTCACAATTTGAGAAACATACAATTCAGCCAGCTTATCAAGCGAGTAGTCTGTACGTATCAGAACAAAATGAGCTGATTTAGTCAATCTATCCACAATAACCCAGATTACATCTTTCTTGCTCGGTGTCAACGGTAAACCAGATACAAAATCTATAATAAATTTGTCACATTTCCACTCAGGTATCATGATCAGCTGAAGTAATCCAGAAGGTACCTAATGTTCAACTTTTACTTATTGACAGATTAAGTATTTTGAAATAAAGTCAGAAATGTCTCGTTTCATACCATGCCACCAATAAAGCTATTTCAGATCATTATACATCTTCATACTACCTGGGTGAACAGATAACCGATTGCTGTGAGCTTCATTCAAAATCATCTAAATTAACTCTGAATTCCTTAGGACACATATTCTGTTTCTAAATCTCAAACAGTCATCATCATCAACTCGAAACTCTAAATCAACATTTGCATCACATTGAGCTCATTTTTCTAGTAACTCATTATCAACTTCTGGGCACAAATTTGTTGAACAAATAACAGTCTTGCCTTCAATTCAACTATTATTGAACCATCATCAGACATAACCATATGCACATTCATTGTACGCAAAGCAAACAGTGATTTTCAGCTTAGAGCATCAACAACAAAATTAGCCTTTCCCGGGTGATAGTCAATCACAAGCTCGTAGTCTTTTAGCAATTCTAACCATCGACGTTGTCTTAAATTCAGATCCTTCTAAGCCATCAAGTATTTCAAGCTTTTGTGATCAGAATAAACATGACATTTTTCTTCAAACAAATAGTGGCGCCATATCTTCAATGCAAACACAATAGCTGCCAGTTCTAAGTCGTGTGTTGGATAGTTTCTTTCATTAACTTTAACTGTCTCGAGGCATAAGCTAAAACTCTGCCTTCCTGCATCAAAACACAACCCAATCCATTTAAAGATGCATCACTATAAATAATAAATTCTTTATCCTATTCTTGGTGAACTAGAACCGAAGCTTCAGTCAGAAGGGCTTTCAACTGATCAAAATTTTTCTGGCACTTTTTTGACCACTCGAATTTAACATCTTTCTACAATAGCTTTGTCATCCAGGGCTGCAATCATAGAGAAACCTTTTACAAACTGTCTATAATAACCAGTAAGTCCCAGAAAGCTTCAGACTTTAGAAACATTCTTCGGAGGTGTCCAATCAAGTATAGCTTAAATTTTACTCAGATCAACCTAAATACTGAATACTGATACAACATGGCCCAGAAAACTTGCTTCGCTTAACCAGAACTCACATTTACTGAACTTCGTATACAACTTTTTATCTTGCAAAGTCTATAAAACCAAGTCTTAGATGTTCGGCATGCTCAGTTTCATCACGGGAGTAGATCAAAATGTCATCTATAAACACAACTACAAATCGATCCAGATACTGTCTGAAGATTTGATTCATCAAATCCATAAAAAAAATAGGTGCATTAGTAAGTCCGAAAGGCATAACCAAAAAATCATAGTGCCCATACCTCGTTCAAAAAGCAGTCTTTGGCACGTCGGAGTCTTTAACTCGCAACTGATAGTAGCCTGATTTCAAGTCTATCTTCGAAAACACTGTGGCCCCCGTTTAGTTGATCAAACAAATCATCAATTTGTGGCAATGAATACTTATTCTTTATATTCACCTTATTGAGTTGTCTATAGTCGATGCACATTCTCATAGTTCCGACTTTCTTTTTTACAAACAGTACTGGTTAGCCCAAGGAGAAAAACTCGATCACGCGAAACCTCTATCTGTCAACTCTTGCAACTGAGCTTTCAATTCTTTTAATTTAGTAGGTGCCATTCTGTGCGGAGCTATGGATATCGGAGTTGTCCCAGTCATTAACTCAATACCAAACTCTACCTCTCAAATAGGTGGCAAACCCAGCAATTCTTCAGGAAACACATCTGGATACTTGCACAAAACAGGTACTGATTCAACATTTCTTTCGGCCACTTTACTGTCATGCAAATATGCAAAGTAAGCTTCGCACCCTTTTCTCACATATTTCTGGGCTAACATCGAAAAAATCACTACTGGTAACCTATTCAAATCACTAGATTCAATCCGAATAACCTCATCATTCTGGCTCTATAGATCAATGGTCTTTCTTTTGCAGTTTACAACAGCATCATGCAAAGTCAACTAGCCCATACCCAAAATTATGTCAAACTAATCAAATGGCAACAACATCAAATCAGCTGGAAAACACGGATCTCGAACCATCAAGGGACAATTCTTACACACTTTGTCAACCATGACACACTGGCCTAAGGGGTTTGACACTCTAATCACAAACTCAGTAGACTCAACAGGCAGAGTCTTACTAAATACTAATGTCTCACAGACGTAAGAATGAGCCGAACTAGGATAAATCAGTGCAATTACATTAGTATCATAAAGAGTAATTGTACCAGTAATGACATCTGGGGATGAAGCCTCTTCTCGTACGTGCATAGCATAGGCTCTGGCAGGTGCACGAGCCTCAGATCTGGCTGTTGTATCTTTAGTCCTTCTCTGACTGCCACTTACATTACCCGCATTTCTGGGTGGTCTACCTCGAGTTGTAGTATTACCCGATCTCGTATTATGCACTGGATTTTCTTCGGCTAACACTGGACAATCAGGTATATAATGATCCATCGATCCACATTTAAAGCAAGCCCGATCATGCAATCTGTGACTGCCAAGATGTCATTTGCCGCAATGTTTACACTTGGGTTGTTTTGATCTGACATTACCCACACTAGCTACTGAGGTAGCTCTCGAGCTCATCGGTGGTCTACTCTGATCCTGTTTAGAATAACCTGAAGTGGCTTTAAAATAGCTAAAATCGTCTCAGAACTTCTTCGATACTGACTGGAATAACTTACCTGATGTTCTTTTACGTGTATCTTTAGCTTCAAAGTTAGCTTCTCTTTTCTCTTTCCCAAGCTCTTTAGCTTTGTAGGCTCGCTCAACCAGTACTACGAACTCTTTTATCTAAAGTATGCCAACTAAAAGTTTAATGTCTTCATTCAGCCCATCTTCAAATCTTTTACACATTATGGATTCGGTAGAAACACACTCTCAGGCATACCGACTGAGTCTCACAAATTTTCGTTCATACTCTGTCATGGTCATTCGACCCTGTTTCAGCTCCAGAAATTCTTTGCGCTTCTGGTCAATAAATATCTAACTGATATATTTCTTATGGAACTCAGTTTGAAAGAACTCTCAGGTAACCCGCTCTTTTGGAACCACTAATACTATAGTATTCCACCAGTGATATGCTGTGTCTCGAAGCAAAGATATGGCACATTTAACACATTCATCTGAAGTACAGGATAGCTCATTAAACACATGGATAGTATTATGAAGCCAAAATTCAGCCCACTCAGCATCATCATCAGTAACCTTAAACTCTTTCGCCCCCTGTTTTCTGATTTTATCAACAGGTGGCTTATATAATCTCAGTGGATCACTTACTTGAGGTACAACAGGCATCGAAGATGGATTAGTCGAGGGTGGAGGTTGTTGTGCAGTCGGGTTAGTCCAGATATACTGAGTAAACTAGTCATTCATCATTTGATAGAAGGCTTGTCTAGCCTCTCCTTCCTGGTTACTTGAAATCGGTCAAGAATTAGCCGGCACTGTCGCTTGCACGGGAGTAGGTGCTACACTATCGACATCATCAGCTACAGCTCTACCGAGATCTATTTACTATATGAAAACTCATTTTCAAATGCCAGTAGTCATCACACTATTGCAGTATATAATATGGCACGAATAGCTAGACTCACATACGCTATGTTAATCCTAGAATCGACTAAACCATAGCTCTGATACCAATAAAATGTAACACCCCTAACCCATTTTCGTCGCCAATATGGGGTTACGAGACATAATTTTGAACAATTTTTTTACACTCAAATGATTCACATTACAACTGTACAATTTAATAACCCAACTTCATAAGCAAAACCAACATTCCCGAAGGTTATGTATAAAACCCATATCATTTCCTTACCTATTCAACTAGCATTAACCACTAATGCATATTTTTAAATTTACAAATAACTAATGAATTTATATAGCTCTTCACATGTGCTTATCAACCACAATAAAAGCACATACACATACATGTAAAATATATAAGAGCACAATTGGTGTATCATGACCGAATACCAAAGCACATATATCCTTCATCATTAACCCAATCTTCTCATATATATATAAGTCCCAATATGTCTAACTTGCCAAACAAACCAAGTATCATACATGTCATTTATAAAGTCCACAAATAAACACCGAATTTACCTCATACATATATCTTGACTTTTACCTAACTAGTACATGATACCCTTTAGTTCAATTAACAATCATCATAAGTCTAGGATTTACTTTGAATATAAACTCAAACTAAGACTACATGTACATATATATAATCATTACTACTATAATCACCCATAGTTCACATAAATATAAATATATCACCGAATTAATAATCAAATATATTGAGCATTTCGTACCAACTTTTATTCAAATATACATATCAACTTATTTTAAATCATTCCCATCACATATAAAACATACTTAATGTGATATCCCGAATTAGGGCCTAATCGGAATAGTGGTTTTGGGACTACAAATCCGAATAGAAATAATTATTTTATGATTATTTTGAGGTCTATGATATGATTTCATGATTGTGTGAAAATTTCGTGAAGAAATTTTATGTATAAGTGCTTAATTTGAAGTTAGGGACTAAATTGAATAAGTTATAAAACTTGCATTCTAGAAGTTTCTAGTATGAAATTGCTTTGAAATATTAATTAGGAGATCTTAAATAGAAATTTGACCAATTTCTAAGTTTATGGACAAAAATTTGACATGGATGGAATTTTTGAAAGTTTAGTAGGGAAGGGCGTTTTGGTCATTTGAATATTAAATGAAATAAAATGGGAAAAATAACACAAAAATGATCATCTTCTCCATAAGTTGCTGCCAAATTTTGCTCTCCACCATAGCTATGGTTTCAACACTTTTAAGCCTTGATTGTAAGTGATTTCTATGCCCGTTTTTAATGTTTTTTATATTTTTGAAATCCTCGTAGCTCGTTTACCTATTTCTACCAATATTTTGAGCTAGGGTTTATATTTAAAATTTTACCCATGGATGATATGTATGAATTTTGATGTTTTATGGTAGAATATGAAGTTTGAGATTGTGTTAAACAACTTTTGCTAAGTGATTTTTCATAAAAACGAGTAAAATATGACATAATCGGTAAAAATACCTAATATTAATAAGTACATGTTAGAGTGTGAATTTGATGTTGCTATAGAAGGGGAAAATGGTCAGCATTCATAAAACATAAGAAAATAGGATGAGGTTTAATTTACGGGCCTTGGGGCAAAAGTGTAAATATGTGAAAGTTTAGGGGCAAAATGGTAATTTTGCCAATGTTTGTACTAGGTGCTGTTTTGATGAATGTGTGTATTAAATAAATTAATTTGGTATTATAGATCAAGAGAAAAGAGATTCAAGTCGAGATCGGGGGAAAAATAAAGTTTACGAGGAATAGGCTCGACTATTCTCATTTTGTATCGAGGTAAATTCATGTGTAAATAAGGTGACATAATTTTATTTTAAGTGATTTAATGATATTTGTTGATATGATATTTATTATCATGAAATATTGTGCTTTGTGAATTATTATTTGGTAATAAGCAAATTTTGTGAACAACTTGATAAGTATGAGATGTTAGCAAGTATCAATCTTTACATTTCGAAGAAGGTGATCAAAATGTAAAATTGAGAAGAATTCCATTTGAACCTTGGGAATAGATTAGGGTACAAGTGACATGTCACTAGGATGGTTGAGTTCCGAACTCGTTGAGTTGAGTATGAGTTCGTGAGATGTAACTAGGCATCCGAGCTCGTTGAGTTGAGTCCGAGTTCACTTATGGATGCGAACACCCAAGCTTGTTGAGTTGAGTCTGAGTTCATTTATGGGCGGGTTACATCGTATCTTGGCTACATAGATTTCAAAAGCTATTGAGCTTGTTCAATTATGAGTATAGCACTTACGTGCACACTATCCGCGTATCCGAAATTATATTCCGATGTGTTCTATGGGAGAATCCTAAGAGAATATGGCGAATACATAAGAGAAAGTGGTTCGATGATGAATGTGTTGAAGAAGTGAAAATGGACAGGTATGAGTTTAATCCTTGGTTGAGAACTTCGTAAGATAAAATTATGGTCAGATAGTAAGTATTCTTATGATATGAGTGTCTTAATGATGTTTATGTTGGATTGCATGATCATGTTACTTGTTATTTGCATGTGAACTTACTAAGCATTTATGCTTATTCCCTCCCTTCCACTCCTTGTAGTTTTGACAAGCCAGTTTGGAGATCAGGACAGTCGGAGGCACGCTCACACTATCAACGGACCATCTCGGTATGGTGGCTTGCATATTTTGGGAATATGGCATGCATAGCATTATAATTCTTTTGTGTATATAATCTTATGATATAGATCATGGATGGCATGGAAATTTTTGAGAATGATTAGCTATTGGAGTGGCTAATCGAGATTATATTTGATAACACATATGGTTTATGTGCTAACTAATCTATGGAAATCCATAAAATGGTGAAATTGGCTATAAAACAGAATCACACAGCAGCAGTGACGTGAGTTTGAAAAGTCACTAAAAATAGTAGAGATAGAATTAGATGATGAACAAAATATGGAATTGAAGCTTAATGAATATATTTTCATTTGGAAGAAAAAAATAGGTAAAAGAGTTTTATTTTATGAAATATTTATGTTTTGGTGAAACAGGGTTAGAGCAATTTTTGAATCCCCTCTTCTAAATTTAAAAATTCACCATAAATTGTACAAAAACTATTACGAGTTTTACCTCACATATATGAAATCCTTATTGAGTCTAGTTTTGTTAGAAACAAACGGCATAGTAATTGAAACTCTGTACATGGATATATCTGATCCGTAATACATAGGGGTTAGAGTAGCTGAACCCTGAAACAGGGGAGACTTTAACTAATAAACTGTACTAATTGGCCAAATCAAAAATTCTATAAAAAATTTAGTAAGTAGATATATGAGTCTATTTTTAGGGAAAATTTATAGAATTGGATTTCAAGTTTCTTAACTCGAGATATGAATTTTTTAGCGACTGTGATGCAGTTAGCCAGCTGGTCTGAAAATTCTAAAATAAATTGTTTGAGCTGTTTAATTAATGAATTAAGTCCGTTAACACCTCGTGCTCGACTCCAGCGATGGTCTCGGGTACGAGGGCATTACACTTAATCATCTTAACCAAGGTAACATAATAACTATAATTCATTCGGTTATATATATATATAACGACACCAAAACGCACTCAAATAAAGCTTTATAACAAGTCACATTTACGATTTAATAAACAATCCAACACATATGAAATGCAAATTTATTCCACCCTATTAACAAATCCATAATTCAATTATTAGTTATAACTTCAATCGGTCACTCCATTATCATGTCATATGCTTATGAATATATTTTACCCATCACTAGCCGATTATAAAAACACCTCAATTGTTGTCTATAAACCAATTCACTAATCAATTACACATCTTAAACAAGTTAACATGATAACCAATTCACATGTACTTCTATCCAAACATAACCATAAACGAAGCATACACATGAATATCCAAATTCATCATCTTTTTCAAGCATATAATACCTACCATAATACTATGCAATCAAGGCATATAACATTATAACCAAGTTGTACGTAAACCATAAGCAATGTAACCAAATTTAAACATAAAGGTTAAGCCATTTTCGCATGGCTTAATTACACATAACGAAAATCCAACATTTCAGAACATAATCTAGCCTATACATGCCATAATTCGAGTTCAACTATTAAGTACCGAAACAGTGGATAGTGTGATGGACTTTGCTGATGACCCCCGAGCTTAAGCTGGTAATTTGAATCCAAAATCTAAGCCAATTGACCAAATGTCATTCAACTTTCAAAGCCATAATGTTATTATTGAATTAATTATACATATACTCAGATAAACAAGCTTGAAAATCATAACAAAACATTAGGTACAAAAACTTTATATTTGGCCGAATATGCATGGTCAAGTCTACATGTATCAAGTATCAATTCCATAAAATTTATATAGTATATTCATAAGGCCGAATATTCTTACTAAGTTCACATGAAATTCTCATTTGTATCGCACATAATTTGTAACAAGACCAAATCACATCCTTACCTTGTTTCAAGTAACAACAAGCTAATTCATACCTGGCAATTTAGCTTGGTTTACACATTCGTTCACAACATATCTTTTCCCGATGAACCATTCAGAATTGGATAGGACACTCGGATAATCACACATATCATACAATGCCAGCGTCCCTGACGTGGTCTTACATGTAATCACACATATCGTACTATGCCACTGTCCCAGACAAGGTCTTACTCGCACACATATATCGAAATCACATATCGATGCCATGGTCTTACTCGCACATCACATATCAGAATCCTATGTCATGAAATATGTATCCTAACTATTCCTAAGGTTCGCACGGGGCTTTCGGACTTCGTAACTCGATAGAAACGAATTCAGAAACATAGTAATCAAGCTTATTCACATTCGGCTATAGCATATAATAATCCATACATATCAATTTAGCATATATACTTTGCATTTATTTAAAATTGAGTACGACTATTTCCTTATAAACTTACCTCGAACTATGTAAAACAAAATAGGACAGCTAGTCGACAACTTTCGCTTTTCCCCGATCCAAATTTCATTTCTTTGGTCTTGATCTAAACATATTCAAATTAAGCTCATTCAAACATATTTTCATTCAATTTAGTCCAAAAACACATAAATGGGTAAATTACCATTTTACCCTTAACATTTACACTTTTTACAATTTAGTCCCTATTGCACAAAACACAAAATATACAAAATTTCAATATACCCATGTTGGGCCAAATTTTCCTAGTGTTCATACAAGTCCATATGTTTCATTTATTTCACATTTTAGTTCCTAAAATTTTTATATTTGTAATTTAGTCCTAATTACTCAAAATCATCAAAAACTCCAATACAAAACATGTTAATCTAAAACATATCTTTCATAATTCATCATCAAACAACAAAAATCACAAGCACTCGACAATGGCATAACTCAAAATATTCACCAAAATCAAAAATTTGAGCATGAGTTTTGTAGTACTCGAAGCAACAAAACGTAAAAATTATCAAAAATCGAACTAGCTTCATACCTTGATTGAGCTGACTATGGCCGGACCCTAGTTTCTTTTCTTTTTCTTTCTTTTGTTTAGTTTCGGAAATGAATAAATAATATGAACATGGCTTTCTTTTTTTTATGTTTTATGATATAATATATATTTTATTAACTTATGCTTTAATTTACTTATTTAACCTTACTAAAATTATAACAAAACCATATAATATATGTCCACTACCGCCCATTTAATATGTCAATGGGCTATTTACCACTTAAAGGCTTCTAGTTATAAAGCCAATAGCAATTCAGCGCCTTATACATTAAACTACCAAATTTTCAATTTACGCGATTAAGTCCTTTTATTTAATTGGGCACCTAAATGACAAAATTAAATCATGAAAATTTCACAGATATAAATTCACACAAGATAAACACAGAAAATAATTTTTAAATATTGTTCTTACTCGAATTCGTGGTCCCAAAACCATCATTCTGATTAGGGTCTAAATCGGGCTGTTACACAGTATGTTTCACACGACTACGGACGCGTGACATGGCCATGTGGAATAAGTCAGTATACCCTTTAGGATTGGCACGGCCTAGTATAGAGCTTGGGGCACGGGCGTGTATGGCCAATTTTAGGGCACATGGGCGTGTGTGTTGGCCATGTGACTCAAGCCAGAGAGTTACATAGGGTCGGACTCGGGCTGGGACATGGCCATGTGCTTCCATTTCGAATGTTCACACGGCCAGTTACATGGGCGTGTCTGTTGGCCGTGTGAGACACACGGCCGGGCCACGCAGGCGTGTCTCCCCTGTTTTGAGAAAATTTTCTATGTGTTCTATGAGTTTTCAGAGTTATGAGTTTAGTCCCAAACCACTCTCATTGTATGTTTAGGGCCTTGTAGGCTCGTATTAGGGTCATATTGATTGAGATTAAATGATAATTGTATGAAATGTGAAAATGTATGCAAAGTGAATGTTTAATTATTTTATAAGTTTAGTAATGTTCCATAACCCTATTCCGGTGTTGAATACGGGTGAGGGGTGTTACATTTCTTGGTACCAGAGCCACGATTTAGTCGATTCTTAGACTAACATAGCGTGTGTAAGAGTCTAGCTATACATACCATATATAAAATGTGATAGTGTGATGACTCCTAACAATTTTAAATTGTGTTTTCATATAGTAAATGGATCTTGACCGAGTTGTAGCTGATGATGTTGAGAGTAATGTGCCGGCTCCTGCTCAAGGGGCAGTGTCGTCTGATTCTAGACCTGTGTTAAGTAGTCATAGGGGAGAGGCTAAAGAAGCCTTTTTCCAAATGATGAATGAGTGGTTCACAAAATATGTACGGAAAAATCCATCTGCTCAACAAGCTCTACCCCCACCTAATCCCCAACCGGTTTCTGTAGCTCCTCAAGTTGTGGAACTTCATGTAACAACCTATTTTTAGTCAAATCGTTATAGTGGTTTTGGGACAACAAATTCGAGATCAAAATAATTATTTTATTCTTATTTTAATGATTTCAGCTTGATAGCATAATTGTGTGAAATTTTCATTAAGAAATTTTAGCATTTGATTGCTTAATTTGATGAAAAGGACTAAATCGCATAATGTGCAAAAGTAGTGTTCAATTAGCTAAAGGTGTCTAATAGCTATAGAACCTTAAAGTTAAGGTCTTTAATCATAATTAGACCATTTATGTTGATAGTGGATGATAATGGCTTGGCATTATTGAAATTTTGATTAAGTAATAAGGTTAATTTAGTAATTTGGTTAATTTAAATAAAAATATATAAAACAAATTAAGAGGGTTTTCATCTTTAATGTCTTCAACTAATTTTGAGAAGAAGAAATAGCCGTGGGAATGATGTAGGGTTTGGATACTTTGGAAGCTCAATTGGTGAGTAAATTTTGTCCTGTTTTTAATGATTTCTAGGTTTTTGAGATCGTTGCAACTAGGTCTAGCAAGCCCAGATACTAATTTGCAAAACTATTAAAGATTTTGAATGATTCCATTGATCAATACATGAGTGTTTTGATGTTTGATGATAGATTATGAATGTTTGTTGTGAAATATGCAAGTTCCGTTAAGTGATTTTTAGTGAAAATGCAAAATAGGGGTTAAATTGAGAAATGTTGAAATTGTGTGGTTAAATGTGTGAAAAGTTGATAAATGTGGGTTGATAGGGGCAAAACAGTATTTCGGCTATCATGGGTATTAAAGAAATTTCATAAATTTGTGATTTTGTGTAATAAGGACTAAATTGTAAAAGTGGTGAAATTTTAGGGGTAAAAGTGTAAAGTGCTTAAATGTGTGTTTTGGATTAAATTGAATAGAAAGATTATTAAATAAGTTAATTTTGAATATATTTGATTAAGAAAAGCAGAATTCAGATATATAGAAAGGAAAACTAAAGTTATCAACTAATCGACTTATTGTGTCATTTTCACATCCGAGGTAAGTTCAAATGTGATAAATTTCACTATAAGTGTATTTTAAATGCTCTGATATTATATAAGTTGTGAATACGAGACTTCAGATAAGTTTGACAATGACTTGATGATAATTCGGCATTCAAAATCCTGGTTGAACCTTAGGAATAGTTTAGGATACTAGTGACATGTCAATAAGGGATTACATTGAGTTGGCTTCGGGCCATGATATTAGCACTTCGGGTGTGAATTATACTGATTAGGCTTTAGGCCATGAATATCGATTGATTTGGCTTCGGGCGATGAAATTAGTAATTTGGATAAAAGCTACCTTGATTTGGCTCTGGGCCATGGTATATGTACTTAGTGTGCAAGACTCTTAAGTATCCTACTTCTATTCCGAATGGTTCAATAGGTAAATGAATGATGTGGTTGAGAATGAGATTGGTATGAGATGGTACAGGTAAGTGCATAAACCCTATTAGTTTTGCATCGAAGAAATGGTGAAAAAAGTATATAGTTTTATGAATGAGTAATTAAAAGGTTTGTTAGTTGATGTGAAATCATGTATCTATAATCAATTGTTGAATTATGTGGATATGATTATATTGAGTTTATTTCATACGAGCTTACTAAGCTTTATAGCTTTCCTTGTTTATTTTCCAGTGTTTTATAGTGTTATCAAGCTAGCTTGGATTCAGGGATCGTCAGAGATCGCTTCACACTATCCATCTATCACTCGATACCTATGAACTTTGGTATTTTAAGTATATGGTGTGTATAGGGACTTCATGTTGGTTATGTTTTGGTAATGATTTTGGCCATTTGAAATGGCTTGTAAATGTATATGTTTTGGTTTGTATATAATAGCCATGAGAGTTGGCTTATTCTGAGTTAATTTTCTTGTGTATATGTGTATGTGCCTATAGTTTATGTTATGTAAATTGAAGTTGGTTTTGTAATGCTTATTAATAGTTGGTATTATGGAAGTTGAATGTTGATATTAGTGACGTTATTTGGTTGTGAATCAAGGTAAAGAATGCATGTTTTAAGTAGCCATATTGATGATCTAAGTTTGTGAGATTTTGGGTATGAATGGTTTAATCTATTATACAACTTGTGTGTATTGAGAAATGTGATATAGAATATGCTTGAATTAGGTTTGAATTGGCAGGTTTAAATGCCTATTATGCCATGGAATGGTGCAAATTGATGTGTTGTAAGTACATTCAAATTTGGGAGGCAAATTGGCTTGGTAAATAGCCTATTTTTGTCCACACGGGTAGAGACACGAGCGTGTGTCTCAGCTGTGTGTGACACACATGCATGTTACACAACCGTGTGTCCCCTAGTGTTGAATTTGATACCAAGTCAGTATGCTCCACACGGCATCACACATGGGCGTGTGACTTGCTCGTGTGGCATAAGCCAGTATACCCTTTAGGGTTGGCATGGCCTAGGACACGGCCTTGCACACGGGTGTGTATGGTCATTATTAGGGCACATGGGTTAGCCACATGGGTGTTTGAATTGGTTGTGTGACCCAAGTAAGAGAGTGACACGGGGTCGGACACGGGCTGAGACACGGCTATGTGCTCCTATTTCGAATGTCCACATGGCTTGTGACATGGGCGTGTCTGGTTGCCATGTGAGAGACACGGCCTGGCCACACGGGCGTGTGTACCCTATTTGGACGAAAATTTTCTAAGTTTCGTAAAAATTTCTTAAGCTATTGGTTTAGTCCCGTACCACTCCCAGAGCATGGTTGGGCCTTGTAGGCTCGTTATAGGGACATTATACTTGATTTTGACTAATGTTTGTATGAAATGTGAAATTATATGTGAATTGAATTTTTAAATGTTTTATAGTTTTGGTAATACTCTGTAACCCTATTTTGGCATTGAATATGGGTGAGGGGTGTTACATTTATTGGTATCAGAGTTATGGTTTAGTCGATTCTAGGACTAACGTAGCATATGTGAGAGTCTAGCTATACATGCCATATATAAACTATGATAGTGTGATGACTCCTAACATTTTAAAAATTGTTTTCATATAGTAAATGGATCCTAATCGAGCTATAGCTGATGTGTAACACCCCTTACCCGAGATCGTCGTTGGAGTCGAGCACGAGGTGTTACCGGACTTAGCTTACTAATTCAGGGCATAAAAATTTGCTTTTAAAATTAATTTAGTTTCATTCATTCAATATGTCCCTAAAAAGGGTTCTCAAGACCCTAAAACATGAAATTGAAATGATTCGGGAACAAACCGGAATCAATAATATTTTTTTGATCACTTAAACAAATCAAAACAATTTATTTCATCTTTCATAAATAAATTGTCCATCTGCATCATAGTCACTAAATAAATCATAAATCGAGTTAAGAAACTTGAAATTCAAATCCGTAAATTTTATCTGAAACTAGACTCATATATATTCTTACTAAATTTGTTTCATAAGTTTTGGTCTGGCCAATTAGTACAGTTTATTAGTTAAAGTTTCCCCTATTTCAGTGTTTAGCTGCTCTGACCTCTGTTCACTACAAATTAATTTTCTCCCTGTACAGAATTCAAATAACCATGCCGTTTATTTCTCTTAAAATTAGACTCAACAAGAAATCTATAAATATAAAGTATAACTCCTAATTATGTTTTCAAAACTTTTAGTGAATTTCTAAAGTCAAAACAGGGGATTCAGAAATCACTCTAACCCTGTCTCATCAAAATTTGAATATCTCATAAAATATAGCTCTTTTATTTACTCTATCTCTTTCATATGAAAATAGACTTAATAAGATTTAATTATGTATCTCATTCACTATTAATTCAATTTCTAATATTTTTAGTTATTTTTTCAAATTCATGTCATTACTACTATCCGATACTGTTTTAAAGCTAATTTCACCTTTTTCATGATAAAGGGGGTAAGCATTTCCATAGACATTTTTTAAACTTCTTCACTTACTCACTTACTTAAATACTTACTTACTTAATGAAATTTATTAATACATTTTACTTACCTTTTTCCTTATCAAGCATACATGAACATTATATACTTACCTTTGCTCTTCTAGCATGAACTTGTCTTACCCTTTTTAGTATAACTTGTCTTACCTTACCTTACCTTAATATTCTCTTTAAATTTTCCCGTTGAACCACTTGGAATACTAAGGTTACACGGGTACCTTACCATTTCCATGACTTTTCATGGTCTCAGGTGGTATCCTTTTGAAACTTACCATTGCCATGTCTCGACATGGTCTTACTTGGTATTCTTGCCTTATGAACTCACCAATGCCATGCCTTGGCATGGTCTTACACGGGACCTTTGCCTTATAGTAACTTATTAATGCCATGTCTTGACATGGTCGTACATGATATCCTTGCCTTAGAAACCTTACCAATTGCCATGCATTGGCATGGTCTTACATGGTATCCTTAAACGCTAATGTCATGACATTTGTATCCTACACAATCCTAAGGTTCAATCGGGACTTTCTGAAATTACTTCTCTGTCAATTCATGCTTGAGTCTTCTTTGAATAATTTCATAAAATAAATTTACACATGTTGGAAATTAACAAAATTAACATAAAATAATAGAATATTGCATTTATTTACCGCAAACTTACCTCAAAACAAAAGACGATCAACTATATCGATTTAGTCCATTATCTTTTTCTTTCCCCAGTCTAACTCCGGATTTCATTCTTCTTGATCTATAATAAAAAATTTAGCTTGTTTAATACTCACATTTATTAAAACAGTCATTGACTTAAACTTTGGAAAAATTACATTTTTGCCCCTAAACTTTTACATATTTACACTTTGTCCCCAAGGCTCGGAAATTAAAATTCATCATATTTTCTTATGTTTTATGACATGCTGATCATTTTCCCTTCTATTGAAACATCAAATTCTTACTTTAACATGTACTTAAGAACATTAGGTATTTTTACCGATTATGTCGTTTTACTCGTTTTCACGTAAAATCGCTTAGCAAAAGTTGTTTAACACAATTTCAAGCTTCATATTCTACCATAAAACATCAAAATAAACAAATTTCACCTATGGGTATTTTTCCAAATATAAACCCTAGGTTAAATTATTGCTAGAATGAGCTTAATCAAGTTACCAGGACTCCAAAAACGTAAAGAACATTAAAAATGGGGCCAAAATGGACTTACAATCAAGCTTGGAAGCTTGAAAATCCCTAAATATGTCTTCCTCATGTGAAATTCAGCCAAGGGATTGAAGATGGACAAAAATTGGCTTTTAATTTTGTTTTTAATTCAGTTTAATAACTAAATGACCAAAATGCCCTTTATTAAAAACTATGGTGTTTTATCTTCCTTTAGGTATTTTTGTCCAAACTAGTATAATGGTCTAATTACTATCCAAGTAAATCCACTTTAAAAACCCATTACTAACAAGTAGTTAGAACCTTTGTGAACTAGAACACACATTTTACAACTTTTGCAATTTAGTCCTGAATATCAAATTGGACCCTCTATCGATAAAATTTCTAAACGAAATTTTCACACAATCATGCAATCATGCCATAGACCTTAAAATGATAATAAAATAAAATTTTCTACCTCTGATTTGTGGTTTTGCAACCATTGCTCCGTTTAGGCCCTATTTCAGGATGTTACATGATGAAAAGTAATACGCCAGCTCCTGCTCAAGGGACAGTGCTGTCTGATTCTAGACCTATGTTGAGTAGTCATGGGGGAGAGGCTAAAGAAGCCTTTTTCCAAATGAAGAATGAGTGGTTCACATAATATGTTCGAACGAACCCATCTGCTAAACAATATCCACCCCTTCCTATTTCCCAACCAGTTCCTGTAGCTCCTCAAGGTTTGGAACCTCTAGATTGAATAAGCCACCTGTTGATAGAATTAGAAAATACGGGCTAAAGAGTTCAGAGCTACTGTTGACGATGATCTTGAGAGAGCCTATTTTTGGCTTGAAAATACGATTTGAGTGTTTCATGAGCTTTTTTGCACACCGATTGAGTGGTTAAAATGTGTTGTATCACTGTTGAGGGACAGTATATACCAATGGTGGAATAGTCTAGTATCTGTGGTACCTAGAGAATGGGTTACCTAGAATTTCTTTCAAACTGAGTTGCGGAAGAAATACATAAGTCAACGATTTTTAGATCAAAAGCATAAAGAGTTTTTAGAACTAAAACATGGCCATATGACTGTAACCGAGTACGAAAGAGAATTTGTACGATTGAGTAAGTATGCTCAGGAGTATGTTTCTACTGAAGAAATCATGTGTAAGCGGTCTATTGACAGGTTAAACGAGGATATTAAACTTCTGGTCGAAATTTTAGATTTAAAAGAATTTGTTGTGTTAGTTGATTGGGCTTGCAAAGCCAAAGACTTTAGCCAAGAAAAGAGAAAAGTTGATTCAAAGGCTAGAGATTCTAGAAAAAGATCGATGAATAAACCTTATCATTCTTCATCAAAGAAATCCCAAGATTTGTATAGTCAATCAAGTGCATCAATGGGATTCTAGAATAGGGATCGAAAATCAACATGAGAGTCCTAAAGCTCAAGCAACTTCCGTCTCGAGCGTTGGCAGTGTGAGTAATAATAAACCTGAGTGTCAATAGTGTGGGAGACGACATTTTGGAGAGTGCTGCAATAAGAGTAATAAAGCTTGTTTCAAATGTGGTTCGGCAGATCACTTTATTCGAGATTGCCCAGAGTTTTCCAAGAAAGATAAATTTCAGAATTCAAGATCGAGCAACACGACTACGAGAGATAGACCACCGACGAATGTGGGAAATGTGTCTAGTGGAAAATGAGCAACAAAGGACTCAACTATGATCCGAGGCTAGAGCACCTACTAGAGCCTACGCTATTCGTGCTCGCGAAAAGGGGTAGTCCCCTGATGTTATTACTGGTACATTCTCTCTTTACAACACTAATGTGATTGCATTGATTGATCTTGGATCAACTCATTTGTATATCTATATGAATTTAGTGTTTAGTAAGAGTTTGCCTATTGATTCTATGAAATTTGTGATTAAAGTATCGAACCCCTTAGGCAAACATGTTCTAGTTGATAAAGTTTGCAAGAACTGTCCTTTAATGACTCGGGATTACTGTTTTTCAACTTACTTGATGCTTTGCCGTTTAATGAGTTTGATGTGATTCTAAGAATGGATTGGTTGACTTTGCATGATGCCGATGTGAATTGTAGACAAAAAATCATTGTATTGAAATGTCAGAATAGTGAAATTATTCAACTTGAATCCGATGAATCAAGTAGGTTGCCTATAGTTATTTTGTCGATGTCGGCTCAGAGATATGTGAGAAATGGTTGTGAAGCTTATCTTGCTTATATACTGGATACCAAAGTGTTTGAAATGAAGATAGAATCAGTACCAATAGTCTGTAAATATCTGGATGTATTTCCAGAAGAGTTTTCTAGATTACCACCGTTCAAAGAGGCTGAGTTTACTGTTGAACTGGTACTGGGAACATCGTCGATATCTATAACTCCTTATAGAATGGCTCCGACAAAATTAAAACTTTGAAATCTCAGTTGTAAGAATTGACAGATAGAGGATTTGCACGACCTAGTTTTTAACCCTGGGGTGCACCTATATTGTTCATAAAGAAGAAAGACAAAACAATGAGAATGTGTATTGACTATCGACAGCTCAACAAGGTGACAATAAAGAACAAGTATTCGTTGCCGAGAATATACGATTTGTTTGATCTGTTAAAAAGGGCAACATTATTTTCGAAATTAATTTGAGATCGGGTTATTATCAGTTAAGAGTTAAAGACCTAGATGTGTCAAAAGTTACATTGAGAATGAGGTATGAACATTATGGATTCCTTGTTATGCCTTTTGGACTAACTAATGCTCCTACTATTTTTATGGATTTGATGAATCGAATCTTTAGACTGTATTTAGATAGATTTGTTGTTGTGTTCATTGACGACATTCTGATCTATTCTCGAGATGAGTCTGAGCATGCTGAGCATTTGAGAATTGTGTTGCAAACCTTGAGAGATAAGTTGTAACACTCCAAACCCGGCCCAGACGTTATGGCCGAATCTGATGTGCCACATTGAAGTTAAAAACCCATGTTTTGTTTTAGTGCTTTAAAAACTGACTTTTGTTAAGCTAACAAAGTGAATGGGAGCTGGGCACCAAGTAGGAATCTGTAACAGAGGAGGTGGGCCATGAAGGCTGCTTAAGTACCAAGCTCTTCTAATGGATCCAATCCTAGACATGCCTACAACCATTGCCACACTTGGTTAAATCGAGTTGTAATTTATTTAAGTTGAAATCTTTGATAAATCAGATAATCGTGGCGTGGTGTTATTTTGAAAACAATTATCATTTTGAAAACACATCCTAAGTCTAGCCCATTTATTAACAAACAGATTAAAGTTATTAAAAATAAAATAATCCCAGAAAAATAATTAAAATGGCCTTATTACAACTCAAAACCAAACAATAATATTAATAAGACAAAACTTATAAAGAAATAAATTGGCTATTTATTGCAATGAAAAGAAACAGAAACAGTAGTGTGGCCATCTCCGAGTCCCTCGCAGCTCTAAACCATCTAAGCTTAAGGATTACCTGCACAGTTAGAAACGGGGTGAGTTTACGAAAACTCATTGTGTAATCCCAATAACAAACAAACAGTGAAAACACAGTATCAGTACAATCTAGGCCAAAGCCCTATTTAATCTTGACATATACTGGGCCGAAGCCTTTCATTTAACTGTTACTGGCTGAAGCCTTTTCATAAATCATATCATTAGGCCAAAGCCTTTACTGTAAACGGTATGACCCTTAGGCCCATTTCAATATCACATGTAATGTCAATGGATGTATGCAATGTGACAACCCTATTCTGACCCTAGTCGGGAAGTGGTTTCGGGACCGCTAAACCGAGTCGCAGAAAAAAAAATTTGAATATAATATTTTATGTCTAAAATATGTGATCATGCATGTGCGAAATTTGAATGATTTGATTTTTGTTAATTTGAATGTGTTTCTAAATAAAAAGGACTTATGTGAGAAGCTTTGAATATATGTGTGGCTTAATTTAAGTGATTAATTATTGAATGATGCAAATAAGTGGGTTTGCATGTCAAATTGCCACTTTTAATGTTAGTGGTCGGACATAATGGTTTTGGTGAGCAAAATAAGCATATTTTATATGTATAATAATGAATTGATATTTTTTAAGTAGTTTATTGATATATTTATTATTATATAGTTATTGATAAAAATAAAATAAGAATGGGGGAAGAAAACAATAACTCATCTTTGTTTCTTCACCTAGCCGAATTTCATAAAAAGAAGAAGAGTGAAGGATGGTTTTGGGGACCATTCGGTCAATTGGAGGCAAATTTGAAGGTAATTTGATGTGGTTTTGTAAATTTTTGATGAATTTGTGTTTCTCTTTTTTTTCTAGCGAAACCCACTTGATAAATTTAATTTTATGAGGCATTTTAGATTCGGCCTTAGTGAAAATGAGTGAGGAAATTTGAGTTGAGGATAGAAGATAGTAAACGAATGTTCAATGGACAATTTGATACCAAAATTCATATGTTTATGAGCTTGTTTTTGAAAAGTATGTTACATGTGAGTGATTAGTTCATGAAGGGATTTTCGGTTATGTTGTTTTGTATGAGTAATGGATTGTTGAGTTCATGCTATTATGAATAAAATTGATTAAGAGAGGCTTGAGATAATTAAATATGCATGTTGGTGGTAAGATGAGCATTCGGTTTTTATCATGGAAGCATAGGGAGCTTGTTAAAAGTTGAATTTTAGAAAAGTTAAATGTGTGTGTGCGCTTGTGCTAGTGCCGAATGTGCCTAGGGTGATTTAGCATTGAGTTTGGCGTTATATGAATTGAGTTTTATGGTTTTGTATTTTTAGGTGTTGCTAAATACTTTGAATAATATATATAAGTGGCTTTGATATGTGAAATTCGGCAAAGTGGTTAGAAGCATGATTTTAGAAATTCAATGATATTCAACTGATTTGAATAATTCATGGCACCCCAAGCAAATTAGTTTTAGATGTTAATAAATATTGAAATTATTTAAGCATATTACCGAATGTGATTTTAGTTAATGATTCGGTTATGAGTGCTGATTTGTTTTATAATTAGCCGAATGTGTATATGTATACTATGAGGTGGTTTAGCTTAAAGAAAATTAAGGTGCTCGGAAGGTGATTGTCGTGGATAGTTTAAGTAATGAAATTTAATTTCTGTTATGTAAAGTGATGACATTGCTGTTTGCAAATTTGAAGTTAAAAATTGTTGATTGAGCATCAAGAGCTTATGGGGACAAACTCGGATCGAGGAAAAAAAAACGAAGGTAGTCGTGTAGTCGATATAGCCGTACGATAACTTTTAAGGTAAGCTCTTAAACGATTAAGTTGAATTTATGTGTGTAAAGATTAAATGAATATAGAATAAAGTTTTAGTATATGTGATATATAAATATATATACTTTCGAATGATTAGTAATGTTCATAATATGAGCCGAAAATGGCTAACTTACTCGATTGAATTGTGCATGGAAATGAGGTATATGCTAAAAGAGTTTTAGAGAATGATATATGATCTCTGTGTTTCGGTTAAGTAATGGTAAATAGAATGAGTATGAATTTAGTGAGGACTTTGTGTGATAGCCAAATGTCTTATGAACTAATATGTGTGAATGGTATTTTGAATACATAAGATAAGATGGAATAACTGAAAGTATCATGAGTTAAGAATCGAATAAATTACTATGAATTTATTGTAAATCCCGAATAGTGATTACATTTGGCTATGAAATTATGCGTCAAATTCTTGAATGTATTTGAAATCAATATAAGGAAATGGCATTTTAATAAATTATGTGATGAAATTACCGAATGAATTCTGAGATGAATTGTGGATTAATGTTAACAAGTAAGTGAAACTACTAATGTGATTAGGAAATTGAAGAAGGGAAATTGAGATCTTAGTAAGTTCTTAAGTGTTTGAACTTTTGGAAATTTAAGAGTAAATTGTAATAGATCTGCTTGGGACAGCAGCAATAGCGTGATTTTAGAAAATCACCATATATTGTTGGAGTTGAGTTAGAGGCTAAAAAAATTATGTAATTAAATCTTAATGACTCTAGTTTCAAATGAAATCAACGAGAACATATTTTGAATTCTTTACAATGAGAAATTTGATTCAAAGTGAAGAGTGGTCAGATTAGTCAAACAGTGAAACAGGGGAAACTTTAAGAAAAATCTAGTATTGATTTGCCAAACCAAAAATTCTGAAAATTTTATGGCTGAAAGATATATGAGTCTATTTTTAGGGAAAATTTACGGCACTTGATTTGGAGTTTCGTAGCTCCAGTTACAAATAATTTAATGACTGTTGCTCAGGAAGACAGCTTGTAGTGAATTTGTGATTATATTGTAAACATTGATAAAACTGTTTGAGTTGCTTATAAGATATTGATTAAAACCATATGTGAATTTTGAATTGTGACGTTAGGAAATGATATATAAGTGATTTTGATATGATGAAATTGATGTACAAGATATGTATATGTGGTGAGGCCGAAATGGCTAATATTAAATGTGTGCAAGTTATCTGAAGGGCCTTTATGAAAATGTGTGCTATCTTATTTGTATAGTGAGGCTGAATGGTTACTTAGAAATGTAATATGGCTGAGTGGTTATTTAAATGAAATCAAAGTATATGATGTATTAGCAATTAATGATAAAAGCATTATCTTATATATGTGCTTGTGTATGTGGTGCGACCGAATGGGCAAGTGTGAAATGTACATATGTTTATGTGTATATAATGGGGCCGAATGACCAATTGTGAAAAGTGGGTATTATTAGATATTTGATGAGGCCAAAGATAGTAAAAAGTATATAAAATAAATTGTGCTGAGATTGTATCTGGGCTTAATGACCCGCAGGCTATATGTTGGAATTATATCCAGGTTAAATCCCGTAGGCTTTGTGCTGGTAATATATCCGGGTTAAATCCCGCAGGCTTCGTGTTGGTATTATATCTGGGTTAAATCCCGCAGGCCTAGTGCTGGTATTATATCTGAGTTTAAAGTCCCGTAGGCTTCGTGCTGGTGTTATGTTTGGGTTTTATACCTTGCAGGCCAAGTGTTAGTGAAATTGATAAAGTATATGACTACGAGATCCTATGCTAAGATGATAAATTGAACTCGTATTACACATTAAGTGATTCAGGTATGTGATATATATATATTATATGTGAGATTGATTTGACGGAAATTAAGAACGTGTAATGAGAAGCATATGAAAAGATGTTGTAAATTCATATGTATATTTGTATATATGTGCATTCAGTTATTATGCAAAGTTACAAGATAGTTTTCGATATGCTATTTAACTATGAATGTTGAAAGTAAGTGTGGGTAAGAAATGATACACTAGTGAAATTTGAAAGAATTAAAGTTAATCCAGAAGCTTGTAAATACTATGTTTATATGAGTTTGAGTATAAACGGAGTAAAATGATATGTGTTTGTGCATAATCAGCCAAATAGTATTGTACTCAGAAAGTGTTATGTGATTTCGAACATTTGGTTTGTTTTTAAGTTCAACTGTTTAAATTGCTTAAGACTTACTAAGCTTATGAAAGCTTACTTTGAATGTTATGTTTCTCTGTTTATTTTTGTAGATCATTGACTATTACTATTAGCTCGGGGATCGTCAGCACTTCGTCACACTATGTACTATTGTAGTAATCATGTGATTTGGACTTAGCTTATGGCATGTATAGGATAGACTATAAATAGAATGATATTTTGACTATTGTAAATAAGCCATGCGGATATGGCATCTTATGAAAGTTTACTTTTATAAGTTTTAACTTCGATATTTGTTTGTGTCTATTAGTTATATAAATAAATAATCTTTTATTTAAGAAAAGGTTTTACTATTCTGATTTGATTCCTAATTTCTGGTAACGTCTCGTCCTATTCCGGCGACAGTTACGGGATAGGGGTGTTACATGCAAGCCCATTTGGGGAGACTACTCGACCCACCATCCGCTACTCTTCACCCGTACCAACCAACACACCATGTGGGGAATGATTCAACCCACCCAACCAACACACCACTAGCAGCATAGCTGCTTTATCATATATCTGGAGGCCTAGCCTCTTTTAATAACTAGGGCAAAGCCCTTTTCGGTAAACTGGGGCAAAGCCCTTTTCAATAAACTGGGGCATAAGCCCTTTTCGGTAAACTGGGGCATAAGCCCTTTTCAATAAACTGGGGCATAAGCCCTTTTGCACTTCCTCCATCCATATAAAAACCCAACCCAATGCAACATGTCATGTATGCAGAATGTCATGCCCATATTTGAATAAACAATCACAGTCAATTCATTCATATCACCAACATATATTCACAATCAATTCGTCAACCACACAGTCCAAGTCAGTCACTTGCCCACAGGGGCAAAACAATCATTTTTCACATTATAAGGGTATTTTTGTAATTTTACCAAATATCAGGGTTTTCCATGTTCATTACAATTATCAATATTTTCGAGTGTTTAAACAATGATCTTTAACCCACTTTATCAAATTCGAGCTTTTGGGCTCAAAACCCCTAATGGGCCCTACGAATGCTGATTTAGCCTACTTAACCCAAATTTTACAATAATACTAACCGTGTTAACGTGCAACTTTTCCAAATTCCATTTTTTATCAATTCTACCCAAATGGGTCTAAAAGCCCATTGGGCCCAATTTTAGCCCATTGAGGCCCAACTTACCATCGTGCACAAAATTGAGTTCTTACCTGTTCCATCGATCCAAACACTGATCTTATCGTATTTATCGCATCTACCCAAAAGCAACATTACAAGTTCCCGAAATACCGGTATTTTAGCATTTTGGCTTCTCAGCAAATATTAATCTAAGCTATTACGAGGGTTAGTACACACCTGTTACGGGTTGAAGTTGAAACGTTTACGATAACCACCACCTATCACTCAAACTTAACTAATCCAATATCAATATATGTAAATCCTAAGCACATCAGTCATACGAAACATAAGGGCATATTCGTCATTTTACCATACAGGGGTATTACGGTCACTTTACCCTACAGGAGCTTTACGGTCTCTTTACCCTACAGGGGCTTTACAGTCTTTTTACCTAATAGGGGTATTTTAGTCATTTCATCCTACAAGGGTGTTTTGGTAAATCTACAAACTAAGGGTATTTCAGTAATTTTGTAAACCAATGGTATTTCCATAATTTTTAGAAAGTCAAGGGTATTTCTGTAACTTTGTAAATCAGGGGTATTTTGGTAATTTTACAAATTGAGGGTATTTCGGTAATTTCACAAACCAGTGGTATTTTGGTAATTTTAAAACTAGGGGTATTTTGGTAATTTTACAAATTGAGGGTATTTCGGTAATTTTACAAACCAAGGGTATTTTACCAATTTTACAGACTAGGGTATTTTGGTAATTTTACTAACCGAAGGTATTTTGGTAATTTTTAAACCGAGGGTATTTTAGTAATTTTGTAAATCGAGGGTAAAACAGTAATTCTGTAATTCAAGGGTAAAACAGTAATTCTATAAATCGAGGGTAAAACGGTAATTCTGTAAATCGAGGGTAAAACGGTAATTCTATAAATCGAGGTACTTTGGTAATTTTACAATTTGAGGGTATTTCAGTAATTTGGTAAAGTAAAATATTCTAAACAAGGATAACAATACGAATGGGCCTAAAGCCTATTCTCGGCCCAAATAGGCCCACACGCTCGTGTGGCCCTTTTAGCCCAAATCTAGCCACAGATATGAGATTCACCTAGCCTAGTCTAATATTTACTACATAATCAAACAACTTATCCAATTGGGCCCGTAGTCCCATTGGGCCCAACATGACCCTTTCGGCCTATCGCGGCCCAAAGTAGCCATCCTACAGCTAGAGTAGCGAGAAATACACACCTGATAGGAGACTGGATTAATCCACGCTCCGAGCACTCTTAGCCGACGCCCAACCCAAATGAGCACGCCATACAGCGAAAGGGATCAGCCAAGAAAGGTACCTCTATGCTAAATTCAGTAAATGTGTGTTTTGGCTCAGAGAAGTCAGATTTTTTGGGCACATTGTTTCAGCGAAAGGTATAAGAGTTGATCCGAGTAAGATTTCGGTAGTTGTTGATTGGAAACTACTGAGAAATGTATCCAAAGTCAGAAGCTTTTTGGGGTTAGCTGGCTACTATCGACGTTTTGTAAAAGGGTTCTTGATGATTTCTAAACCGATAACTAGATTGCTACAAAAAGATCTGAAGTTTAAGTGGTCTGAGTCAGGTAAAGAATTTGTGGTTTATAGTGACACGTCATTGAATGGTTTAGGTTGCATTTTGATCCATGAAAGAAAGGTTATAGCTTATGCCTCGAGACAGTTAAAGTCGCATGAAAAGAACTATCTGACACACGATTTAGAGTTGGCCGTTATAGTTTTTGCATTGAAAATTTGGCGTCATCATTTGTACGGTGAAAAATGTCACATATTTATAGATCACAAGAGTTTGAAGTATTTAATGACTTAGAAATATTTGAATTTGCGACAACAGAGATGGCTCAAGCTACTAAAAGACTATGAATTAGTAAACGATTATCATTCGGGAAAAGCAAATGTGGTCGTAGATGCTTTCAGTAGAAAATCTCTATCTACTTTGATAGCGATGAATATGAGACTAAATGTGTCTGAGGATGGTTCAATATTAGCTGAATTAAAAGCTAAACTGGTTTTTCTTCAGTAAATTTGTAAAGATCAAAAGTGTGATAGTGAATTGCAAGCTAAAAGAGTGCAATGCGAGTCGACTAGTGATTCAGAGTACCAAATCGGATCCAATGATTGTTTGATGTTCTGAGATAGAAACTACGTACTAAAAAATCCAGAGTTGATTCAGAAAATTTTACATGAGGCACATAGTGGTTGTTTATCCGTTCATCCTGGAAGTACTAAGATGTATAATGATCTTGAAGACATGATTTGCTATTACGTTTTAGAGTTTGAAGGCAACTAAAAGAGATATTTGCCATTGGTTGAATTCGCATAGAATAACAATTTTCAATCGAGCATAAAAGTAGCACCGTATGAAGCTTTGTATGGTCACAAATGTCGAACTCCGTTGTACTGGACAGAGTTGAGTGAGAAAAAGATTCACGGGTTTGACTTGATCAGAGAAATTGAAGAAAAGGTGAAAGTGCGATTGTTTGAAAGCAGTTTCAGATCAACCAAAATCGCACGCGGATTTGAAACAAAAAGACATTGAATTTCAGATCGGTGATAAAGTATTTTTGAAAGTGTCTCTGTGGAAGAAAATCCTTTGATTTGGTTGTAAAGGTAAATTGAGTCCGTAATTTATCAGGCCATATGAGATCATCGAAAGAATAGGTCCAATGGTATATCGACTAGCTTTACCGATTGAGTTAGAAAAGATCCACAATGTGTTCCATGTGTCGATGTTGTGTCGATATAGATCGGATTCTTCACATGTAATTTCTCCGGTAGAGATCTAAATTCAACTTGATATGATGTATAGTGAAGAACCAATCAGAATTCTAGCTCGAAAGATTGAAGAATTGAGAAATAAGAAAATAGCTTGGGTGAAAGTCTTGTGGCAATGTCTCAGGGTTGAAAAGGGTACGTGGGAACCCGACGAAGCTATGATAAAATAGTACCCTAACCTATTCATTAGTAAGATTTTTGGGGACTAAAATCTCTAAGGGGGGAGAGTTGTAACAACATGTTTTTAGTCAAATCGAAACAGTGGTTTTGAGACCATAAATTCGAGGTCAAAATAATTATTTTATTATTATTTTAATGATTACAGCATCATAACATGATTGTGTGAAATTTTCGTTAAGAAATTTTAGCATTTGGTTGCTTAATGTGATAAAAAGGACTAAATCTCGTGAAGTACAAAAGTAGTGTTCTATTAGCTAAAGGTGTCTAATAGCTATAGAACTTTAAAGTTAAGGCCCTTAAGTGATAATTAGACCATTTATGTTGATAGTGGATGATATTGGCTTGGTATTATTGAAATTTTGATTAAGTAATAAGGTTAATTTAGTAATTTCATTAATTTAACAAAAAATAAATAAAATAATTTAAAAGGGTTGTCATCTTTAATGTCTTCAACTGATTTTGAGAAGAAGAAATAGCCATGGGAATGAGCTAGGGTTTGGCTACTTTGGAAGCTCAATTGGTGAGTAAATTTTGTCCAGTTTTTAATGATTTCTACGTTTTTAGATCGTTGCAGTTAGGTCTAGCTAGCTCAGGGACTAATTTGAAAAACTGTTAAAGATTTTGAATGATGCCATTGATGAATACATGAGTGTTTTGATGTTTGATGATAGATTATGAATGTTTGTTGTGAAATATGCAAGTTTTGTTAAGTGATTTTTCGTGAAAATACAAAATAGGGATTAAATTGAGAAATGTTGAAACTATGTGGTTAAATGCATGAAAAGTTGATAAATGTGGGCTGCTAGGGGCATTACAGTAATTCGGCTATCACGGGTATTAAAGAAATTTCATGAATTTGTGATTTTGTGTAATAAAGACTTAATTGTAAAAGTGGTGAAATTTTAGGGGTACAAGTGTAAATGTGCTTAAATGTGTGTTTTGGATTAAATTGAATAAAGAGATTATTAAATAAGTTAAATTTGAATATATTTAGATCACGAAAAGTGGAATTTGGATCAGATGGGGGGAAAACTAAAGTTATCGACTAATCGACTAATCGAATTATTCCGTCATTTTCAAATATGAGGTAAGTTCGTATGTGATAAATTTCATTATAAGTGTATTTTAAATGCTTTGATACTGCATAAATTGTGAATACAAGACTTCAGATAAGTTCGACAATGACTCGATGATAATTCAGCATTCGAAATCCAGGTTGAACCTTAGGAATAGTTTAGGATGCTAGTGACATGTCATTAGGGGATACATTAAGTTGACTTCGGGCCATGATATTAGAACTTCGGGTGCGAGTTATACCGATTTGGCTTTAGGTCATGAATATCGGCTGATTTGGCTGCGGGCCATGAAATTAGTAATTTGGATATAAGTTACCTTGATTTGGCTTCGAGCCATGATATAGGTACTTAGTGTGCAAGACTCCTGAGTATCCTACTTCTATTCTGAATGGTTCAATAGGTAAATGAATGATGTGGTTGAGAATGAGATTGGTACGAGATTATGCAGGTATGTGCATAAACCCTATTAGTTTTGAATCAATAAAATGGTGAAGAAAGTATATAATTTTGTGAATGAGTAATAGAAAGGTTTGTTAGTTGATGTGAATTCATATATCTATAATCAATTGTTGAATTATGTGGATATGATTATATTGAGTTTATTTCATACGAGCTTACTAAGCTTTATAGCTTACCTTGTTTATTTTCCCGTCTTTTATAGTGTTATCAAGCAAGCTTAGATTCGGAGATCATTGGAGATCACTTCACACTATCCACCTATCACTAGATACCTATGAACTTTGGTGTATGGCATGTATAGGAACTTTGGTCATGTTGGTTATATTTTTGTAATGATTTTGGCCATTTGAAATGGCTTGTAAATGTATATGTTTTGGTTTGGTTTGTATATAATAGCCATGAGAGTTGGCTTATATTGAGTTAATTTTCTTGTGTATATGTGTATGTGCCTATAGTTTATGTTATGGAAATTGAAGTTGGTTTTGTGATGCTTATTAATTGTCGGTATTATGGAAGTTAAATGTTGATATTAGAGATATTATTTTTGTGTGAATCAAGGTAAAGAATGCATGTTTTATGTAGCCATATTGATGATCTAAGTTTATGAGATTTTGGGAATGAATGGTTTAATCTGTTATGCAACTTGTGTGTATTGATAAATATGGTATAGAATATGCATGAATTAGGTTTGAATTGGCAGGTTTAAATGCCTATTTATGCCATGGAATGGTGCAAATTGATGTGTTGTAAGTACATTCAAATTTGGGTGGCAAATTGGCTTGGTAAATAGCCTATTTTTGTCTACACGGGCAGAGACACGGGCGCGTGTCTCATCCGTGTGCGACACACGTTCATGTTACACAGCCGTGTGTCCCCTGGTGTTGAATTTAATACAAGTCACTATGCTCCACACGGCCTCACACACAGGCATGTGACTTGGCTGTGTGGCATAAGTCAGTATACCCTACAGGTTTGGCACTACCTAGGACACGGCCTGGGACATGGCTAGCCACACGGGCGCGTGTGTTGGCCGTGTGACCCAAGTCAGAGAGTTACATGGTCAGACATGGGTTGGGACACGACCATGTGCTCCCATTTCATATGTACACACGGCTTGTGACACGGGCGTGTCTGGTGGCCATTGAGAGACACGGCTGGGCCACACAGGCATGTGTCCCCTCTTTTGAGAAAAACTTTCTAAGTTTCGTAAAAAATTCTTGATTTATCAGTTTAGTTCTGTACCACTCCCAAAGCATGTTTAAGGCGTCGTAGGCTCGTTATAGGGACGTTATACTTGAGTTTGAAAAATATTTGTATGAAATGTTAAATTATATGTGAATTGAATGTTTAAATGTTTTATAAGCTTGGGAATACTCCGTAACCCTATTTCGATGTTGAACATGAGTGAGGGGTGTTACACTTCAATGACTAAATAAGCCTCTAGTTGATAAGATCCGAAAACACGGGGCTGAAGAGTTCAAAGCTACCGTAGATGATGGTCCTAAACGAGCAGAATTTTGGCTTGAAAACACTATTCAAGTATTTGAGGAACTATTATGTACTCCAGCCGAGTGTTTAAAGTGTGTTATTTCATTAGTGAGGGACACTGCGTATCAGTGGTGGAACACAGTAGTATCAGTGGTACCGAGAGAAAGAGTGACCTGGGAATTCATTCAAACTGAGTTCCGGAAGAAATATATAAGTCAAAGATTTCTTGATCGAAGGCAAAAAGAGTTTCTAGAATTGAAATAGGGTCGTATGACGTTGACCGAGTATGAAAGAGAATTTGTGTGATTGAGTAAGTATGCCCGGGAATATGTTTCTACCAAAGAAATCATGTGTAAACAGTTCCTTGATGGGTTGAACAAGGATATTAAACTTCTAGTTGGACTTCTAGAATTTGAAGAATTTGTTGTCCTGGTTGACAGAGCTTGCAAAGCTGAGGAACTTAGCAAAGAAAAGAGAAAAGCAGATAAAGAGGCAAGAGACTCGAGAAAAAGACCAATGAATACACCATATCAGTCTTTGTCAAAGAAATCTAGAGATTCATTCACTCGATCAAATGCTTCAATAGGGTATTCAAGCAGAGATCATGGAAAACAATGCTAAAGTCTTAAAGCTCAAGCTACATCAGTATCGAGTGTTAGCAGTGTGAGAAACAACAAACCCGAGTGTCAACATTGTGGGAGACGACATTTTGGAGAAAGTTGGAATAAAAGTAATAAAGCTTGCTATAGATGTGGTTCACCAAATCATTTTATTCAGGATTGTCCCAAGTTAACTGAAAAAGATCAATTCCAAAATGCAAGGCCTAGTAATACATCTATTAGAGGGAGGCCACTGAGAAACACTGGAAACGTGACTAGTAGTAGAGGTACAATGAAAGATTCTGCTATGAGATCTGAGGTTAGAGCACATGCTAGAGCTTACACTATTCATGCTCGCGAAGAGGCGTCGTCACCAGATGTTATTATTGGTACATTCTCTCTTTCTTTAATTGATCCTGGATAGACACATTCGTATGTTTGTGACAATTTAGTTTCTAGTAAGAAATTGCATGTTGCATTTACTGAGTTTATGATTAAAGTATCAAACCGCTTAGGCAAGTATGTTCTAGTTGATAAAGTTTGCAAGAACTGTCCTTTAATGACTCGGGGATACTATTTTCCTGTTGATTTAATGATATTGCCATTTGATGAATTTGACGTAATTCTAGGTATAGATTGGTTGACTCTGCATGATGCCGTTGTAAATTGTAGATGAAAGATTATTGAACTGAAATGTCAGAATGGTGAAATTCTTCGAATTGAATCAGGTAAGTCGAGTGGATTACCTATAGTGATTTCATCATGTCAGCTCAAAAATGTGTGAGAAAAGGTTGTGAAGCTTATCTTGCTTATATAATGGATACAAAAGTGTCTGAATTGAAGATTGAATCAGTGTCGATAGTATGTGAGTTTTTGGATGTGTTTTCAGAAGAGTTTCCTAGATCATCACCGATCAGAGAAGTTGAATTTTCTATTAAGTTAGTACCGGGAACTTCACTAATATCGATAGCTCCGTACAGAATGGCTCCGATCGAATTGAAAGAGTTGAAGTCTCAATTGCAAGAATTAACAAATAGAGGTTTTGCACGACCTAGTTTTTCATCCTGGGGTGCGCCAATAATGTTTGTAAAGAAGAAAGATGGGTCAATCAGAATGTGTATTGACTATTGACAGCTCAACAAGGTTACAATAAAGAACAAGTATCCATTCCCGAGAATAGATGATTTGTTTGATAAGTTGAAAGGGACAACAGTGTTTTTGAAAATTGATTTGAGATTTGGCTATTATCAGTTGCGAGTTAAAGACTCAAATGTGCCAAAAACTATATTTAGAACGAGGTATTGACATTATGAATTTCTTGTTATGCCTTTTGGATTAACTAATGCTCCTACAGTCTTTATGGATTTGATGAACTAGACTTTTAGATCGTGTTTAGACAGATTCATTGTTTTGTTCATTGACGACATTTTGATCTATTCATGAGATGAGTCTGAGCATGCTGCGTATTTGAGGATTGTGTTAAAAACCTTTAGAGATGAGCAACTGTATGCTAAATTCAGTAAATGTGAGTTTTGGCTCAGAGAAGTCAGATTTTTGGGGCACATTGTTTCAGCTGAAGGCATACGACTTGGCCCAAGTAAGATTTCTGCAGTTGTTGATTTGAAACCACCGAGGAATGTATCTGAATCAGAAGTTTTCTGGGGTTAGTTGGTTATTATCAACAATTTTTCAAATGATTCTCGATGATTGCTACACTGATGACAAGACTGTTATAGAAAGATGTGAAGTTTGAGTGGTCAAAGAAATGTCAATAGAGTTTTGATCGATTGAAAGCATTGTTATTTGAAGCACTAGTTTTGGCTCAACCTAAGTCAGGAAAAGAATTTGTGATTTATAGCGACATGTCCTTGAATGGTTTAGGTTGTGTATTGATGCAAGAAGGAAAAGTTATAGCTTATGCCTTGAGACAGTTGAAGCCGCATGAAAAGAACTATCCAGCATATGTTTTAGAGTTGGCCGCTATTGTTTTCACATTGAAAATTTGGTGATATCATCTCTACGGTGAAAATTTTCACATCTTTACTGACCATAAGAGCTTGAAATACATAATGACTCAGAAATATCTAAACTTGCGACAACGGAGATGGCTTGAGCTATTGAAAGATTACAAGTTAGTCATTGACTATCATCCGAGGAAAGTAGTCTTAGATGCACCGAGTAGAAAATCATTATATGCTTTGCTAGTGATGAGTACATGATTGTCATTAATTGGTGATGGTTTGATATTGGCTAATTTGAAAGTTAAATCTATTTTTCTATAGCAAATTTGTGAAGCTCAAAAGTGTGATACAAAGTTGCAAGCTAAAAAAGTGCAATGTGAGTCGTGTTGTGATTTAGACTATCAGATCAGAGACGATGATTGTTTAATGTTCTGAAATAGAATCTACGTACCAAAGAATTCTGAGCTTATTCAGAAAATTCCGCACAAAGCACATAATGGTTGTTTATCTGTCCACCCGGGGAGTACCAAAATGTAAAATGATTTGAAACAATTGTATTAGTGGTTAGGCATGAAACGAGACATTTTAGAATTTGTATCGAGATGTTTAGTGTGTCAGCAAGTTAAAGCCGAACACCAAGTGCCTTTGGGATTGTTCCAACCAGTGCTAATACCAGAATGAAAATAGGATAGAGTTACGATGGATTTCGTGTAACACCCCTATCCCCTAACCGTCGCCGGAATAGGACGAGACGTTACCAGAAAATAGGAATCGGGTCAGAACAGTAAAATTTTGAACCTTTTCTTAAATAAAAGATCATTTATTTATATAACTAATAGACACAAACAAAGATCGAATTTAAAACTTATAAAAGTAAACTTCCATAAGATGCCATATTCGCATGGTTTATATATGATAGTCAAAATATCATTCTACTTATAGTCTATCCTATATATGCCATAAGCTAAGTCCAAATCACATGATTACCACAATAGTAGATAGTGTGACGAAGTGCTAACGATCCTCGAGCTAATAGTAAGAGTCAACGATCTACAAAAATAAACAGAGAAACATAACATTCAAAGTAAGCTTTCATAAGCTTAGTAAGTCTTAAGCAATTTAAACAGTTGAACTTAGAAAAAAAACCAAACCAAATGTTCGAAATCTCATAACACTTTCTGAGTACAATACTATTTGGCCGATTATGCACAAACACATATCATTTTACTCCGTTTATACTCAAACTCATATAAACATGGTATTTACAAGCTTCCGGATTAACTTTAATTCTTTCAAATTTCACTAGTGTATCATTTCTTACCCACACTTACTTTCAACATTCATAGATAAATGGCATATCGAAAAATATCTTGTAACTTTGCATAATAACTGAATGCACACATATACAAATATACATATGAATTTACAACATCTTTTCATATGCTTCTCATTACACATTCTTAATTCTCGTCAGATCAATCTCACATATATAATATATATCACATACCTGAATCACTTAATGTGTAATACGAGTTCAATTTATCATCTTAGCATAGGATCTCATAGTCATATACTTTATCAAATTCACTAGCACTTGGCCTGCGAGGTATAAAACCCGAACATAACACCAGCACGAAGCCTACGGGACTTTAAACCCGGATACAATCTCAGCACAATTTATTTTATATTCTTTTTACTAACTTTGGCCTCATCAAATATCTAATAATACACACTTTTCACAATTGGGCAGTCGGCCACATTATATACACATAAACATTTGTACATTTCACACTTGCCCATTTGGTCACACCACATACACAAGCACATATATAAGATAATGCTTTTATCATTACTTGCTAATACATCATATACTTTGCTTTCATTTAAATAACCACTCAGCCATATTACATTTCTAAGTAACCATTCGGCCTCACTATACAAATAAGATAGCACACATTTTCATAAAGGCCATTCAGATAACTTGCACACATTTAATATTAGCCATTTCGGCCTCACCATATATACATATCTTGTACATCAATTTCATCATATCAAAATCGACTTGGTATACTAGTCATTCATGGCTTATAGCCTCATTTTAATATGGATTCGATACTTTGATTACCAATATTTAATCAAACATGTTCTTAATTACAATTATTTAACATTTTATTTTACATTCGGCAATGACTTGTTCATCTCCAATAATTCAATACTTATAAACTTATAATTTCATAAATTTTAACATCAAAGATCCATCTAACACTCATATATAATTTCCTAACGTCACAATTCAAAATTCACATATGGTTTTAATCAATATCTTATAAGCAACTCAAACAGTTTTATCAATGTTTACAACATAATCACAAATTCACTACAAGCTGTCTTCCTAAGCAACAGTCATTAAATTATTTGTAAATGGAGCTACGAAACTCCAAATCAAGTGCCGTTAATTTTCCCTAGAAATAGACTCATCAAGCTTTAATTACATAATTTATTAAGCCTCTAACTCAACTCCAACAATTTATGGTGATTTTCTAAAATCACATTATTGCTGCTATCCTAAGCAGATCTATTACAATTTACTCTTAAATTTCCAAAAGTTCAAACACTTAAGAACGTACTAAGATCTCAATTTCCCTTCTTCAATTTCCTAATCACATTAATAGTTTCACTTACTTTGTAACATTAATCCACAATTCATCTCATAATTCATTCGGTAATTTCATCACATAATTTATCAAAATACCATTTCCTTATATTGATTTCAAATACATTCAAGAATTTAAAGCATAATTTCATAGCCAAATGTATTCACTATTCGACATTTACAAGAAATTCATAGTATTTTATTCACGTCTTAACTCATGATGCTTTCGGTTATTCCATCTTATCTCATGTATTCAAAATACCATTCACACATATTAGTTCATAAGACATTTGGCTATCACACATAGTCCTCACTAAATTCATACTCATTCTATTTACCATTACTTAACCGAAACACAGAGATCATATATCATTCTCTAAAACTCTTTTAGCATATACCTCATTTCCATGCACAATTCAATCGAGTAAGCTAGCCATTTTCGGCTCATATTATGAACATCACTAATCATTCGAAAATATATATTTATATATCACATATACTAAAAATTTATTCTATATTCATTTAATCTTTAAACACATAAATTCAACTTAATCGTTTAAGAGCTTACCTCAAAAGTTATCATACGGCTATATCGACTACACGACTACCTTCATTTTTTTTCCTCGATCCGAGTTTGTCCCCTTAAGCTCTTGATGCTCAGTCAACAATTTTAACTACTCAATTTACAAACGGCAATGTCATTACTTTACATAATAGAAATTAAATTTCATTACTTAAACTATCCACGACAATCACCTTCCGAGCACCTTAATTTTCTTGAAGCTAAACCACCTCATAGCATACATATACACATTCAGCTAATTATAAAACAAAATCAGCACTCATAACCGAATCATTAACTAAAATCACATTTGGTAATATGCTTAAATAATCTTCAATATTTAATAACATCTAAAACTAATTTGCTTGAGGTGCCATGAATTATTCAAATTGGCCGAATATCATTGAATTTCTAAAATCATGCTTATAACCACTTGGCCGAATTTCACATATCAAAGCCATTTATATATATTATTCAAAGTATTTAACAACACTTAAAAGTCCAAAACCGAATGCTCATCTTACCACCCACATGCATATTTAATTATCTCAAGCCTCTCTTAATCAATTTTATTCATAATAGCATGAACTCAACAATCCATTACTCATACAAAACAAACATAATCGAAAATCCCTTCATGAACTAATCACTCACATGTTACATACTTTTCAAAACCAAGCTCATAAACATATGAATTTTGGTATCAAATTGTCAATTGAACATTCGTTTACTATCTTCTATCATCAACTCAAATTTCCTCACCCATTTTCACTAAGGTCGAATCTAAAATGCCTCATAAACTAAATTTATCAAGTGGGTTTCGGGTAGAAAAAGAAGAGAAACACAAATTCATCAACAATTTACAAAACCACATCAAATTACCTTCAAATTTGCCTCCAATTGACCGAACGGTCCCAAAACCATCCTTCACTCTTCTTCTTTTTATGAATTTCAGCTAGGTAAAGAAACAAAGATGAGTTATTGTTTTCTTCACCAAATTCTTATTTTATTTTTATCAATAAACTATATAATAATGACTATATCAATAAACTACTTAAAAAAATATCAATTCATTATTATACATATAAAATATGCTTATTTTGCTCACCAAAACCATCATGGCCGGCCACTAACATTAAAAGTGGCAAATTGACATGCAAACCCACTTATTTGCATCATTCAATAATTAATCACTTAAAATAAGCCACATATATATTCAAAGATTCTGACATAAGTCCTTTTTATTTAGGAACACATTCAAATTGACAAAAATCAAAGCATTCAAAATTCACACATGCATGATCACATATTTTAGACATAAAATATTATATTCAATTATTTCTACGACTCGGTTTAGCGGTCCCGAAACCACTTCCTGACTAGGGTCAGAATAGGGCTGTCACATTTCGTATCGGGGTTACCCCCGTCTCCAAAGAAGAAAGATGCTATTTGGGTTTTCATTGATCGACTGATGAAATTTGTACACTTCATTCTGGTACGTACTGACTATTCACTTGACAAATTGGCTGAGTTGTAAGTTGTAACATCCCAAAATAGGGCCTAAATAGAATAGTGGTTGTGAAACCATGAATTTGAGATAGAAAAGTTTATTTCAATTAATTTTTATAATTTATCGAGTGATTAGATGCATGTGTTAGAGTATCAATGGAAAATTTTATAGATAGCAAGCTTAATTTACCTACTAGGGCTTAATTGCAAAAGTTGATAAATATGAGTTTTAGATGCTAAAGGATTGAATTGAAGAGTATAATTGAAGTAGAGGTCCTTGAATGGTAATTAGACCATTAGGTTTTCATGGAAAAAAATGGACATACATAGATAAAAATAACTAAAGTTTTAATGAAGGGTATTTTAGTCATTTGGTAATTAAAAGATTAAAAAAGGGAAAAAGATGGAAAAATGTGCCCATCTTCTTCATTACGCCGAAATTTCAAGGGTTCTTCATAGCTAGGGTTTTTTCAAGCTTCCAAGCTTCATAGTTAGTGATTCCAAGCCCCGTTTTTAATGTTCTTTACGTTTTTGAAGTCCTGGTAACTTGATTTAGCTTATTCTAGCAATAATTTAACCTAGGGTTCATATTTGGAAAAATACCCGTAGGTAAAATGTGTTTATTTTGATGTTTTATGATAGAATATGAAGCTTGAAATTATGTTAAACGACTTGAGCTAAGTGATATTAAGTGAAAACGAGTAAAACGACACAATCGGTAAAAATACCTAATGGTCACAAGTACATGTTAGAGTGGGAATTTGATGTTGCGGTAGGTAGATAAATGATCAGCAAGTCATAAAATATAAGAATTAGGGATAAAGTTTCATTTTGAGCCTTGGGGAAAAAGTGTAAATATGCAAAAGTTTAGGGGCAAAATCATAATTTTGCTAAAGTTAGAGTTAAGGACTGTTTTGATAAATGTGAATATTAAATAAGTTAAATTTTCTATTATAGATCAAGAAGAATGAAATTCGGGGTTAGACCGAGGAAAGAAAAAGGTTGAGGACTAAATCAAAATATTTGGTCGTATTTTGTATCGAGGTAAGTTTGCGGTAAATAAATGCAATGTTTTATTATTTATAATTAATTGTGTTATTTTTCAGCATCTATATTTGATTTTGTAAATTTATTCCTTGATTATTCAAGCAAGAATTGACGGAGAAATGATACTTAAAAGTCCCGGTTGAACCTTAGGAATGTGTAGGATACAAATGTCATGACATTAGGGTTTAAGGATACCAAGTAAGACCATACCAAGGCATGACATTGGTAAGTTTTACAAGGAAAGGAAATCATGTAAGACCATGTCAAGACATGGCATTGATAAACTACTATAAGGCAAAGATCCCATGTAAGACCATGCCAATGCATGACAATGGTGAGTTCATAAGGCAAGTATACCACGTAAGACCATGTCAAGACATGACAATGGTAAGTTTAAAAAGGAAAGCTACCCGTGTATCCTTAGTATTCTAAATGGTTCAATGGAAAATTCAAAGAATGTGCCAAAGGGAAGGTAAGATAAGTCGATGTCCGAAAGGTTCAGGTTATTTTGATAATTCATTTAGAATGTTGTTATTTATATACATGCAAACTTACTAAGCTTTATACTTATTCCCTTTCTTTTCTCCTTTTTTTTATAGTATCGTAAAGCCAACTCGAAAAATCGTAAGGATGTCGGAGATCGCCTCACACTATCAATGAGGTATCTCGGTATTTTGTGACTAGAAATACTTTAAGTTATGGCATGCATAACGACTTGGCTATTTTGTGTGTATGTCCCTAAGATAAAATTAAAGAATGGCATGTGAATACTTGGTAATTATTAGCTTCTGATATAGCTAAATAAGAACATGTTTTGGTATTATGTATGCCTAAATGAGGTTTGATGCAAAGAAACTATGAAAGAGTAAGAGTTGGCCATGGAACAGATAGGGAACAGTAGCAATGATGTGGTTTTGAAAAATCTATAAAAATTGTAAAAATGGAATTAAATGGTCAACAAGATATAGAATTAAATCTTATTGAGCTTATTTTCATAGGAAAGAAACAGAGCAAGCAAAGGAAGTCTATATTCTGAGATATTTAAATTTATGTAAGACTAGTTCAGAGTGACTTCGTGATCCCCTATTCTAACTTTGGAAAATCACTAGAAATTGTAAAAAAATAATTATAAGTCAAAGTTTATATGTCTAGATTTATTAGTGAGTCTATTTTTATTATAAACAAACTTAAATGTTATCCGATTTCTGTATAATGAGATAATTGATTCTTAGTGAAGAGAGGTCAAGTCTGCTCTACAAAATAGGGGAACATTTAATGAATAAACTATACTAATTGACCAACCCAAAAATTCTGGAAAAATTATGGTAAGAAGATATATGAGTATAGTTTTAGGGAAAATTGATGGAATTAAATTTCTAGTTTTGTAACTCAAGTTATAATTATTTTAGTGACTGTTATGCAGATGGACAATTTTATTATGAATAGTGAAATAAATTGTTTTGATTTGTGTAAGTAAACGGAAAATTTTTAATGTTCCTGGTTTGGTCCCAAATCATTCCAATTGCATGTTTTAGGGCCTCGAGGGCCCTTTCTAGGGATTTATTAGATGGACGTGAGTGAATTAAAATTTTTTAAAGTAATTTTTTATGCCCGAAACAAGTAAGGTAAGCCTGGTAATGCCTCGTGCTCAACTTCGGTGACGGTCTCGGGTAAGGGGTGTTACATTTATTGGTATCTCAGCAAGATTTTAGTCAGTTCTCAAAATATTCAGTATGAGTAAGCGTCTAGCTATACATGCCATACTTATATTTTGATAGTGTGACAACTCCTGACGATTTTAAAATGTTTTTCTTTTATAGTTATGGATCCCGCATAAGTTAGTGTAGATGATGTAGAAAGTAATGTGCCCGCTCCCACAGAAGGGACGGTGCCATATTATAGTAGTGAAAGGCTCGTTACAGTTAGTCAGGGAGGAGGGGCTTGAGAAGCCTTCTTCTAAGTTATGTATGAATGGTTTGCCGAGTTCGTTCATACGAATCCGGCCGTTAGACCTCCACCCCCTCATGATCCTTAGATGACCCATGTAGCTTCCCTAGTCATAGATACAGTTAGCAGAGAGAAGCCACTAGTTTATAAAATTATAAAATAAGGGGCTGAAGAGTTTCAGGCTACTAAAGATGACGATGTAGAGAAAGTTGAATTTTGGCTCGAGAATACTATCTGGGTCTTTGATGAGTTATCCTGCACACCTGAAAAGTGCATGAAGTGTGTTGTATCACTTTTACGAGACTCAGTCTACCATTGGTGGAAGACACTTGTGTCAGTAGTACTGAAAGAGAGGGTTACTTGGGATTTCTTTCAGGAGGAGTTCTGTAAGAAATACATTAGTCAGAGGTTCATCGACCAGAAAAGAAAAGAATTCCTTGAACTAAAGCAGGGTAAGATGACAGTGACTGAATATGAATGTGAATTTGTCAGACTCAGTAATTATGCTCGAGAGTGTGTGTTTACTGAAGCTATTATGTGCAAGAGATTTGAAGATTGGCTCAATGATGATATTCGACTGTCAGTCGGTGTTTTAGAAATAAAAGAGTTCATCATTTTAGTTGAAAGAGCTTGTAAGGCAGAGTAGTTGCTGAAAGGAAAGGGTAAAGTTGAAATTGAGATGCAAGACACAAAGAAAAGGCAGATGAGCAAGTCATTTCAGTCTACATCCAAGAGGCCTAGAGAGTTCTCTACGAGATCTAATTTTTTAGCAGCGTATTCTAGTCGAAACAAAGTTAGAAGATTTATGGGTCAGAAAGCTCAGACCACTTCAATTGCAAGTGTTGGCAGTTTTCGGCCTGATAGACCCGAGTGTCCTCAATGTGGTCAATGTCATCCAGGTCAATGTAGAGCAACTAAGACTGGTTATTTCTGATGTGGTGCATAGGATCATTTCATTGGAGAGTGTCCTAAGATGGTTAAAAGAGAAGTAATACCGAGTGTAAGATCAGGCAATGCCCCCGTTAGAAGCAGACCTCAGAGAAGTTCGGGAATAGGGGTAGGTAGAGGTGCATCTAGAGATTCAGCAGTGAGACTAGATGTTGGAGCACCTGCAAGGACCCATGTTATCCGTGCTCGTGAAGAGGTATCCTCCTTCGATGTAATTACGAGTACATTTTCTCTTCATGTTGTTAATGTTATTGCTTTGATTGATCTGGGTTCGACCCATTCCTATATTTGCATGAATTTGATGCCTAGTATGTCCATAGAGTCTACGGGATTTGTGATTAAAGTATCGAATCCATTAGGTCAGTATGTATTAGTAGACAAAGTACGTAAAAATTTCCCTTTGATGATTAGAGGTTACTGTCTTGATATGGATTGGTTGACTGTGTAACACCCCAAACCCGGCCTAGACACTATGGTCGAAATCTGGCGTATCACATTAAAGTGTTTTTCGAAAACCATGTTCTCTTTAAAAACCCTTCTTGCTATTTAGAATCTCTAGCCATTTTAAAACTTTGTGAAAACCTCAGTTTCCGTTGGTTTATTAAAAGTCATTCTCTTGTAAAACATTATTACCTTTAAAACTTTATTTCCTGCGGAAGCTTAGTTTACAGTTTTACGGAAACGTGATATTTTGAAAAATAGTTATTGTTTTGGAAAAGAAAACCATGTTCTACTCCAACAGTTATAAAACAGTATATAAAATTCCAAATTTAGAACCAGAAATTAAAAGAGGCCTTGGTACAACCCAGATCAAATATAAGTACTTGTAAATAGATAATTTAAAAGAAAATCAGACACAATAGCAGTTGTGTGGCCACCTTCGAGTCTCTCGCAGCACCGATCCTCCTAATGCTGGGGATTACCTACACAGTTAATAAACGGGGTAAGTTTATGAAAACTTAATGTGTAATCCCCTCCTAAAATAAAATAGTTAGTAAACAGACAGAATTCAAAATCAGTTTAGGCCGGAGCCCATTACAGTAACAGAACAACATGTGTGGGCTAGAGCCCAGTACAGTTTCACTTGGGTCTCAGCCCTCATCAGAATCAATTGGGCCTAGCCCATTAATAGAATTAGGTGGGCCTAAGCCCAGTACAAAATTAGTATCAGATGCAGATATGCAGACAAATTCCCAGCCCAGTTCATCATATAATCATGTTCACATGTATTTTTACTTAATTGATTTTCTCGTTGAACTCTTCGGAATAATAACTGATACTCAGTTGCCTGCACATATTTTCACACTTGTAGACAAACCTATCTGGTACGCATAGTAGCCTACACTTAGTACTACACATGCGACCAATTATCTGGTACAAGTAGTAGCCTGCACTTAGTACTACACACGTGACCTAACTATCTGATACACGTAGTAGCTTGCACTTAGTACTACACACGTGATCGAAGTTATCGGGTACGCATAGTAGCCTGCACTTAGTACTACACATGTGACCAATTATCCGATACATGTAGTAGCCTGCACTTAGTACTACACACGTGACCTCACAATAGATCATTCTATCGTTTCTATTTCGAAGGCTCAACCGGGAAATTCCTCACTTTCCAACATGTTACAATTTATTCATAGTCCTTTTTCAATTTGCAATTTACAACAAATAATCATTCTATAGGCAGCCACATTTCATATGATAACAAAATATAATAAAATAAAAAGAATCGATAAATTATTTACATACAAACTTATGTCGGATCCAAAAATGGCAATTTACCATTCTAGTCCATAACCTTGTATTTTCCCGTTTTAAGCCCAAATCTCGATTTCCTTGATCTATAATATCACATTTAGCCTACTAATTAGTCACACTATTCATATGGGTCTAAAAATCATATTTTTAAAAATTTTTATTTTTACCCCTAAACTTTCGCATATTTTCACTTTTGCCCCAAGGTTCAGAAATTAAAATTCTTCCTATTTTCTTATGTTTTATGACATGCTGATCATTTTTCCCTTCTATAGCAACATCAAATTCTCACTCTAACATGTACTTATGAACATTAGGTATTTTTACCGATTATACCGTTTTACTCGTTTTTACGTAAAATTGCTGAGCAAAACTTGTTTAACACAATTTCAAGCTTCATATTCTACCATTAAACATCAAAATACATGCATATCATTCATGGGTAAATTTTTAAACATAAATCCTAGCTTAAAATAATGGTAGAAATGAGCAAATTATGATACCGGGATTTCAAAAATACATAGAACATTAAAAACGGTGCTCGAAATCACTTACTATTAAGCTTGGGAGCTTGGACAAACCCTAACCATGGCTGCTCTTGGTACATTCTGCTGTAGCAAGAAGAAAGGGACACATTTGGAGTTTAAAATTTGTCTTTTAATTCAATTTACCCCTAAATGACCAAAATGCCATTTTTACTGTTCTTTCAAGATTTATCCAATCAAGGCCATTTTTGTCCAAGAAGTTATACAATGGTTTAATTATCATTTAAGGACCTCCCATTTAAAATTTAATAACAATTTGATACCTTTAACATGTAGAACTCAACTTTTGCAATTTTTACAATTTAGTCCTTTTTACTAAATTAAGTGCCTAAACGTTGAAATTTTCGAAAGAAATTTTCATGAAATCATTTTTTGAAATTGTAGACCATAAAAATATAATAAAAATGAAATTTTCCTCATCAGATTTTTGGTCCCGAAACTACTGTTCTAACTAAGCCCAAAATCAGAATGTTACATTTCTCCCCCCTTTAGGGATTTTCGTCCTCGAAAATCTTACCAGAAAAGTGGTTTTGGTTTTTCAATTGGATTCCTCAATCCTATAATCGATGTCAAAGAAATTTCACTCAGGCTAAACTTTTACTACCTGTCTCTTTAAATTTTACATACAAAAATCATAAGTGGTATTCACTTTACAAACTTTTTCTGAAACTTAATCTCTACTAAAAAGCTCATGTACTCAAAATTCCGATCCACACCATCATGTTACATATACATTCGCACCCGAATCCTTTCGGATTCGAATAGTAAAACTAGTCAGTTCATCTCAACCTCATACTCTTTATAATTTCACATAGTCCAATTATTTGTTAATTCAACCCTCAACTACTTTTTATTTCAAGCCTCTTCTGGCTTTCCAAAGAAATCATGATATGAAACTCGAATCTCAATCCGATTAGTGGAGATTAATATTCCATGATATCCAAAATTCACAAAGACACGAAATTCTATGAATCTGGTGAGCAAACATTTGGGTATACCAATATAATTTACACATCTCATAACGTTTAACAACGCTACATATCACTTTCCTCTTTCAAGGACAGGAATGATCCAGACAAGAAAATTCTTATTAACCTTTTCTATTTCCATTCTAATTCCGAAACGGCAAAAATAATTCTGATGATTCTTGTTATCATCTTTAAACTTTCAACATTTCAAGAATTTGTACTCAAAGATAAACAATGATCATTTCAGCATTTTTTTAATACCCAGATTATCTTCACATTATCAATATCAGATCTTCTTATTGTATACGATTCTTCTAGGAAACATACACTTCTTAATTAGACTATTCGTCTTTTTACCCGTGAAGAAATAAAATCTTATGCTCAAGTATGCACATCTCATTAAATTCTAGACATATATTCCATACAGATTGAACAATTAAGTCGACCTTATTCATCCGTAATTGATATTTCAAGAAATTCTCACTTCTAGTTAATAGAACGATTCAACATGCATCATTCCAAATTCACTCATCATACCAATCGAATACCTTAACATAAGTAATATTGATACCTCAATTGAATACATTAACTCTGATTAACTTTCTTGAGAAAGGAAATCCACCATACACAATTTCTCATCGATTCTCAATAGGCAGAATATAACAAAATACTAGAGAAAAACAAAACCATGCAGATCATAACCCAATCAGACTGACAATATATTCCTCTAACGTTAAGATCAAGGAACTTTTTCATAATATAAGAATTCATCAGGGATTAGATAGCCCCAATAATATTTCCAGTATCAGGTAATCTCATATAATATCTCAATAGAGACAGTCACAAACTGTTCACTATAATTACCATGCTTGAACATTTCATATTTCGAACATTATTCCTTGAACTATTTCTGTCGTCCCAAATTCCATAATATTACCTTTACTAAGAAAACCAATTCATGAGGGAATTTCAATCAATACATTTCTCGACATCATACCAGGATAGATCGTTTTACCAAAATTAACCTTTTTCGCTAACTACGATGTTATGAAAATTAAACAATCTTTCGGTCAATCCAATATCCTTCTAGCTCATGTCTGTACTTATCAACCCATTCTCAATCTCTAATCATGCTTATAACCATTCCATCATTGAACTCTTTGGTTTCTCACCTGGAAACTCATTCAACATAAATCTCAAGAATTTCCCTTATAAAACACCACTTTGGTAAGGGGGAGGGGGTCGTAGGGCCTCTGACTCAACTCTCATATACATGTAACACAGTTTTCATCATAACAATCATATTTCAATCATGTCATTCATTTCGAGTAACTAACATTCATATTGATTTTACACTGACTTTCTAGTTATCTCATTTAAACAAGTGTACTTATACATATATTTCAATGTTTCCTAGATAATATTACTTATCCATTCATTAAATCAGACAAGTCGAGCACATAATATCATATAAGGGCCAAACAAACATGGATAAGTATATCACAGTCTAAACTTTCATCTTACACATCATCATATACATATCATTACAATCATATATATCAGTCTAATCAATTTAATATATTTACTCAAGTTATACGAGCTTACCAATCATATTCATCCCAACCAATATACATGAATATTCATCTTATCAATATTTTTGATAAGTTACTCAAACACATGCATTTGTTCAAATAAATCGATCATATACATCATGGAATTATCTATAATCATAGATAAGCTCATTTTACCATGTACACATTTCATGAATCCTCATTCGTACCTTTCCAAGTTTTAGTTCGTCATGACTATACTTTACTCGAATATTTTAGCATCACATTCAACATGGTCGGTGTTAGCTCAATTAGAGAGTACCTTTGTCTAAACAAAGTGGCTCTCATACGCGTCGGGAGACATCACACTATCACGGATCGGTGGCATGTATAGTTTGACTTTTACACACGCTAGGTTTGTCCAAGAATTGACTAAACCTAGCTTTGATACCACTAAATGTAACACCCCTCACCTGTATCCAACATCGAGATAGGGTTCAAGGCGTTAACGAACTTAAACATTCAGAACAACACATAACATATTACCATCCATGCATGGCAAACAAGCATATACACATCACCAATATCAAACATAACATAAATAGTTAGATTTATAAGTCAAAATCATTAGCTCACTAAAGACCAATATATTTGGCCAAATTATAATAACACATGTTATAAATCTAGGTCCCTATACATGCCACTCACTTGATAATTCTAGCATATGTGTTTATATTGTCAAGGTGTTGGCTTGATAGTGTGATCCTGCCTCCGATGATCTCCAACCCTGAGCTAACCTGACAACACTAAAAGAAATGGAAAGGAGGGGGTAAGCTTTACGCTTAGTAAGCTCACATGAAATAATAATAAGCAATTTACTCACATGCTTTCCATAGTAAAACTAACTCAATTGTACATTTACACATGTTCTGGTTAAGCTGCTTTCTTGAGTCACAGTCACTAAATCATTTATATCTGGAGTTACTGGACTCCAAATTAAGATACGTAAATTTTCCCAGAAACTATAATATCTTTCCACCATAAAATGTTAAGAATTTTTGGTCTAGCCAATAAGTACAGTTTATTATTCAAATTCTCCCCGGTCTTGCTGTTTGACAACTTTGACCTTTCTTCACTAAAATTTATTTATCTCATAGTACGAGACTCAAATAATGTCTTTGTTTGTTTCTATTAAAATTAGACTTATCAAAGATTTTAAGAATATAAATTATAACCCATAATTGTTTTCCTACAATTTTTAAAAAATTTTCCAAGTCAGAACAGGGGATCTCGAATTCATTCTGACACTATCTCACAAAAATTAGAATATCACATAATATACAACTCTTTTGCTCCCCCTGTTTATTTTACATGAAAATAGACTCATTAAGATTTAATTCCATAATTTATTTGAAATTTAATTTAACTTACACAATTTTTGGTGAATTTGAAAAGTTACACAACTACTGCTGTCCAACACTATTTTACTACTAAAATTCACTCTTACATAATTTCACTTAATCCATTTTGTCATATTGAAGTTCACTCAAATATCGAGCATATTGCTCAACATTTTCTTAAACATATACCTGCACTTATTCATCATATAATCATGTTCACATGTATTTTTACTTAATTGATTTTCCCGTTGAACTCTTCGGAATAATAACTAATACTCAATTTCCTGCACATATTTTCACACTTGTAGACAAAGCTATCTGGTACGCATAGTAGCCTACACTTAGTACTACACATGCGACCAATTATCCGGTACAAGTAGTAGCCTGCACTTAGTACTACACACGTGACCTAACTATCTGATACACGTAGTAGCTTACACTTAGTACTACACACGTGATCGAAGTTATCGGGTACGCATAGTAGCCTGCACTTAGTACTACACATGCGACCAATTATCCGATACACGTAGTAGCCTGCACTTAGTACTACACACGTGACCTCACAATAGATCATTCGTATCGTTTCTATTTCGAAGGCTCAACCAGGAAATTCCTCACTTTCCAACATGTTACAATTTATTCATAGTCCTTTTTCAATTTGCAATTTACAACAAATAATCATTCTATAGGCAGCCACATTTCATATGATAACAAAATATAATTAAATAAAAAGAATCGATAAATTATTTACGTACAAACTTACCTCAGATCCAGAAATGGCAATTTACCATTCTAGTCCACAACCTTGTATTTTCCCGTTTTAAGCCCAAATCTCGATTTCCTTGATCTATAATATCACATTTAGCCTACTAATTAGTCACACTATTCATATGGGTCTAAAAATCATATTTTTACAAATTTTCATTTTTACCCCTAAACTTTTGCATATTTGCACTTTTTCCCCAAGGTTTGGAAATTAAACTTCTTCCTATTTTCATATGTTTTATGACATGCTGAACATTTTTCCCTTCTATAGAAACATCGAATTCTCACTCTAACATGTACTTATGAACATTAGGTATTTTTACTGATTATGTCGTTTTACTCGTTTTCATGTAAAATCGCTTAGCAAAAGTTGTTATCCTCTCCACATCTTTTGCGATTGGAAAGTGTATTGGAATCAAATTGAAAATCTCAGTAGGGCGAATCCTAGTATGATTCTACCTGGATCAGGAGAATCAAATCACACAAAAAGAAGATGAAATAGCTGCTTATTCTATTCTCTTGCGGGGGCTGTCGTTTCGGGATTGATGGATACCTGCAAGAACCCCTATTCTCTATTTTATTAGTCTCTTCATTTCCAACTCTTTTCCACATCCTTAATAAGGCATCGAGCTACGAGGCTCAAACATTGAACACAACTAGACAGCACTAATGCTGGTGGTGGTGGGAACACAATTTCAAGCTTCATATTCTACCATTAAACATCAAAATACATGCATATCATTCATGGGTAAATTTTTAAACATAAATCCTAGCTCAAAATAATGGTAGAAATGAGCAAATTATGTTCCCGGGATTTCAAAAATACATAGAACATTAAAAACGGAGCTCGGGATCACTTATTATTAAGCTTGGAAGCTTGGCTAAACCCTAACCATGGCTGCTATTGGTACATTCTGCTGTAGCAAAAAGAAAGGGACACATTTGGAGTTTAAAATTTGTCTTTTAATTCATTTTACCCCTAAATAACCAAAATGCCCTTTTTACTGTTCTTTCAAATTTTACACAATCAAGGCCATTTTTGTCCAACAAGTTATACAATGGTTTAATTATCATTTAAGGACCTCCCATTTAAAATTTAATAACAATTTGATACCTTTAACATGTAGAACTCAACTTTTACACTTTTTACAATTTAGTCCTTTTTACTAAATTGAGTGCCCAAATGTCAAAATTTTCGAACGAAATTTTCACGAAATTATTTCGTGAAATTGTAGACCATAAAAATAATAAAAATGAAATTTTACTCATCGGATTTGTGGACTCGAAACCACTGTTCCGACTAAGCCCAACATCAGGATGTTACATTTCTCCCCCCTTTAAGGATTTTTGTCCCCGAAAATCTTACCAGAAAAGTATTTTTGGTTTTTCAATTGGATTCCTCAATCCTATAATCAATGTCAACGAAATTTCACTCAGGCTAAACTTTTACTACCTGTCTCTTTAAATTTTACATACAAAAATCATAAGTGGTATTCACTTTACAATACTTTTTCTGAAACTTAATCTTTACTAAAAAAACTCATGTACTAATACGCTCAATCTACACCACTACGCTCCTGTTGCGCACTCTAGTTCCAAACTATACTAATACACTTTTAACTTAATCTCAAAACCTCTCACACCCAACCAAACATCTAACCATAGAAGCAAACAGATATTACCACACATGCGTACAATTTCAATATTCAAACATCACATCCAAACAAAACACACCTTACTTAAAAGGAACTCTGCAATCTTGAACCGATGCTCCTTAGACCCACATCCGAGACACACTCCTGACTTCCTCCAACCTTCGCCTGGATGGCAACTTTTGCAACACTTGCAAGCTAGAGAGCTCGGACGCATCTTTACGTGTTTCACAAAATGAGGCTCCTGCTTCAGAGGACTGTGATCCCTCTTCCTGTGGCACTCCAAGCGCCTAGCCTGAAGTGTTTCACCATACACCTTAACTCTTGCTTCAAAAACTTCTTCCAGCACTTCCCTTACCAACCTGGTCAGTGCCTCCGTACCAAGCTCTGGGTTATTGTTACCCGAAGTTGGCAGACTTACCTTGACTACAATTTCTTGAACCATCTCATGTTCGAGGGAGAAGGGCAACTCCTCACGACCTTGCTTGCCTTCAGAATCCATCACAGTACTATTGCTAACTTAAAAAAAATCTAATTTCCAGAGTATACACTGAATAAATACAAAATCTAACTTTAAGTACAGTCTAATAGAAAACTTACGGATTCGGGGCCGGAGACTTGGTAACCGTACTTTCAGGAAAATATTCAGAAAAACATTTCAAATACTTCAAATCTTTTCAAACCTTTTTGAAACAATTCTTACAGAAATCCAATTTTAAAACCCATTCCACAGACTAGTTTTGCAACTTGGCTATGATACCACTAAATGTAACACCCCAAACTTGGCCTAGACACTATGGCAGAAATCTAGCATGTCACATTGAAGTGTTTTTCGAAAACCATGTTCTCATTGAAAACCCTTTTTGCTATTCAGAACCTCTAGCCATTTTAAAACTTTGTGAAAACCTCAGTTTCCATTGGTTTATTAAAAGTCATTCTCTTGTAAAACATTATTGCCTTCAAAACTTTATTTCCTGTGGAAGCATAGTTTAAAGTTTTAGGGAAACGTGATATTTTGAAAAACAGTTATTGTTTTGGAAAAAAACCATGTTCTACTCCAACAGTTATAAAATAATATATAAAATTCCAAATTTACAACCAAAAATTAAAAGAGGCCTTGTTACAACCCAGATCAAATATAAGTACTTGTAAATAGATAACTTAAAAGAAAATTGAAAACAATAGCAATTGTGTGGCCACCTCTAAGTCCCTCGTAGCATTGATCCTCCTAATGCTGGGTATTACCTGCACAGTTAATAAACGGAGTGAGTTTATGAAAACTCACTATCTGATCCCCTCCTAAACTAAAACAATTAGTAAACAGAAAAAATTTAGAATCAGTCTGGGCCAGAGCCTATTATAGTAACAGAACAATGTGTGTAGGAAAAAGCCCCGTACAAATTCACTTAGATCTTAGCCCTCATCAGAATCAATTGGGCCTAGCCCATTTTCAGAATCAGTAACAGTTGGGCTTAGCCCATTAACAGAATCAGGTGGGCCTAAGCCTAGTACAGAATCAATATCAGAAGCAGATATGCAGACAGATTCCTAGCCCATTCCAACCAACACACCATGTGGGGATAAAATCGACCAACCCAACCAACACACTAAGCTTAGTACCGGTTGTAGCACTAAGTCAACAGGATGGCTCAACACTGTAGACAGGATGACTAATGATCGTAAATATCGCAGCAACACTGCTAGTTAACGGAATGACTATAAGCCATAAGTATCACAGAAAGGCTAAAGCCTTATACAGAACGGCTACAGGCCATACACTTTCTCCGTCCATAATAACCCAACCCCATGCAGTATGTCATGGCATAAATATTACGTGTATACAAAGTCATACTCAGCACAATCATATATATAAATCATAGGCACATCATTCATACGGAACATAAGGGCATAATCGTCATTCTACCATATAGGGGTATTAAGGTCATTTTGCACTATAAGGGTATTTCAGTAATTTTAAAAACTGGGGTATTAACGACCCAACAGAAGTTCCACCGTCACCTCGAGCGTCTTAAGTAACCTAAACAGACATAACAGTGCAAATAGGCCAAAGGCCCATTACTCGACTCAAGTGGGCCCACACCCTCTTGTGGCCTATTTAACCTAAATTTAGATATGGCTATGTGGCCTACATAGCCCAGTCCAATAATTATCACAAGTTGCAGATTCAATCTGTGTAGGGCCCACGAGCCCATCAAGCGCCCAACGTGGCCCAGAACTACCTAAGTTGTGTGCGCAACATGACAAGTCCATCTACGTTCCACTTAACAGTGAAGTTTACACAAGCGGGCCCAGCACAGCCCCAGCACACAAGAACGCTACTAGCGGCCTCTATAGTCTATCGCCCATGATTTGTAGGCTCGATTTCCCCTTGTGCATTTGCACGCTCATGAGGCCCCAAATGTCGAGGTTTTGGTTTTTGACTTTTGTCGACTTCCAACAAAGAAAGGCGTGAATACACATCTATTTATGAGAACGCGCCGAAATCCACAATCACCAACTTTGGCACATCTTAACATTGAGTCTTAATCACTTTTTCCCTCACCAACTCATCTGGTTCGCTCTATTTAAAGCCAGCCTGTCACCAATTCCCATCTTAGCTTCCCGATGTGGTATTACTTTCAACCATTAGGAAAATTCCTTATTTTTATATGACCACTTCGACCACAGAGTTCCAATCCAACTCCACCTCCTACACAGCTCAAACAGCAAAATATATACTCCATTGTGCATCCCAAAACTTGAACCTTAGACCTCACAGTTACACAACAGGCCACCTTGCCACTACACTACAAGGCTCTTTGTGTCACCATTTTAGCCTCAATTAATTATAAGATCTATAGGCCAAAGTCCAGGTTTTTTAAAAGAAAAACCAAAATAAATTGCAAGAGCCAAGACTTGAACCCAGGTTCCCTTGCAACCTTAATGACGACATAACCACTAGACCATATGCTTCCTTATGTCATTTATTTACCATAATAATTTAAAAGGCCTTCATCTAAGGACCCAGGGTTTTATTCACTTAAAACCAAAATTGTTGCTAAAGCCCAGGTTTGAACCCAAGATTTCTCACACTTCATAGAGTACTTAACCACTGAAACAAACACACAATTGTGCCATTTCCTAGCACAATTAAATGTTTACATACAACCTCCTTACGGACCCATACTCAAGACCCAACACTTCTAAGCCCAAATTCAGGGCGTGACAGACTGCTTATGACGTGATAGTGAATTGTGGAAAAAAATTTATTGAGTTGAAATGCAAAAATGGTGAAATTCTGTGGGTTAATTCCGATGAGTCAGATAGTTCAATTGTCATGATTTTTGTTATGTCGGCCCAGAAATGCTTGAGAAAAGGATATGAAGCTTGTCTTGCTTTTGTGTTGAATACTAAAGATCCAGAGTTGAAAATTGAATCAGTGCCTGTGGTATGTGAGTTTCCTGATGTGTTTGTAGAAGAACTACCAGGTTTGCCTCCTATCTGAGAAGTTGAGTTCGGAATTGAATTGGTTCCTAGTACAACACCCATTTCTATTTCTCCTTATAGGATGGCTCCAATGGAATTGAGAGAACTGAAAGTTCAGTTGCAGGAACTAACAGAGAAAGGCTTTGCAAGACCTAGTTGTTCACCATGGGGTGCACCTGTGCTCTTTGTGAAAAAGAAAGATGGTTCGATGAGATTGTGCATAGATTATCAGTAGCTTAACAAGGTGACTATTAAGAACAAGTATCCACTGCCTAGAATTGATGATTTTTTTGATTAATTGAAGGGAGCTACTGTGTTCTCCAAGATAGATTTGAGATCCGAATATTATCAGTTGCAAGTTAAAGTGTCAAATGTTTTGAAGACTGCTTTCCGAACTAAGTATAGCCATTATGAGTTCCTTGTAATGCCATTTGGCTTGACTAATGCTCCTACCATTTCATGGACTTAATGAATCAAATTTTTAGACCTTACTTGGATAAATTTCTAGTTGTGTTCATTGATGATATCTTGATTTATTCTCATGATAAGACTGAGTATTCAAAGCATTTAAGAACAATTTTACAGACTTTAAGAGATAATCAGCTTTATGCCAAGTTTAGCAAAAGTGAGTTCTGGGTACGGAAAGTTGTGAGTTCTGGTTACGGGAAGTTGGTTTTCTTGTACATATAGTCCAAGGAAGGTATTCGAGTTTATTCGAGCAAGATTTCAGCCATTGTTGATTGGAAGCCTCTCAGGAATGTATTAGAGGTCAGACGTTTTCTTGGTCTCACTAGTTATTATAGACGATTTATAGAGGGATTTTCCATGATAGCCACTCCATTAACAAGATTGCTACAGAAAGATGTCAAGTTTGAATGGACTGAAAAGTGCCAGCAGAGTTTTGACAAGTTAAAGGCATTGTTGATTGAAGCTCCTATCTTAGTACAACTAGAACTGGGTAAAGAGTTTGTGATTTACAGTGATGTGTCCTTGAATGGACTAGGCTGTGTACTTATGCAGGAAGGAAAGGTAATTGCTTACGCCTCTAGACAGTTAAAGACACATGAGAAAAATTATTCGATACATGGTTTAGAACTAGCTGCCATTGTATTTGCATTAAAAATCAGGAGACATCACTTGTATGGTGAGAAGTGCCGAATATTTACTGATCATAAAAGTTTGAAATACTTGATGACTCAGAAAGATTTGAACTTGAGGCAAATAATATGGCTAGAGTTGATTAAAGATTATGAACTAGTGATCGATTATCATCTGGGTAAGGCAAACATAGTTACTGATGCTTTGAGTAGAAAATCTTTATTTCTATTAAGAGGTTTGAACACTAGTTTAACCTTATCAAATGATGGTTCTAGCTTAGCCGAATTAAGAGCTAAGCCAATGTTTCTTGAAGAAATTTGTGAAGTTCAGAAAGATGACAGTGAGTTGCAAGCCAAAAGAGCTCAGTGTGAGTAGGGTATAGAGTCAGATTTTCAGATCAGTTCTGATAGTTGTTTAATGTTCAGAAATCGGATATGTGTACCAAATAATGATGAGCTTATTCGAAAGATTTTAGAGAAAGCACATAGCAGTTCTTTGTCTATTCATCCAAGTAGTACAAAGATGTAAAATGATTTGAAGAAAATGTATTAGTGGGTAGGAATGAAGAGAGATATTTGAGAGTTTGTTTCTAGATGATTGATTTGTCAATAGGTAAAAGCTAACATTAGGTACCTTCAGGTTTATTGCAGCCTGTGTTAGTTACTGAGTGGAAATGGGACCGAGTTGCCATGGATTTTGTAACAGGATTGCTGTTGACACCGAGAGAGAAAGATGCAGTATGGGTTGTGACTGATATGCTAACGAAGTCGACTCATTTTATTCCAGTTCGTATGGATTATTCACTTGACAAGTTGGCCGAGTTGTATATTTCAAAGATAGTCAGACTACATGATTATTGTTATCGATTATTTTAGATAGAGACCCGAGATTCACTTTACAATTTTGGAAGAAGTTACCGGAGGCTTTGGGAAAAAAGTTGAGTTTTAGTACAACTTTCCATCCTCAGACCGATGGTCAGTCAGAGAGAGTTATTCAGATACTTGAGGATATGCTCAGATGTTGTGTCTTAGAATTTCAAGCTAGTTGGGAGAAATATTTGTCGTTGGTAGAGTTTGCTTATAGTAATAGTTACCAGTTGAGTTTGAAAATGGCACCTTATGAAGCTTTGTATGGACGTAAATATCGCACACCTTTGTGTTGGACAGAGCTTAAAGAGAATCAGATTTACGAGGTTGATTTAGTTAAAGAAACTAAAGAGAAAGTGAAAGTTATCAGAGATTGCTTGAAAGCAGCTTCAAATAGATAGAAATCTTATGCAGACTTGAAAAGAAAAGAGATTGAGTATCAAGTTGGTGACAAAGTGTTCTTGAAAGTATCCTCGTGGAAGAAAATCTTTAGGTTTGGCAAAAAGAGCAAACTAAGTCCACATTTTATTGGACCATTTGAGGTAACTGAAAGAGTTGGGCCATTAGCATATCGGTTAGCTTTGCCGCCAGAGTTAGAAAAGATTCATGATGTGTTCCATGTGTCCATGTTACGTCATTACCGTTCTGATCCTTCACATGTGATTTCACAGACAGAGGTTGAGATTCAGCAAGATATGACTGATAGTGAAGAACCGATAAAGATTTTAACTCTAGAGGTCAAGCAACTAAGGTAAGTCTGGTAACACCTCGCGCTCAACTCTGGCGTCGGTCTCGGGTAAGGGGTGTTACATAGGTTTCTGAGGTTGTTAGATTGCGCGAGGTGCCAGTTTTTATTATTTTAGATAGAGATTCGAGGTTTACATTGAAGTTTTGGAAGAAATTACAAGAAGCTCTGGGTACGAGATTGAATTTTAGTACGTCATTTCATCTACAAACTGATGGTCATTCTGAGAGAGTAATTTTGATTCTCAAAGATATGCTTCATTGTTGTGTGTTGGAATCCGAAGGAAATTGGGAAAAATATTTTCTGTTGGTTGAAATTGCGTATAATAGCAGCTTTCAATCGAGCATAAAGTTGTCATCGTACAAAACTTTGTATGGTCGTAAATGCCAAAATCCATTGTACTGGACCGAGTTGAGTGAGGAAAAGATTCATGGGGTTGATTTGATCCGAGAAATAGAAGAAAAAGTGAAAGTAATTTGTGACAGTTTGAAAGCAGCTTCTGAACGACAGAAATTGTATACAGATTTGAAATGAAAAGACATTGAATTTTAGATCAGTGATAAAGTGTTTCTGAAAGTATCTCCATGGAAGAAAATCCTTAGATTTTTTCGTAAAGGCAAGTTGAGTCCGCTTTCCATCGGGGTATATGAGATCATCGAAAGAATAGGGCCAGTAGCATATAGGCTAGCTTTACCGATTGAGTTAGAAAAGTTCCATAATTTGTTTCATGTGTCGATGTTGAGTCTATATAGATTAGATCCTTCACATGTAATTTCTCCTGCAGAGATTGAAATTCAACCTGATATGTCATACAATGAAGAACCGATCAGAATTTTGACTTGAGAAACTAAAGAGTTGAGAAATAAACGAATAGCTTTGGTGAATGTTTTGTGGCAACGACACGGTGTCAAAGAAGCCACATGGGAACCTGAAAAAAGCTATAAGAAAATAGTACCCTAGGGAACCTGAAGAACCTATAAGAAAATAGCACCCTAACCTATTCAATGGTAAGATTTTTGGTGTCAAAGAAGCCACGTGGGAACCTGAAGAAGCTATAAGAAAATAGTACCCTAACCCATTCACTGGTAAGATTTTTGGGGACGAAAATCCCTTAGGGTAGGAGAGTTGTAACAGCCTATTTTTAGTCAAATTGGAACAATGGTTTTGGGACCACAAATTTGAGGTCAAAATATTTATTTTATTATTATTCTAATGTTTACAGTATGATTGAATGGTTGTGTGAAAGTTTCGTTTAAAAATTTTATCGTATGATTAGTCAATTTGATAAAAAGGACGTAATCACGTTAAGTGCAAAATTTGTGTTCTATTAGTTAAAGGTGTTAAATAGCTTGGTTTTTAAATATGTGGCCTTAAACGGTAATTAAAACATTTGAAATTTTAAGTGGACATTTATGGGCATGGTTAGGTGAAATTTTAATGATTTTATGAAGGTTAATAATGTAATTTGGTAATTAAATGATGAATTAATTAAAGAAAAATAAGGTATCATCTTGTTTCTTTTTCATCTAACCAAAATTAGGGAAAAAAACATCACTAAAAGTGCTTCTAAGGTTCGACCATCAATCTTGGTGCATGTAAGTCCAATTTTGTCCCGTTTTTAATTATTTCTACGTTTGTTAGATTGTTGCAGTTAGGCTAGCTAGCCCAAGGACTATTTTGCAAAATTGTTAAAGATTTTGAATGTTGTCATTGATGAATACATGTGTTTTTTGATGTTTGATGATAGATTATGAATGTTTGTTATGAATTATACAAGTTTTATAAAGTGATTTTTAGTGAAAATGCAAATTAGGGATTAAATTGTGAAATGTGGAAACTTAGGGGCTAAAATGTGAAATAAATGAAGAATATGGGCTTGTATGATTACTAGAGAAATTCAACTAGCATGGGTTAGTCTTGAAATTCATGAATTTATGATTTTTTGAAATAAGGACTAAATTGTAAAAGTGGTGAAACAATAGAGGCAAATGTGTAAAAGTGCTTTAAAGTGTATTTTGGACTAAATTGAATAGAGAGATCAATAAATAAGCTGAATTTGATATTTTATAGATTAAGAAAAGTGAAATACAGACTTAGATCGGGGAAAGAACAAAGTCTCGGATTAGTTGACCCGTGTCGTCATTTCTACGTCTGAGGTAAGTTCATATGTAATAAAATTTGATATAATTATGTTTTTAAATGCTTTGATATTGTATGAATTGTGAATACGAGACTACATATATGTTTGATAGTGATTCAACGACAAATTAGGATTCGAAATCCCGGTTGAACCTTAGGAATAGTTTAGGATTACTAGTGACATGTCATTAGGGGATTCATTGATTTGACTTCGGGCCATGATATTGGCACTTCGGGTGCGAGCTTCTTTGATTTGGCTTCGGGCCATGATATTAGCACTTCGAGTGTGAGATATATGAGTTGGCTTTGGGCCATGATGTAACACCCCTAACCCGTATGCATCACCGGAACAGGGTTACGAAGTATTACCAGAGTTTACAAAACATTCACAGATAATTTATACTAGTTACTGAACATTTTTCGATATCTGTCAGCATCCCTTAAATGGACCTTTTAGGCCCAATTTGAACATTAGAAATGAATCGGGACTCAATCGGGATCTCATAAAATTTCCTTAAAATTTTAAAATTTTGCTTATGAACAATACCCGCACGCCCGTGTGGTCTAGGGACACACCCTTGTGGTCAAGCTGTGTGACTACACACGCCCGTGTCTCTAACCCGTGTAACTCTCTGACTTATAAGGCATGAAGAAATTGAAGTCACACAGCTAGGCCACACACCCGTGTGCTAGGACGCGTGGCAAATTTTTTTTTTTGAAATTTAGGTGCAGTTTTCACACGGTCGTGTAACACGCCCATGTTCAAGGCCGTGTTAACCACACGGCTAAGACACACGCTTGTGTCTCTACCCATGCGCCCAGTTTTGAACATTCTGTTTCTCATTTTTAAGGTGCAAAGGACACATGGCTGGACCACATGCCCATGGGACGAGTTGTGTGTCACAAAATGCCAAGACACACACCCGTGTGTCTACCCGTTGGACAAAATAAAGCCATTTCCTAATCTTATTTGTAACACCCCAAACCCGACCTAGACGTTATGGCCAAATCTAGCGATGTCCCATTAAAGTGTTTCTCGAAAAACATGATTTTGTTGAAAAATTCGTTCGATATTAAAACCTCTTTGTATTCTTAGAATGTCTCGTTCATTGTTAAAACTAAAGTTGTTTAGAAAAATAATAATCATATTAAATTGATGTTAAATTTTAAAATATTGTTTGTTATAGAAGCTTTTAAACTATGTTGCATAAACGTGGTGTTTTGACAAACATTTATCTTTTTGAAGCCCGTCTTTTTCCTACGTCTAGTAGTTTATAGCAATGCCAGTAAAAAACCCAATTTAAAAGTTAAAACTTTGAAGAGGCCTTATTACATAGAAATACCCAAATCTAAATTACTTATAAATTACAAATCCAATAAAGAGGCATGAGTAGATGTGTGGCCATCTTCGAGTCCCTCGCAACACCGATGCACCTAAGGGTTACCTGCACAGATAAGGAGAAAGGTGAGTTTATGAAACTCAGTGTGTAATCCCAAAAACAAATAGTCAAACAGGTATTACGCAAATACAGTTTGGGCCTAAGCCCATTTTAGTATCAGTCCAGTCTCTGTTAGGGCCTTAGCCTATTTAGTAACATTATCAATGCAGGCCTTAGCCTATTTAGTAACAATATCAGTGCAGGCCTCAGCCCAATTCAATAGCAGTATTAGTACAAAATGCAAACAAAAGTCCTACCCAGCCAGCCTCTACACTCCACTCCGTCCAGCCCTACACTCCATTTGGGGATAAAATCAACCCACCTATCCCTACACTCCAGAATATAGCATCGGTTACAGCACTAAATAGTAATTGCAGCAGATATGTCATGCGTCATGGCATAATATCATACGTGTATGCAATATACAACTAGCATGCTTGAATACAGTCATACATATCATAGGGGTATATCAGTCATTTTACCTCATAGAGGCATAACAGTTATTTCATCAATTTGGGGTCTAGGTATACTTACCGACCCAATAGTAGGTCCACAGTCATCACGGACGACCCGTGCAACCTTAACAGTCAAACAGTGAAAATGGGCCTAAGGCCCATAATGCGACCCATGTAGGCCCACACGCCCTGTGGCCCACGAAGCCCAAAAATATGGCCTTGGTAGTGAAACTGCACAGCCTGGCCCAATAATCTCCATACATCCGTGTGGTTTACCCGTGTGGGGCCTATGAGCCCATGGGGTCCACATCGCCCATTTCGGCCCAATGTGCCCCAGAACGACATAAGCCCATGAAATCGTTGATTGTGGCCTCTATGATCAAACACCCGCATTTTATGCATTCGGATTACCACACGAGTGAGCGCACGCTAGTGTAGCGTCAATAGTCATATTTTTTGGCTTTTGCCGATTTACTATTATAGCAGTGTGCTTACACACCTGTTTGCGAAGAGTGCTAAAAGCCTATAAGCACCAAAGCCTACATTCATTCAATGCATTCAATCAGTCTTTTAATCACTAGGGTTAAACACCCTCTTATTAACACTTAATTCAAAAATGGTAGTTATTACCTGCCTTGATTGAACAAATGCAATTTAACCCACTTAAATCGCTGACCAAGATTGACTTCAAGATCCTTGGCAAAAATCTGCATTACAACCTAATCTTGTTAACCAAAACCCAAAATGAAAATAACTTGAACCAAGTGAACAACTTACCGAAATGTAGAACTAAGAGTGGAGGGTAGCAATAATCAGCCTACAAAAGTACACCCTACAACAGAGGCACTAGATGGTGCAATCACCCCTGATAGCAACTGGCAGAGAAAAGAAAATGTTAGACGGAAAAACTATTTTGACAGAGAGTAACGAAAACAATAACTGTGCACTCAAACTTGAGGTGGAAAACTTGACTAACCCTAAAAAGTGAAAAGAGAAAAAAGCCGAAAGAAAGAAATAAGGGAAATAGTATTTGCAAGAGACAACTACTTGAGAGAAAAGAGAGAAGTCAAGAGAAAAGGGAAAAGTATTGAGAGGAAGAAAGGGAGAAAATCAGCCAAAGTATAGTAAGCAAAAGAGGGAAATAATGATCTCAAGAGAATTGAGAGGAAGGGACAGAAGGCATTCGGCCAAAGGAGAAAGAAAATAAGAATGAAAAGAAAAGTAAGAGACTTCAAAATGCTAACCCGAAATGAACCAAAAATAGGGCCAATATCCCTTGAACTAAACGGTCTCCAAAGAGCAGAAAAAGAGTAAAAGAAGTGACAAAAACGAGTTAAAGAGCAAAGTACCTAAACCAATCCCGAAAACTCCCCAAAACCGAATTCAAAGGGTGCCTACACTCCCAATTCGGGTCCAACACTCCCTCAACTTCACATCCCCTTGATTCTCTCCTATAATCTCTCCACAAAACCCTCAAACCAATCACTGTCCAAATCTCCCCTTTCTCCTTCTAAATTTCAGCTACACCATCCCCTACACCCCTCAAACACTCCAACTATCCAAGCATTAGAGTTCCACTGACATACAACCCCTCACACTACAACTTGCAAAATAAAACACACCTTGCACATAGCAGGACTCGAACTCCAGTCTCTTAGTAACAGTAACACGCCACTATCCCCTAGACCAACAGGCTTTTTATGACATGTTTTACCAACATTTATTTAATAAGCCTACTAACTAGAGATAGGGTTTAATCAAGTAAAAAACAAAACTTTGTAAAAGCCAAGGCTTGAACTCAAGACTTCTCAGACACTTCCTATAACACTTAACCATTGAAGCAGGTACACAGTTGTGTAACACAACAACAAAAATGAATGCTTAGATTTTGGGTCGTTACACTCTACCCCCTTAAAAGAAAATTTCGGCCTCAAAATTTACCTGGTTAAAATAGATGAGGGTATTGTTTTCGTATCGCCTCCCCGGGTTCCCACGTGGCCTCTTTTGAGCTGTGATTATGCGAAAGTACCTTAACCAATGTGATGGATTTCTTCCTTAACACTTTTACATCATGCTCAAGAATCTGAACTGGCTCATCCTCGAAAGTTAGATCCAGCCTAACCTCAATCTCCTCAGTTGAGATAATATGGTTGGATCAGAGCGGTAGGACCTTAGCATGGAGATGTGAAACACATCGTGAATCTGGTCCAACTCTGGAGGTAACTCACCGGTCCCACACATTTCAATATGGGGTTAGGCCTAATGAGCCTAGGGCTTAGCTTGCCCTTCCGTCCAAACTTCAGTACCTTCTTCCATGGTAAGACCTTGAGAAATACTAAATCTCCCAAAGAATACTCAATCTCTTTACGCTTCAGATTCGCATAAGGCTTCTATATGTCAGATGCCGTCTTCAGTCGATCCCGAATTAGTCTAACTTTATCCTCAGTATCAGAAACTAACTCAGGGCCTAGAATACACCGTTTGCCGAACTTAGTCCAACATGAAGGAGTATGACACCTACTACCGTATAATACCTTGTAAGGTGCCATCTGTGTGCTTGACTGGTAGCTATTGTTATAGGAAAACTTTGCTAATGACAAGTAGTCCTCCCAACTGCCTCAGAAATCTATCACACAACTCCTTAACATGTCTTCCATTATCTGAATCACCCTCTCTGACTGACCATCTGTCTGAGGATAGAACGTAGTACTAAAGTGCAACCTGGTACCCAAAGTCTCTTGTAACTTCTCCCAGAACTGCGATGTGAAGCAAGGATCTCTATCAGATATTATGGAAATCGGTACCCCATGCAGTCTCACTATCTTAGTCACATACAGTTTAGCCAGCTTCTGTAACGAGTAATCAGTACGGACTGGTATGAAATAAGTAGATTTGGTTAATCGATCCACGATGACCCATACTGAATCCTTCTTAGTAGGCGTTAAGGGTAGCCTACTAACAAAGTCCATACTCACTCTCTTCCACTTCTAAAGTGGAATCTTAACTGGCTGAAGCAACCCTGAAGGTAACTGATGTTCAGCCTTAACTTGCTGGCAAGTCAGACATTTACTCACAAAGTTGGTGACTTCACGCCTAAGACTTGGCCACCAGTATAACTCACAAAGGTCTTGGTACATCTTGTTCCCACCGGGATGCATAGCATAAGGACTACTATGCACCTCCAGCAGTATAGATAGCCTCAAATCAGTATCCCTCGGTACACAGACTCTCCCACGGAAACACAGTACCCCTTCATTATTCAGTCCAAAATCTAAAGTGTCCCCACTCTCAATCTGCCAGAATCAAAGACCCAGTGACTTATCCTCCAACTGTTTACCCTTAACCTTTTCAATCCACGTCGGTTTAAACTGAAGTTCAGCCAATAGACTACCATCATCAAATAAGCTGAGATGATCAAACATTGCCCTCAGATCCATCATAGCCCTACGGCTCAGCGCGTTAGCCACCATATTGCCTTACCAGGATGGTATTCAATTGAGCAGTCATAATCCTTAAGCAGCTCAATCCATCTACGGTGCCTAAGATTTAGCTCCTTCTGAGTGAGAAGGTACTTGAGGCTCTTGTGATCCGTGTAAATAATACACTTCTCACTGTACAAGTAATGCCTCTAAATTTTCAGTGTGAATACCACTGCGGCCAACTCCAAGTCATGCATTGGAAAATTCACCTCATGAGTCTTAAGCTAGCGAGACGCATATGCCACCACCTTACCCTCTTGCATCAATACACAACCCAAACCAATGTGTGATGCATCGCTGTAGACAGTAAACTCTTTCCCAAACTCTAGCTATATCAAGACAGGGGCCTCAGTCAAAACTTTCTTAAGTTTCTCAAAACTTTATTGCTGAGCATCAGCCCAGTTAAACGGCACACCCTTACGCAACAACTTTGTCAGAGGTGCAGCGATCAATGAATACCTCTCAACGAACCGTCTATAATACCCTACCAGACCCAGAAAACTTCAAATCTAGGATACTGTCTTAGGCAGCTTCCAACAACTTCAATTTTTTGAGGATCAACCCTAATCCCTTCACCTGATACCACATGGCCCAGAAATGTTACCTCCCGTAACCAGAACTCGCATTTACTAAACTTGGTGTACAGTTGTTTTTCCCTCAGAATCTGTAGAACAACTCGGAGATGTGCATCATGTTCATCTTCAGTTTTTGAGTACACCAGGATGTCATCTATAAAAACCACTACGAACTGATCCAGATAGGGCTGGAACACTAGGTTCATCAGATCCATAAAAGCCACTAGTGCAATCATGAGTCCAAACAGCATTACTAGGAACTCGTAATGACTATAACGAGTCCTAAATGCTGTCTTATAAACATCAGCCTTTTTGACCCTCAGTTGATGGTACCCCAATTTGAGATTAATCTTAGAGAAGACCAAAGCTCCTCGAAATTGGTTGAATAGATCATCAATCCTGGGTAGAGGATATTTTTTCTTAATAGTCAATTAATTCAGTTGTCGGTAGTCAATACACATATGCATGGATCGATCTTTCTTTTTCATAAATAAAACCGGTGCTCCCCATGGGGACACACTAGGGCGGATGAACCCTCGATCCAATAACTTTTGAATCTGATCCTTAAGCTCCACTAACTCTTTTGGTGCCATTCTATAAAGGGCAATAGAAACCGAAGCTGTACCAAGTAGGAGCTCAATCCCAAACTCAACTTCACAGTTTAGAGGTAACCCAGGTAGCTCATCGAGAAAAACATCTGAAAAGTCATTAAATATTCTGACATCTTTAACAGAAGAACCCTCAGAATCTAAAACATCGATGTAGGCTAGATACGCCTCACAACCCTTACGAACCAATTTCTCAGCCCTTAGTACAGAAATCACATTTGACAAATAATTTCGACTATCCCCAATTACAACTACCTCATCACCCTCCGTCGTTTTCAGTACCACCCGTTTAGTAGTGCAATCTAAATTCACTTGATGTTTAACCAGCCAGTCCATACCCAGTATTAAATCGAATTCTCCAAAAGGGAGTTCTATTAAATCCGCCAAAAAGATCATTCCTTGAACCTCCAAAGGTACATCCTTAAACAGTTTATTTACTGTCACTGACTGCCCTAATGGACTCAACACAGTAACGTCACTTGCAGTGTTTTCAACCATTATACCCAAAGTCTCAAATACAATGCATGCTATATAAAAATGCGTAGGCCCAACATCAAACAGTGCAATATAAGGTACATTATGGATAAAGAACGTACCCGTAATAACATTTGGGGCCTCTCTGTCCTCTCAGTGATGTGTAGCATAAGCCAGTACTGGTTGCCTCGCCTCAGTATGTCCAGCACCTCTACCCAATGCTCCACGACCACGGCCCATACCATTTCCACCTCTGGCCTAACCACATCCTCTCCCTAACTGTTGAAGCCCTCTCCACGGCTGAACAGTAACCATACCAGTAGCTTGCATCTGATCTGGCCTCCGTGGAAAATCTTTGATAAGTTGCTCTAATGATCCGCACATCAAACATTACCCAATCCTTTTCTAGCATTCACCCTGATGGTGTCTCCCACAATTTGCACGGGGCTGCGGTCCAGTAGTAGCAACAGGGGCCTCAACTCTAACCGGCCCAGCAACTTTGGCCTTCTTCTTAGGCCTCACAAATGAACTTGAGGGCTCTGAATCCCTCTTGTTCCTACCTCTTTCCTTTCCACAATTCTGGAGCTCAACGCGCTTCACATCCTCAGTGATCTTCGCCTGATCCACTAAAACTGCAAAATCTCACTCCCTCTGTGGAGCTATCCGAACCCTCAAATCATCCCTGAGGCTGTCCTCGAATCAAACACAACGCTCATATTTAGTTGCCACCATCCCACGCGCATAGCGGTCAAGTCACAACAATTCAACCTCGTATTCAGCCACAGATTAATCCTCCTGAGACAAATTCAGAAACTGTCTCCTCCGGGCATTCACATAACTAGCTCCCACATATTTTCCTTGGAATGCAGTCTTGAAAAATTCCGAAGTCAACCAGTCGGGCTGAGTACCCTCTTTAACTCTAAGCCACCAGTGATAGGCTTCATCTTGTAACAATGAAACTGCACCTTTTAGCTTCTGCTCGGGGGTGCGATCGAAGTCAGCCATAATCCTCTCTGTGGCCTCAATCTAATATTCAGCCACATTAGGGGAAACTCCAGCAATACCCCTAAAAATCTCAGCCCTATTAAACCTGAGTTGTTCCGTCACCGACCCACGATCCACAGTACCAATATTGGGCCCAACAACCCTCTCTAAAATTCTAACATAGCTTGGGACAATGTGTCGTCCCCAACCGCACGATCATGAGACCTAGTCCCCGTCACAGGTGAAGCCGGTGCCTCTCTAGCTTCAACGTTAGGCATATGGCCCGATGACGAAGATCCAGCCCGAGCACCTCCACAGCCTCTGCCGCTGCCTCTTGTACCCCTTCCACAAGTACCTCTGGTGGTCATTATCGATTTGCGTATTATCTGTTTTAACAACTTTATGCATTAGTTTTATAGTTCTAGTGTTTGCTAACGAATATTTTATGGAAAATATTATCAGTAATTTAGAGTTTTGTTTTCGCAGATCGCAGTCTTATTACAGTTTTAGGTTTTCAGTACTGTCTATTGCCAACAGTAATCTCAGTATTTCAATTTAAACAAGTAGTTGTTTTAGAGGACTTACAGAATCGGCGCCAGAGGCTAGATAAACCACACATTTAGTAAAAACATTTCAAAATACCTTCTAATCATTTGAAACAGTTCTTTTTGAGAATTTCAAGCTTTTAGAGAAAACCTAAATCCACAGCCAAGTTTTGTAACTGGCTCTGATACCACTAAATGTAACTGGCTCTAATACCACTAAATGTAACACCCCAAACCAGTCTAGACATTATGGCTGAATCTGGCGATGTCCTATTAAAGAATTTTTTGAAAAACATGATTTCGTTGAAAAATTTTTAGGAATTTTATGTTTTGGGTGCTGGTCTTAAATGTCCTACAGATGGCTGAGGTCCTGCATTTGTTGCGGATACTCTACAGCTCGTGTGAGCAGTATCGTGTAGCATACATTTTGACCCACAGATCGTGTGAGCATGTCCATTTCACAGATCGTGTGAGAAATGATGTAAAGGAATGGTTACGGTTATATGTTTAAGCATACTTCGTGCCAGCTTTCCTGAGCATCCGATGATATTCTAAATGGTTCAACGAGTAAGAAAAGGGTTTGAAATGGTAAGTTTTCAAGTGGAATTGTGCATATGCTCATAAAAAGGATGTATAAATCAAATGATGTATTTTCATATGAAAATGACTTATCATATAGTTAATTCAAATAAGTTATGTATAAATGCACTAAGTTGTGTACTGATGATGATGTATAAGCTTGTGCCAAGCTTTTGGTTTGGATTATATTATGCTTATACTTATTGTTATATGAATGAAATGGTAAGTTATGTTTTGTTTTCTACGAACTTACTAAGAATTAATTGCTTACATAATTTCTTTCCTACGTTTCATAGATTATTGGAAGCTCGATCGGTTTGGAAGCTCATCGAGATCTATCAGACTAGCCAACACATATATCGGTAGTTTTTGAATGTTTTGGCCAAGGTTATAATGAAATGTATAGGTGGACTTATAATGGTGCTTAGTTTAATGTCTGGTTGATGATTTGGTATGTATAAGTTGTGTAAGTTAACTTTGTTGGTATATTTGATCCCTTGCTAGTTTGTGTCATTGTGGCTATATTATGTTGCATGTTTTGAATATCTCAAATGTTATATGTTGAATTTGGTTGATTATGGTCAAGTTATGACATGTTTTGGAAAGTATTGAACTAGGTATTTATGCTTGAAATTAGGTAAGTTGACATGTTTAGGTAAGTTTTTATGAATGCTTTTAAGGTGCCTTCGTATAGCATATTGGTTAGTTGAATTAGGTCTTTTTGAGAGAAAATATATGCATGTTTAGGTATGGTTTGATTACTTGTAAGTGTTAACTATTTTTAAAATGGTTATGTATGAAATGGTAAAGGAAATAGCTTGTTTTAGGTGAATTTTAGGTCCACATAGCCTGATACGGGGGCGTATGGCTCAGTCCTGTGTGACACATAGCTATGTGTCATCTAATGGTTCCTTTGTATACAAGTTAGTGAGTTACATGACCTGGTACACAGGCATGTGACACAACCGTGTGACCATACTAAAAAAGTTACATGAGTGAGAACACAGGCTAGGACACAGCCGTGTGTCCCTAGTTTGAAGGTTCCGTAGCTTGGCCACACGGCCAAGTGAACCCTGTTTCCAATTTTTTGTAACTTTTTCTTAGACTTTTCAAATGTTTTAAATTTAGTCTTGAATTGTTTCTAAGGTATTTATAAGGCCTCGAATGCTTGATTTAGGGACAATATGTATATGTATGATTAATTTATGATATGTTTATAATATTGAATGATATTATGTTTTGATGTTCTGATTGTACGGTAATGCTCCGTAATCCAGCGACAGATCATGGTTGAATCAAGCAACGAGTGGACAATTTCTTAGGAAAACTTGGTGTGCTAATTTTCAAATGTTTTCTAAATATAGGAACCTCCAAATAATTATCCTAAAATTGATTTTTGGTTGCTCAAGACACCACTGTCAAATGGGCTTCTCTTCCTTTGTTTGGACGATTTTGTGATCCATTAAGTTGTCAGACTTGTCCATCATGTGATACCATTTTTAACTGGATCAAGGCAACATCTTCATGACTCAAATTACATGCTTTTGTCGTCCACTTGGGTAGAAATAATCTCATGCCCATGCAACAATTAAAATCATATAAACTTCATGGTCCCACTGTATAATTAAATATAACACATTAATATGTAGCATAAAATAATTAAATTATGTACATAATTAATACATAAAAGCATAAAATTGCACACATTATGAAATCATGCCCATTATCATAATATGAACAAAATTCACCTAATTAACTATCACATTCTCAGGATTTCATAATTTCTCAAGTCAAAAGGTGCTAAAAATAACTATAAAAACTCTATATAAATTAGAGTTTACATATTCGAATACTATTTATTAAAGTATTGTGTTTAGAGTAAGTTCTGAGTGGGGAAGGTATTAATTGTGACTAAGTATGTAAGTCTATAAGTGTGCCTTTGGGTTAGTTTAGTGGTCTGACGGACTCCCTTATAGAGTATATGCCACCCCAACTATTAGACGATAATGTTAATCCTTAGTTTGAAAGAACTGTTTACTATATCATTATATTATTATTCTGGTTGAACAATTTAGTTGGGCAAATGAGAACTGGTTAGAAGAGAACTAAGTTACTGTAGTCGATATGAGTCATATTTATGGTGACAGAGAAAGTACGTAATCACAGGAATCAAGGCAGTTTGGTGGGATAACTAGACTTATCCACTAAACCCAACGTTTGTGTATTGTTGTATAAGGTTAGTATTGGCTTCTTGAGCAAGTTTTATGTTTTCTCTTACACCCATATTTTCTTATCAATTTTTTCTCAATAGCTTTCTCTCAGAAAACCTTTAGACCAAAATTATGCTTAAAGATTTGGGTTTGCTGTATTTGGCCAACTCCTTTGTTGTTTAGCATCTATTAAATATCTATGAACTTTAGGTTATTTTCATGGTTATTTACATCATTAGAGCTGTACACTTTAGCATTAGTTTAGAGTGTAAATCAGGAAACTTCTTGAATCTAGGTTTTTATAATGACAATTCTTGTAAGTTTGTTTAGCTTTCTAGTACAATTATCTTATGAGTTTAACCATTTATATTCTAGCTCAAGACACCCTTGAAGGTTCTTGTGATAAGGGCAAAGGTCTTGCAATTTAATCTAGTTGTGTTTTTTAGTGAGTTCCTTCTTACTACATGTGTGTAATGCCTTTGTTTATGTTTGGGTTTAAGATAAGTATACATATTCTGTGAAAATGAAATATTTGTGTGTGAGAGATGGATGTATGTTGTGATTAGTCTAGTTTGGTTCGTGTTTAAGCCACTACCCCTTCGCTTCTAAAATGAACAATTTGAATTGAAACATGGAAATGAATTCATGGTGTTGCCTTTAATGGAATTAGCATTGAACTGGCAAATCAAAATACATGAAAATTGTCATGTAGCCTCTGGTAGGGAAAGCATTATTGCAAACGAGATTAGAAACTCATTTCATAGGAAAGTGAAGAATGAATGATATGGATTTGAATATGGACCAGGTTTTGTGGCTAACATGAGGAAGGAGGTTGTGTGATTACATGGGCGTAGTGTACACGACATAGGAATAGTGTCTGGTGTATCACCTATCTATGTTTGGTATTAGCCTACTAGCGAACTATGTGACTATGATGAGTTGGAAAGGTTTTCTGAATTATATGTGACTATTGCAATGTTTTCCTCTAGAGCTCATTATGTTTTTTGAACTTACTTAGCTACCTTTCCTTCTTTGGCCTGCTGATGAAGTAAAGGAATCTCTAAAAACTACACTAGAGAACTATTGTCATTGTGAAACTTCTTATGTTTTATATTATGCATGACATGGGATGGTGTCAAGACATTTACATTTTGAAGAATGTATTTTGTATCTAAACTCATGATGTGGCAGCCCGTTTATAGTGAAATCAAAACAGTGCTTTGGGACCACAAATCTGACAACTAAATTATTATTTTGTTATTGTTTTAATGTCTATGGGATTATAGTGAGGTCGTATTAAAATTTCGTTAAGGAATTTTAATGTTTGCATGGTTAATTAACTGAAAAGGACTAAATCATAAAAAATGTAAAAGTGGGGTTCTATTAGTTAAAAGGCTCAAATGGCTATAAAATATTAAAGTAAGTGGTTTTAACTGATAGATATTCCATTCTTAGGGGTAATGGACAATTATGGGCATGATTTAATGGATTTTAAAGTTAATGGTAAATGTTAAGTTGGTAATTTAATAAATAAACTAAAACTAAAATAAAGAAAAGATGGCATCATCTTGTCAGTTGGTTTTCACCACTAAAATTAAAGGAAAAATAGCCATTTTTTAGCTTTTAAGAACCGATTGGTCTAAGCACTTGCATGGTATGTGATTTTGGCCCCGTTTTTAATGATTTTTATGTTTTTAAACTTGTTTTAGCTTAATCTAGTAGCTCGAGGATCAATTTGTAAAACTGTTAAAGATTGAGGGTCATGCCATGAATGTTTTTGAATGGTTCTTGAGGTTAAATTTTAGATTATGAATCTTTGTTGATGAATAAACAAATTTTGTAAAGTGATTTTTGATGAAATTTACATTTAGGGATTTGTTTGTAAAAATAGTAAAAGTTCATGACAATTTTATGAAATGATGATTTGATTGAGTTGGATTCAGTCCCTGAATATTTTGGTTAGCTTGAATAGGGGATTAAAATGATTAGATTTCAATGTATGAGCTTAAGGACTAAATTGTGAAAAGTTAAAATTTTAAGGGAAAAATAGTAATTTTACATAAATATGAATTGCTGACTAAATTGAATACTAGAGATATTAAACGGATTGAAAATTTTCTATTTAGGTCAAGATAGACCACGTACGGGCCTAGATCGAGGCAAAGTGAAAGCTTCAGATTAGCTCATTTTAAATTCTACACTCTATTTGTCAAGGTAAGTTCGTATCTACGGTTACTATATTCATGTTACTCAAATGTATACTGTTATGTATTCATAATTTAATTGAATGATTTATATCCAAATCAATGCTATGACAGTTATGTTGAACATTAGAAATTCGTAGGATACAAATGACATGTCATTAGGGATTTCATGTTTTGGGTGCTGGTCTTGAATGTCCTACCGATTGCTGAGGTCCTCCATTTGTTGCGGATATTGTACAGCTTGTGTGAGGAACATGGTGTAGCTTAAATTTTGACCCATAGCTCGTGTGAGCAGGCACATTTCATAACTCGTAGGAGCAATGATGTAAAGGAAAGGTTACAGTTATATGTTTAAGCACAATTTGTGTTTTCTTTCTCGAGTATCCGATGATATTCTAGATGATTCAATGGGCAAGAAAAGGGATTGAAATGGTAAGTTTTTAAGTGTAATTGTGCATATACTTATAAAAAGGATGTATGAATTAAATGATGTATTTTCATATGGATATAGCTTGTCATATGGTTAATTCAAATGAGTTACGTATAAATGCACTAACTTATGTATTGACGATTATGTATAGGCTTGTGCCAAGCTTGTGGTTTGGGTTATATTATGCTTATACTTATTGTTATGTAAATGAAATGGTAAGTTTTGTTTTATTTTCTACGAACTTACTAAGCATTAAGTGGTTACGTAGTTGCTTTCCAATGTTTTATAGATTATCGGAAGTTCAATGGGTTTAGAAGCTCATCGGAGATTTATCACACTATCCAGCATATATATCGGTAGTTTTTGAATGTTTTGGCCAAGGTTATAATCGCATGTATAAGTGGACTTGTAATGGTGTTTAGTTTAATGTTTAGTTGATGATTTGGTATGTATAATTTGTGTATGTTATCTTTGTTGATACATTTGATGCCTTGCTAAATTTCGTCATTGTGGCTAGCTAAAGTTGCATGTTTTGAATGGCTTAAATGGTGTGTTTTGAATTGCTATGATTATGGTCAAGTTATCACATGTTTTGGAAAGTATTGAACTAGATATTGGTGTTTGAAATTAGGTAAAGTTGACATGTTTAGGTAAGCTTTGATTATTTCTTTTGAGGTGCCTTTGAATGGCATATTGTTTAGTTGATTTAGGACTTTCGGAATGACAAATATATGTATGTTTCGGTATGGTTTGATGCCTTATAAGTGTGCACAATTTTTTTAAATTGTTATGCATAAAATGGTATAGGAAATGGCTTGTTTTTAGGCAAATTTATGTCCACACAGCCTAGGACATGGGTGTGTGACTCAATCGTGGTCATCTGGGAGTCCCTTTACATACAAGTCAATGAGTTACACAGCCTAGCACATAGCCTAATACACGAGTGTGTGGGGCAACTCAGAGAGTTACACGGCCTAGCACACGTGTTGGGACATGGCCGTGTGTCCCTAGTTCGAAGGTTACATGGCTTGAGACACAGGCGTGTGTCTCAACCATGTAAAGCACGCGACCATGTGACCATTGTTTCAAATTTTTTGTAAACATTTCTTAGACTTTCCAAATATTAGTCTTGAATTGTTTCTAAGGTTTTTCTTAGGCCTCGAGGGCTCAATTTAGAGACAATATCTGTATATATGAATTGTTTATGATTTCTTCATAATATTGAATGATATTATGTTTTGATGTTTTGATTGTATAATAATGCTCCGTAACCCTAACCCAACAATGGATATGAGTTAGAGGTGTTATACATGATCATAAATTTATAATTCCAATGAAACTTTAGTAAAGTATTTCTGGTTTTCAAAGTGTATTATCTTATTTATCCTTGGATGACAAACAGTTTATATTTCATACTAACTTAAACTCTAGCATAAATAGATTTACGCCAGATTTGGTTTTAAAAGATAATGATTTTAAAGCTGTGACACGCCATCCTTGGGTCCTCCTTAAGGATCAGGTTTGGAGTGTTATATCCGTAATTTTTTAATCGGGGCCCGTCGAACTACAGGCAAAGGTACCACCGCAAGAGTAGCTCCTGCCACTTTCTGAAGAGCATTTGTTATTGCATGAAGCAGATTCGTATCGCCTTGTTCCTCATTTTTTCTTCTATCAACTCTAGATTGTTGAGCACCAGCTGAATCTATGTTAGGTGCTACAAATTTGACCCTATTTTCATTCTTAGCGGAGTGACGACTACTATGAACATCCTAATCAACATAATTTCTAGATTCTCCTGACATTTTTTAATTATAAAGGATAAAATTTTATAATCAACATCCAAATCCTAACTCAGACTTGATTTTGAGGTCAATTTAGTTTGACAGTGGGCAACTTATAGCTCTGATACCACTAAATATAACAACCCTAACCTGGTCTAGTGTTCAGACCCGAGCGATAAGATGCTACAGTTGATTATAGAATAGATACACATAATTCATAATTCAAATTTCAATTCCATATTAAATAATCACATATAAACATATATATATCATGCAATACAATCAAGATTGGGTTTAATTTAAGCTTATGAAACTTTAAAACTATACTAACATAAATAAGGGATCAACTTGTAAAAATTACAAAAGGATGAGAAATTTTTGTAAATAGGGGTCACACAGTCGTGTCCCCTGGCTGTGTGAGGGTGGAGTCAAATGGCTGTGGAAATAGATTGTGTGAAACTAATGAGCATACTAATAATAGGTTATGTAACATCTTGAATTAGGGTCTAGTTAGAAAAGTAGTTTTGAGACCACAAATTCAAAATAAAAATAATTATTTTATGATTATTTGATGATCCACGACATGATTGCATGTTTGTGTGAAATTTTGATAAAGAAATTCTATGCCTAATGTGTCTAATTTGACTTTAAGAACTAAATTGAATAAGTTGTAACACTTGTGTTCTAGAAGCTACAAGCATGAAATTGCATTGGTATTAATTAGAGGTCCTTAAATAGCAATTTAACCAAGTTCTAAAATTTTGGACAAAAACGCGCATGAATAGGAAAAATTTGAAAGAAAGGCCTTAAGGACATTTTTATCTTTTGGTAAATAAAAGAATAAAAAGAGAAAAATAAAGAAAAATTTATCCATATTATTCTTACTTATGCCGAAATATCAAGGGTCACCATAGCTAGGTTTTGTTCATCTTTCAAGCTCATAAGTAAGTGCATCCTAGTCCAATTTTTAATGTTCTTTACATTTTTGAAGTTGTCATCAACCAATCTAGCTATTTCTACCATTATTTTGAGCTAGGGTTCATGGATGAAATTTGACCCATGTCTAAAATGTTTTTATTTTGATGTTTAATGGAAGAATATGAAAGTTTGATGTGTGTTTAACATCTTTTACTAAGTGATTTTTGATAGAAATGCATGAAAAGGACTTGTTTGTAAAAGGTGTAAAAATGAGTAGTAAAAAGGTGAAATAAAGGAAAATGTGGGTGGATATGAGCATAGTATAGGTTTGACTAGGCTTGGGTAACAAAGAAAATGAACACATTTCATTTTGCGAGCCTAGGGACTAATTTGTAAATATGTGAAACTTTAAGGGCAAAACTATAATTTTTCCTGAATATAGATTTTGGATCGATTTGAATAATGGGATGATTAAATGAGGTAAATTTGCTATTATAGATCAAGAAAAACGGTGTCCGGACCTAGATTAGGGAAAGAACAAGATTTTAGACTAAATCGAATTAATTGTCCATATTTTGTACCGAGGTAAGCTCATGTGTAAATAAGGCAATGTTGAATCATGTTTTAATGCTTTATTAATGTATGAAATTTTATGTTTAATTGTTACAGTGAGTGTATGAATGATACTATGGTCAATGAGAATAAGATTGTGAACGGGTTCGGCAAAGATGAGACGTCGAGAAAATCCCGTTTGAACCTTAGGAATAGTTTAGGATACAAGTGACATGTCACTAGAAACTATGTGAATATGAGCTCATAAGATTATGTGTATATGTGATTATGTGAATCTAGGTGCTAGTCTTGTATGCTCTACCGATGGCTGGGTAGCCCGATATGTGTTGCGGGTACCGTCAGCTTGTGTGAGCAACCCGAATAGTTACGTCCTGATTGTCAGCTTGTGTGAGTAGGCTCATAGTTAGCTCAAGAGCGAGCAATGTGTGATTGTGATATGAGGTAGCATGTGGCTATGTTTGAAGCACTATGTACAAGCTTTCCATGTATCCAATAGTATTCTCAGTGTTCAATGGGTAAACTTATGAGTTAACCGACAAGTAAGTCAATGATGAGGAATTATGACAATATGATTCGATTTGGTACGAGTATGTACAAAAGACTCATATGTATGAGCTCGGTATGTGATGAATTTTTGGTAAGATTGAAAATGGGTAAATTATGCCTATGAAATTATGATAATACTTAAATAAACTATGTTATGTATTGGTATTTATATATATGATCATGTGGCTATTTATTTGCATGTGAACTTACTAAGCTTTATGCTTACTCCCATCTCTTCTCCCATTTTATTATAGTATCGCCAAGCTAGCTCAGGAATTGAAGGACGCCGGAGGCTCAATCATACTATCAATTGAACATTTGGGTATAGTTAGTCTCAACATTTTGAGTATGGCATGTATAGGGACTTGGTCTTTTTGTTATATGTCATACTGGTCTAGTCAAATGTGTTGGCTTATGGAAATATTTGATTCATTTTGTATATGGCCATGTGATATGATTCATATTGATTATTTGGGTTGTAACCCTAATCAATTATGCATGCATACAACATATTGTGCTTGATGTGATTACTTATGGATGAGATGTGTGGTGAATGGCACATGTGCTAAATGAATGAATTATGGCTAATAAGTATGACCAAAACTATGGTATAATTGATTAAATTGAAAATAGGTTTAGCATGATGAATGAATATGAAATTGGTGTGGAATGCCATATGAAAGCATGATGTTTTGGATAGGTGATATGTTGACATATCAAAGGCTTGGATTAATCATGTTTATAAGTGTCGAAAGTGACTAGATATACTATGTTGCATGCCATCAAAGATGAATGAGTGAATGAGCATTTAAGGGTGACAAATGGCTTGGAAAATAGCCTCAAATTTGTCCACACGGGTAGACACACGAGCGTGTGTCTAGGCCCTGTGTGACACACAGTTTGCCCCATGGGCGTGGGATTTGACTGTGTGTCCCCTACACCCTAATTAATGCAAAACATAATGCTCAGTAGTAAACACACGAGCAGAGACACGGGCGTGTGTCTCTACCGTGTGAAGGGCACGACCTTAGGACATGAGCGTGTGCCTAGGCCGTGTGAAGTCTGTACCTAATTTTTAGAATTTAATTTGCCAAATAGCCTAAGCACAATGATGTGTGATTTGGCCGTGTGCACGGATGTGTGATTTGGCCGTGTGATCTTATTTTGGTTGATGACATCATAGTCAGAGATTTACACGGGTTGAGGATAGGGGCACGTCCCAAGCTACACGGGCGTGTATGACCACACGGCCTACCTACACTAGCGTGTGACTCTCGAAATAAGGAAAGTTTTATAAGTTTTCTAAAAGTTTTCTAAAGTTCTTAGTTTAGTCCCGAGCCGCTTCCAACGTATGCTTTGGGCCTCGTAGGCCCTTATAAGAGACAATTTGCATGAAATTGAAAAGTTTTAAAATTGAACAAAATTTTATGGCTCGATTTTGAATGGATGTTTATGTCTTAGTCTGGTAATGCCTTTAACCCTGTATTGGTGTTGGGTACGGCCAAGGGGTGTCACATTTAATGGTATCAGAGAAACGGTGTGGTCAATTCTCAAACTAATGTAGCATGTATATAAGTCTAGTTATACATGCCATATATATATTATGATAGTGTGACGACTCCTGACGATTTTGAAATGTCTTTTTATATAGTAAATTGATCCCGACAGAGCAGTGGCAGATGATGTTCAAAGTAACGCGCCTACACCCGCTGAAGGGGCAGCGCAGTCTGATAGTGGACCTCTTACACTTAGTCGAGGAGAAGGACACAAAGAAGCCTTTCTCCATTTGATGGACGCCTAGTATACGGAGTTCGTTTGAACGAACCCGAATGCTCAACCCCCTCCACCCCCACCTATTCCTCAACCTATCCCTGTAGCACCTCAAGGTATGGAATTTGCAAGACTAAATAGACCTTTAGTTGATAAGATTAGGAAACAAGGAGCTGAAGAGTCCTGAGCTAGTAAAGATGATGACCCTAAAAGGGCAGAGTTCTAGCTCGAGAATACCATTAGGGTGGTTGATGAGTTATCATGCACACCTAAGGAATGCATGAAGTGTGCTGTGTCCCTCTTGAGAGACTCGGCTTATTAGTGGTGTAACACCCTTGTGTCGGTGGTACCAAGGGAGAGAGTTAACTGGGAACTCTTCCAAGAAGAATTTAGTAAGAAGTAGATTAGCCAAAGATTTATTGATCAGAAAAAGAAGGAATTCCTCGAGTTAAAACAGAGCCGAATGACGAGCTCGAATTTCTGAAACTGAGCAAATACGCTCGAGAATGTGTATCGACTGAGGCCATCATGTTCAAATAATTTGAAGATGGATTAAACGAAGACATCTGATTGTTGGTAGGTGTTCTTGAACTGAGAGAATTTGTTGTGCTTGTAGAGAGAGCTTGTAAAGTCGAGGAATTGACTAAAGAGAAGGGAAAAGCTGAGTTAGAGTCTCGAGATTTGAAAAAGAGACAGATGGGTAAACCATTTCAGTCTTTAACTAAGAAACCGAGAGAGTTTAATACTCGATCAAGTGTTTCAGCTGGGTTTTCGATCAGGAACCACGGGAAACAGTATTCGAGTCATAAGCCTCAGACTACTTCAATAGCGAGTATGAGTAACGTTCAGCCTAATAGATCTAAATGTCAACATTGTGGCACACATCACCCCGGTGAATGTTGGATGAATAGCCAAGCATTTTTCAAGTGTGGTTCTCATGATCATTTTATCAAGGATTGTCCTGAGACGGTTGGAAAGGAAAAATTTCAGAGTGCAAGATCAGGCAATGCTACCTCTAGAGGTAGACCACAGAAGAATTTAAGAAGTGGAATGAGTAGTAAGAGTGCACCTAGGGAACTAGCTGTGAGGCCCGAGGGTAGACCACCTGCGAGGACTTATGCCATTCGCACTCGCAAAGAGGCTTCATCCCCTTATGTGATTACGGGTACTTTTTCTCTCTATGATACTTCTATTGTTACTTTGATTGATCCGGGTCTACTATGTATGTGAGAAATTGGTGTCTAGCATGAATATGCCCTTTGAGTCTACAAAATTCGTGATAAAAGTGTCAAACCTCCTAGGCAAGCATGTGATAGTTGACAAAGTATGTAAGAATTGCCCTTTAATGATTAGAGGTCATTATTTTCCAGCTAATCTCATGCTTTTGCCGCTTGATGAATTTGATATAACAATGGTATGGATTGGTTGACCATGCATGATGTAGTAGTAAACAGTGGAAGGAAATCATTGAATTGAAATGTGAAAGTGGTGATACTCTTCGGGTTATATCTGATGAATCGGATAGCTTGCCAATAGTGATTTCTTCTATGACTGCTCAGCGATGTCTGAAAAAGGGTTATGAAGCTTATCTTGCCTATGTATTGAATACGAAGGAGTCTAAGCTGAAAATTGAGGCAGTAACGGTAGTATGCGAATATCTAGATGTGTTCTCGAAACAATTTCCTGGATTACCTCCAATTAGGGAAATTGAATTATTAGTTCCGGGTACGGTGCCCATTTCTATTGCTCCGTATAGGATGGCTCCAACGGAGTTAAGAAGTTAAAAGTCCATTTACAAGAGTTAGTGGATAAAGGTTTCGCGAGACCCAGTCATTCTCTGTGGGGCGCATCGATGCTATTTCTGAAAAAGAAAGATGGTTCAATGAGATTTTCCATAGACTACCGACAACTCAATAAGGTAACCATAAAGAACAAGTACCCCTTACCAAGAATCAATGACTTGTTTGACCAATTGAAGGGAGCCACGGTATTTTCAAAGATAGACTTGAGGTCTGGTTACTACCAGTTGAGAGTTAAAGATTTGGATGTACCAAAGACTGCATTTCAGATGAGATATGGTCACTCTAAATTTTTCGTTATGCCTTTTGGTTTAACGAATGCTACCATGGTTTTTATGTATCTAATGAATCATATTTTCTAACCATACTTGGATAAATTTGTGGTTGTTTTCATTGATGATATACTGATTTATTCTCATGATGAGGCTAAGCATGCCGAACATTTGAGAACGGTTTTGTAAACCTTAAGAGACAAGCAGTTGTATGCTAAGTTTAGTAAGAGTGAGTTTTGAGAAGTTGGATTCTTAGGGCACATTGTAACAGTTCAGTTTAGAACCTAGTCGGAATAGTAGTTTCAGAACCACATATCTAGTTAGAAAAATATTTAAATATTATTTTTCGTGTTTCTGATATGTGAATGAGCATGTGTGAAAGTCTCGTATAGAAATTTGAATGTTTGTGTGCTTAATTTTGAAAAAAAGGACTTAATCGTGTAAAATGTAAAGGTTCCTGCTATATGTTAAAAGTGCCTAATTGATTTGGCTTATTATTTGAGAGGTTCTTATGTGGTTATTATGCCATTTATAAGGTTAATGGACATGTATGACCTTAATATTTATGTTTTAATAGTTTTATACTAAAGGGTAAAATGGGAATTTAATTAATATGTTAATTAAAATAAAACCAAAAGCATGAAAATGGCCATTAACGTCCATTTTTCCGAAATTTGATGAACAAAATAAAAGAGAAAAAGCTTCCTAGGTTTCGACCATTGAATTCCTTGTTTAAGGCATGGATTTTGTTCGGTTTTTGATAATTTCTATGTTATTGTAATCATTGTTTCGTATGCTAACAAGCCCATGCCTCAATTTCTGATTTTGATAATGATTTTGAAATGTGCCGTGGATAAATTCGTGAACTTTATGTTGTTAATTGAAGAAATATGAAAGTTTGATGTTGGGTTTATATGTTTTGTCTTTGGATTTTTGATGATTTTGAGTAATTTGGGCTAAATTGTAAAAATGTTATTTTGAGGGACTAAAGTATGAAATAAATGAAATGTGTGGACTTGTATTAGAGCTATGAATATTCGGCCAAGCATGAGTATATGCAAATTATGTGTATTTTGTGATTTTGTGAATTAGGAACTAAAGTGTAAAAATGTAAAAATGTGAGGGCTAGTTTGTAAATTGCCCTAAATATGTGTTTATGGATTGTTTTGAATGAATTTATGATTGAATAAGTTAAATTTGAATTTATATAGATCAAAAATTAAAGAAAACGGTTTTAGATCGAGGGAAGTTGAAAGTTATTGAGTAACCGATTTCATCCATCCAAATCCGTACGAGGTAAGTCAATATACAATAAACGTGTTTGAGTTGAATTATTATTGTTCATATGATATTGAATTGTGATGAATGAATATTCAAGCTCAATATGTGCTATTCGAGAAAGTATCGACAAAGTTTTGACATCTGAAAAGCTCCGTACGAACTCTAGGAATAGTTAGGATACATATGTCATGACATAGGATTGCATTATGTGATTTCGTGTAAGACCATGTCTGGGATGTTGGCATCAACTTCTATTTTACATGTAAGACCATGTCTGGGACATCGGTATCGTATCTGATTTCATGTAAGACCCTGTCTGGGACAGTGGCATCGATGTTTGATTACATGTAAGACCATGTCTGGGAAGTTGGCATTGTATATGTTCTCTGAGCTATCCGCGTATCCTTAGGTTTCTGAACGGTTGAACGGGCATTCCGAGAAAATGAATGAATAAGTGAATATGTATCCAATTCAGGTACGTTTGAATTGTGTACTATGTTTGAAAATGAAAGGTAAGTATATGTGCAAATGATGATCTATGATCCAGGTATATGAATATGAGGTTTGTGTTGGTATTTGGCTCCAAATTATAAGTAATTGATGATGTTTATATGCTTTAAATGATAGATTTATTCGAATATGGCTTACTAAGCTTTTAAAAGCTTACTTTGTGTGTGTTTACATTGTTTTTTTTAGATATCAAAGCTACTGTGAGCTTGAGGATCATCGAGGATCGTCACCACACTATCGAATCTCATTTTGGTACCTTTTGAAAATGTATATAGTAAAGTATGGCATGTCTAAGCTAGAACTACTTTGGATAGGATTTGTAATGTTTATATTTAGATATGTGATATGGCTTGATATGGTTGTGTTTATGTTTTGATTTTGGTATATGAAATGTGATGCAAAATGATCTATTTTATGTGTTCATGAATGGCTAAGAGAAATGGTAAGTTTGGCAAGTTTTAGTATGAGATTTGGTCATGAGTTTATATATTATGAAACCATATGGTTTGATATGATTTGATCTTATGTTTTGGCACAATTGAGTTGAGTTTATAAGCATGTAAATGGTTGATAATGTTATGGCATGAATGTTGTATGGTTTGGTATAGATATTGGCTGAAATGGTTGTGCATATATGTTTGGTTTGGTGTTTGTATGTTGACCCAAATTGGGGTGGCAAATTGGCTATTCAAATGGCCTATTTTTGTCCACATGGGTAGAGATATAGGCATGTGTCTCAGCCGTGTGCGACACATGGCTATGTGGCACGGTCGTGTGTCCCTGGGGTACCCTACAATTGTAAGTCAAGCTCGAGCACGGTCAAGGCACACGGGCATGTGGCTAGTCGTGTGGCCGAAGTCAGATTCGACCACAGCCAAGGCACATAGGCGTGTCTTGTGGCCGTATAAGCAAGTCAGTTTGTACTCCCTGTTTCGACACGGCCTAGACACATGAGCGTGTCTAATGCCGTGTAAGGTACACGGCCTGTTTACACAGGCGTGTGACCTATACTTCTTTGAAAATGTTTAAGTTTTGAAAAAAATTGTATGTGTTCAGTTTAGCCCCGACTCCTTTCTGACTATGTTTAAGGTCTCGATGACCTATATAAGGGACTCTATATTGATGTTGATCTCTGATGCTTTGATGTTTATAAAATGAAAATTAAATGTTTCGATTTGTCTGGTAATGCCTTTAACCCTAATTCGATAATGGATATGGGTTAGGGGTGTTATATTTTATTGGTATCAGAGCTATAGTTTAGTCGGTTCTTGGACTACCACAGCATATGTGAGTCTAGCTATACATGCCATATTTATGAACTACGATAGTATGATGAATCCTGACACTGAAATGTGCTTTTATATAGCAAATAGATCCCGAAAGAGCCGTAGCAGATGATGTCGATAGCAATGCACCTGCTCCCATGCAAGGGTCGGCGCCATCCTATTCTAGACCGGCTACGAGTAGTCGTGATGGTGAGGCTAGACAAGCCTTTTATCAAAAGATGAACAATTGGTTTAGCCAATATGTTAGAACCAATCTGGCTGTACAACAACCTCCACCCCCGGTTAATTCGCCACAAGCTCCTGTTATGCAATCAGTGAATCCGGTTAAGATAAGTAAGCCTCCGGTAGATAAGATTAGAAAGTATGGGGTAGAAGAGCTTTGAGCTACAATGAATGATGGTGCTGAAAAGGCCGTGTTCTGGTTAGAGAACTATATCGGAGTGTTTGATGAATTGTCTTTGAATCTTAATGTGACAGCCCTATAGTGACCTTAGTCGGAAAGCGATTTCGGGACCGCTAAACCGAGTCACCAAATTATTTGAATATGATATTTATGGTCTAAAATATGTGAATATGAATGTGCAAAAATTTTAAGCTTCGATTTAGTTAATTGCATGTGAATGTAGTACATAGGACTTGTGTGACACTTTTGAAATGTGATAGGCTAATCTACAAGGATCTAATAGTGCATGTAATCAAAAGGGAGGACTTGCATGTCAATTTTTCCCTCCTAATTAGTAGTGGCTGGCCATGAGCATGGGTGGACAAAATGTTATGGCTAAAAACATGTCATAAACATGTTGGGTTAATGCATTATCTAAGGAATAATAAAATAAAGAGCATGGGCAATAAAGTATTAGTGTTAGTATGATGATGAAAAAAAAAATTGTCTCATCCATGTTCCCCCCCCATTTTGCCGAAACTAGAAGAAAAAAAAAGGCTTCATTCTTTGGTTGTTCTTGGCCGAATAGAAGAAAGAGAAGAAGGGGGAAGAGCTTGAGAAAATCGGCTATGGTGGTTTGCTAGACTAAGGTATGTTTGATGTTGTCCATGAGATTCATGCATGTTTTTAGTTGTTAGTTTGAGTTCTAACTAGCCCATGGTTCAAATCCTTACTATGTCATGGAGATGATATTTGGCTAAGGTGGATTTGTGTTGATGTCATTTGCATGCTAAAAGTGAAGCTTTGTAATGATGCATGTGATGGTGGATTGATGACTCTTGAAGCTTGTTTTTAGCATTTTTGAGTGAGACATTAAGTTCTTTGTTTAACCATGACCAAAATTGAAATGGTATGGTGTTGTGATGCATTCGGCCATGGTAGGAAGTAGAAGGGAAATATGGTTGTTGTTAGATGAAGTAGAGTCTAACAAATGAACACATATGTGCATTAGTTGCTAGATAGAGAAGAATCGGCTAGCAAGTTGTGTGCCAAGGCCGAATATAATTTTGTATATTAATGAGTAATGCATGTGTTGAATTGATGGAAAGGGAGAGGATGCTTTAATAGTGTATATATGTGTATTAGCCAAGTTTTGAACTTGAAACAAAATGGTGTTTAGTCAATACAAGTGACCATACTTGTAGAATGTATTAAGTGTTGCAATCGGCCTTAGCATAGATGTGTATGTTCGGCCACATGAATGAGTACATAAGTTGATGTGTATGTTCGGCCATAGGTAAGCATATTGATGGCTTTATCTTGACTTAGAAAATTCGGCTAAGGGGAATATTAGCTAATATGTTGAATTCGATTCGTGATTTCGTACATATAGGACTTTAATGTCTAATGTATATATGGGCTAAGTACCTTGAGCTTCTCTTTTGATGTTCGAATGAATTGTATTAAATTGCTTAAGGTGATTAAAATGCGTATGACCATTGTGTATTTGAGCTAGAAGGTGGCTATATGACCTATTAAATTTCTTGTCATATTCGACCATAAGCTAGCATAATGAGACTTTAATAAGTTAAACTTGTGTGAACTAGCTCAAAAGCCTAGAGGAACAAAGTTGGATAAAGGGAAGGAAAAAGTGATTGAATAGCCGTTGAAGCCGTTCGACAACATCCGAGGTAAGTTTTCGAGTAATGGAGCTTAGATTATGATTCGATTAGATTATGTCTTAAGTAAATCAAAATCATGCTCTTTGTATGTGACTATTGAGCCGAAATTTGTAAGTGTGATAAGTGTTTTGTGTTTGAGCTTTAGTAATGAAAATGAAATATGGATGTGTCATGATTTATTGATATATGTGCATGGTTATTCGAATGATATCCGGGCTAAGTCCCGAAGGCTTTTGTGCTAGCTGACTATAACCGAACTAAGATCCGAAGGCATTCGTGCGAATTGCTATATTCGGGCTAAGACCCGAAGGCATTTGTGCTAGCGATTATATCCGGGCTAAGTCCCGAAGGCATTTATGCTAGTGACCACATCCGGGCTAAGACCCGAAGGCTTTGTGCAAGTAGTTATATCCGGCTAAATCCCGAAGATTTCTTGAGTTTGGGAATGAGCGATCTTGCTGTAAAAATTTCAGTTAATACGCTTGTAAAATCCCAACAATGAGGTATGTTTCGTATGTGCATTGGAATAGTTGATTCCCTTCGAATAATATTCGCTCAGTCGAGTAATGAGCTACCGGTATTTGGCTAAGATGATCCCCTTATGTATGAATATAGGGGTTGGAATGTGAAGTAGGAATGATTTGAGAATATGTATATATGGAATTATCCGTTTAGTTATATGAATGCTATACTTCAGTTGTGCTTAGATTCTTTGCTCAAAACTTACTAAGCATTTAATGCTTACTCTGTTTATTTAATTCTCTGTTTTATAGATTTTGGTTCTTCAGCTATCGGACTCGGGATTTTTGAAGTCGAAGTCGCCCACCCTATCAAAGCTCCTTTCGGTATACTTTTGGTTGAACTTTGAAATGGCATGTATAGGACTACCCTTTGTTGTTGGTCATGTACCCTTCGGTTTTGTGTAAATTTGGATAGCCATGCGAAAATGGCTTAAATATACTTTGATCATAGCATTATAATCGTTTTGTATGTTGTCCGTCGAGAGGTATGGAATTTGTTGGTAACGGTTAGCCATGGGAATGGTTATTCATGATCACTTTTGGTATATGTATGACAAACTCTAGTTGATCCATGGAGGATCATGAAATAGGTAAAGTTTACCTTAAAAATAGATGCTGGCAGTAGCAGTGATGTGGATGTGAAAAATCACTAAAAATAGTAGAAATCGAATTAAATAGTGAATAAATTATGTAATCGAACCTTGATGAATCTATTTTCATAGGAAATTAACGAAACGTTCATATGAACAGTATATTATGAGATATTAAAGTTTTCGTGAGACAGGGCCAGAACAGTTTCTGGATCCCCTAATCTGACTTTGGAAATTCATTATAAATTAACCAGATACATTTAGAAGTTATTCCATATATTTATAGATTCCTTTTTGAGTCTAGTTTCTATAGAAACAAATGGCATCAGTATTGAAGCCCTGTACAGGGAGATATCCAAGTCGTAATGCATGAAGGTCAGTGTAGTCGAACCCTGTAACAGGGGAGACTTTAACTAATAAACTGTACTAATTGGCCTGACCAAAAATTCTAGAAAAAAATCTGTAGATGGACATATGAGTCTAGTTTCATGGAAAAATTACGAAACTAATTTTCGAGTTTTGGAACTCAAGATATGATTTTTAAGGTGACAGTGACGCAGTTAGCCAACTGCCTGGAATTTTTTTAAAGTGGACTGTGTAAGTAAATTAATTAAGTCGGTTAGCACCTCGTGTTCGACTCCGACAACGGTCTCGGGTACGGGGTGTTACAATTTTATTGGTATCAGAGCCACGGTTTAGTCGATTCTAGGACTACCGTAATACGTTTGGGTCTAGCTATACATGCCATTTTGTGATTATTTGATAGTGTGGTGATTTCTGACAATTGAAATTGTGTTTATTTATAGCAATGGATCCCGATCCCGACCGAGTGGTAGCTGATGATCTTGAGAGTGTAGCGCCTGCTCCTGCACAAGGGACAGCGCCGGTGGACTCTCAACCTAATGCTAGTAATCCGAATGATGAAGCTAGACAAGCTTTCTATAGCGTGATGAATGATTGGTTCAACCAATACATTCGAACTAATACGGCTGTTCCACAACCTCAATTCCCGACAAACACAACCCCCGCACCTACGATACCTCCGGTAGCTGACCAAATAAGGTCAAATAAGCCCCCAGTTGACAGAATCCGAAAGCATGGGGCTACTGAATTTAAAGCTACGGACAGCGATGATGCCGAGCAAGCGGAATTTTGGTTGGACAACACTATCTGGGTACTCGATGAGCTATCTTGCACACCCGATGAGTGCCTAAAGTGTACTATCTCCTTGCTACGTGATTCTGCCTACTATTGGTGGAATACGTTGACTTCTATTGTGCCCAGAGAGCAAGTAACTTGGGAGTTTTTCCAAGCCGAGTTTCGAAAGAAGTATATCAGTCAGAGATTCATTGATCAAAAACGGAAGGAATTTCTTGAACTTAAACAAGGTTCCATGTCGGTTACCGACTATGAACGAAAATTTGTAAGGCTTAGCCGGTACGCGCGGGAATGCATTTCTTCAGAATCCGTGATGTGTAAACGTTTCGAGGATAGGCTGAATGATGATATAAAGTTGTATGTTGGCATTTTGGAAATCCGACAATTTGTGGCACTTGTCGAGCGGGCTTGCAAAGCCGAGGAGCTCAGTATGGAGAAAAGAAAAGCTGAGGTGGAAGCAAAGGAGTTTCGTAAGAGGTCTTCGGGGAAGCCCTTCCCACAGTCATCAAAGAAATTTAGAGATGGCTTAGGCCGATCTAGAGACACTTCGGGCCTATCTAGACGAGATCGCGATCGACCCCCTGTGAGTGCACGAGTCACTTCGGTCGCCAGTGTTGGGAATGACCGTCGAGACAGAATGGAGTGTCAGTATTGTGGTAAATGGCACTCGGGGAGTTGTAGATTCCATGACCGCTCCTGTTACAAGTGCGGATCAGTTGACCACTGCATTAAAAATTGCCCGAGGTTGTCTGAACAGAATGTAAATCAGAGTGGGAAACTGGGTGCTACCACTGCTCGAGGTAGACCATCTAGAAATACGGGCAATGCTAGTGGTGGTCAGAGAGGATCTAGGGATGCTACGACTAGATCTGAGGCTCGTGCTCCTGCTAGGGCTTATGCTATACGCGCACGCGAGGATGCTTCCTCGCCAGATGTTATTACCGGTACTTTTACTCTCTTTGATACTAATGTGATTGCTTTGATTGACCCTGGTTCTACTCATTCTTATATATGTGAAACCTTAGCATCCAGTAAGACTTTACCTATTGAGTCTACTGAGTTCGTAATTCGGGTGTCAAATCCCTTGGGTCGTTACATGCTTGTCGACAAAGTGTGTAAGAAATGTCCCCTAGTAATTCGAGGTTCCTGTTTTCCGGCGGACTTGATGCTTTTGCCATTTGATGAATTTGATGTTATTCTTGGTTTGGATTGGTTGACCGTGCATGATGCGGTTGTGAATTGCAAAAGCAGGACTATTGATTTGAGGTGCGCAAGTAACGAGATAATCCGAGTTGAGTCTACGAACTTAAAGGGGTTGCCAGTTGTAATATCATCAATGTTGGCTCAGAAATATGTAAGAAAGGGGTGCGAAGCATACCTTGCGTATGTACTTGATGACAAAGAGTTAGAAAAGAAACCCGAATCTATGCCAGTGGTTCGTGAATACCCGGATGTTTTTCCTGAGGAATTACCGGGTTCACCACCTGTTCGGGAGGTAGAGTTTGGTATTGAGTTTGTACCTGGGACTACGCCGATTTCGATAGCTCCGTATCGTATGGCACCAACCGAGTTAAAAGAGTTGAAAGCTCAGTTGCAAGAATTGATGGATAGAGGTTTCGCTCGACCAAGTTTCTCACCTTGGAGTGCACCAGTATTGTTTGTGAAAAAGAAGGACAGAACCATGAGGTTGTGCATTGACTATCGTCAGCTGAATAAAGTGACGATAAAGAATAAATATCCGTTACCGCGTATTGATGATTTGTTTGATCAATTAAAGGGAGCCTCAGTGTTTTCAAAGATAGATTTGAGGTCGGGTTATTACCAGTTGTGAATTCGAGATTCGGATATACCCAAAACTACTTTCAGAACGAGATACGGCCACTACGAGTTCTTAGTGATGCCGTTTGGGCTCACTAATGCCCCCGCGGTATTTATGGATTTGATGAATCGGATCTTCAGACAGTATTTGGACCGGTTCGTGGTTGTGTTTATTGATGACATCTTGGTCTATTCAAGAGATGAGACCGAACATGCTGAGCACCTGAGATTAGTGTTGCAAATTTTACGGGATAAGCAGTTATATGCTAAGTTCAGTAAGTGTGAGTTCTGGTTAAGAGAGGTTGGCTTCTTGGGTCATGTGGTATCCGCATCGGGTATTCGAGTTGACCCGAGCAAAATTTTAGCCATACTTAACTGGAAGCCTCCGAGAAATATTACTGAGGTTCGGAGCTTTTTGGGACTTGCCGGTTACTACCGACGGTTTGTAAAAGGTTTCTCGATGATAGCCACACCCATGATGAAGCTACTTCAAAAAGATGTTAAGTTCGAATGGATGGAAAAATGTCAGAAAAGTTTTGATCAACTGAAAACTTATTTGACTGAAGCTCCAATTTTAGTACAGCTCGAATCAGGCAAAGAGTTTGTCATCTATAGTGACGCCTCCCTACTTGGGTTAGGTTGCGTATTGATGCAAGAAGGTCGAGTTGTGGCCTATGCGTCGAGACAATTAAAGCCACATGAGAAAAATTATCTGACCCATGATCTCGAATTAGCTGCCATCATATTCGCCTTGAAAATATGGCGACATTACTTATTTGGTGAGAAGTGCCATGTATTTTCGGATCACAAAAGTCTCAAATATTTGATGACTCAAAGAGACTTAAATTTGCAACAAAGACGTTGGCTTGAGTTGTTGAAAGATTATGAGCTTGTCATTGATTATCACCCGGGAAAGGCTAATGTGGTTGCGGATGCCTTAAGTTGGAAATCACTGTTTGCTTTACGAGCGATGAATGTACACTTGTCTGTTCTACCCGACAACATGTTAGTAGCTGAATTAAAGGCCAAACCATTATTGATTCATCAAATTCGTGAAGCTCAGAAAGTCGACGATGAATTGGTTGCAAAACGGGCTGAATGTGTTTCGAATATGGAATCTGAATTTCAAATTGATGATGACGATTGTTTGAGGTTCAGAAGTCGGTTGTGTGTTCCAAGAAAATCAGAACTCATTTCGATGATTCTGAACGAAGCTCATTGTAGCCGAATGTCAATTCACCCGGGGAGTATGAAAATGTACCACGACCTAAGACGTCAGTTTTGGTGGCATGGTATGAAACGAGACATTTCCGATTTTGTTTCGAAGTGCTTAGTATGTCAGCAAGTGAAGGCGGAACATCAAGTACCTACGGGTTTGCTTCAGCCGATCCTGTTACCTGAATGGAAATGGGAACGAGTCACGATGGATTTTGTATCTGGGTTGCCAATGTCGGTGAGTAAGAAAGATGCGATTTGGGTCGTTGTTGATAGACTGACTAAGTCGGCTCACTTTATCCCCGTACGTACGGATTTTTCATTGGATAAACTAGCTGAATTGTATGTTTCTCAGATTGTGAGATTACACGGGGTATCGATTTCTATTGTGTCGGATAGAGATCTGAGATTCACCTCGCGATTTTGGAAGAAATTGTAAGAAGCTTTGGGTACCAAGCTGCATTTTAGCACCGCTTTTCATCCACAAACCGATGGCCAATCTGAGCGGATAATTCAGATACTTGAGGATATGTTGAGATGTTGCATCCTCGAGTTCAGTGGTTCGTGGGAGCAGTATTTACCTTTGATTGAATTCGCTTACAATAATAGATTTCAATCAAGTATTAAGATGGCACCTTACGAGGCCTTGTACCGGCGTAAATGTCGTACACCATTGTTTTGGACCGAGCTCGGTGAAAGTAAAATTTTCAGAGTGGATTTGATTAAAGATGCTGAACAGAAAGTAAGAATAATTTGTGAAAGTCTGAAGGCAGCATCAGATCGTCAGAAGTCGTATGCGGATTTAAAACGAAGAGATATTGAGTATCAGGTGGGAGACAAAGTGTTTCTTAAGGTCTCACCTTGGAAAAAGATACTCAGATTTGGCCGTAAGGGCAAGTTGAGTCCGAGATTTATTGGGTCGTACAAAATCTCCGAACGAGTTGGTCCAGTTGCATATAGGTTGCTTTTACCCCCTGAACTCGAAAGGATCCACAACGTTTTTCATGTTTCGATGCTTCGACGTTACAGATCCGATCCTTCGCACGTAATAAACCCCTCCGAGGTCAAAATTCAAGCCGATATGAGTTATGAAGAAGAACCGATTCGTATCCTAGCTCCTGAAGTGAAAGAGTTGCGAAACAAAAGGGTTCCGTTAGTGAAAGTGTTATGGCTCAAACACGGGATCGAAGAAGCTACTTGGGAACCCGAGAACTCTATGAAAGAGCGATACCCAAACCTATTTACCGGTAAGTGTGACAGCCCAAAGTTGACCCTAGTCGGGAAGTGGTTTCGGGACCGCTAAACCGAGTCACCGAAATGTTTGAATGTGATACTTATTGTGTAGAATATGTAATTATGAATGTGTGAAAATTTCAAGCTTCGATTTGGTTGATTGCATGTGAATTTAGTCAATAGGACTTATGTGAGAAAATTCAAAAATGTGATAGGTCAATGTGTGAGGACCTATTAGTGCATGTGGACAAAGGGGGGACTTGCATGTCAAATTTCCCCCCCCTAATGAGTAGTGGCCGGCCATGACAAGGAATGATGGGCAAAACATGTCATGAAACATGTTTTGTTAATGGAAGAATAAAATAAGGAGTATGGGTAATAAAGAAATGGAAAACAAAAGAAAAAAAATGGGTGTGTAGTGTTTGTCCCCCCATTGCCGTGAGCTAAAGAAGAGAAAGGGGGAATTTTGTTCATCCTTTTCTCATCTTCATGCTTGCCAAAACTAGAAAGAAAAACAAAGAAAAATTTTCTCATCCTTTGGTTCATCCTTGGCCAAAAATTTTAAGGAGGAAAGAAGAAGAAAGGTGAAGAGATTCGGCCATGCATGTAGCTAGGCTAAGGTATGTTTGATGATGTTCCATGAGAGGCATGCATGTTTTAGTTGTTAGCTTGAGTTCTACCTAACCCATGGTCTAAATCTTGCTATGTGATGGAAATGGCACTTGACCATGGATGCATCATTCTTGGTTGATGTTTGATGTTGTGGTGATGAGGCATGAGGATGAGTTAAGATTCGGCCTAGGTGGAGGTTGTGTTAATGCCATTGCATGCAAAATATGAAGCTTGTTAATGATGCATGTGATGATGGCTTGATGATTCTTGAACCTCCTTTTTAGCATTTTTGTGTGAGCACATATGTGCATTGGTTGCTAAATGGAGAAGAATCGGCTAGCAAGATGTGTGCAAAGGCTGAATGTAACTTTGCATGTTAATGAGCAATGCATGTGTTAAATTGATGAAAAGGGGGAGGATGCTTTACTAGTGTGTATATGTGTGTATTAAGTGTTGAAATCGACCCCAAAAATGGACATGCATATTCGGCCAAGGGGAAAGAAATTAGCTAATATGTTGTGTTGATGCATGATTTTTGCATGTATGAGACTTTAATGTCTAATGTATAAATATGGGCTAAGTGCCTTGTGTTCATCTTTTGATGCCTAAATGATGAAATCAATTTATTTGTTTGATTAAGCTCAAGAGCAAAGGGGAAATAAAACCGATAAAGGGAAGGAAAAAGTGGTTGAATAGCTAGCGGAATCGTTTGACAACACCCGAGGTAAGTTCTTGAGTAAGAGAGCTTAAATTACGATGTGATTAAATCATGTTTTAAGCAAATTAAAATCATGCTCTATGAGTGGCTATTGAGCCGAATGTGCAAGGATGGTGTGTGCCTTGTGTTGAGTTTTGCTAATGAAAAAGAAATACGAATGTGCCATGAATTATTGTTAGAGGTGCATGATTAATTGAATGCTGTCCGGGCTAAGTCCCGAAGGCTTTGTGCTAAGTGAATATATCCGGACTAAGATCCGAAGGCCTTTGTGCGAGATATTAAATCCGGGTTAAGTCCCGAAGGCATTCGTGCGAGTTATTAAATCCGGGTTAAGTCCCGAAGGCATTCGTACGAGTTATTAAATCCGGGTTAAGTCCCGAAGGCATTCGTGCGAGTTGTTAAATCCGGGCTATGTCCCGAAGGCATTGTGTGAGTTACTAAAACCGGGCTATGTCCCGAAGGCATTTGAACGAGGAGCTATATCCGGTTAAATCCCGAAGGTACGTGATTTGGTAATGAATGAGCTTGCTGTAAAATTCCAGCGAATACTCGAAAAACATCCCAATATGGGGATATGTTACGTATGTGTTGAATTTAATCGAGCCCTTACAAATAAATGTTCGCTCAGTTGATAAACGAGCTATCGGCCTTCGGCTAAGTTAGTCTATTGTGTATGTGCATAAGGGTTGTTAATGTTGTGAAGCAAGTTTAATATCGATAAATTGCGTATTATGAAATATTCCGTTTAGCTAAATGTGTGATATTCTTTGTTTATGCTGGAATTCCTTGCTCAAACTTACTAAGCATAAATTGCTTACTCGTTACATTGCTCCTCTGTTTTATAGATTTTTGGTTCTCCAGCTATCGGACTCGGGATCTTGAAGTCGAAGTCGCCCACACTATCAAAGGCTCTTTTGGGTACTATTTTGGTTGAATCTTGATATGGCATGTATAGGACTACCCATTGTTGTTTTTCGAGTACTTTATGAAATGTATAAGTGTACAGCCATGCGAAAATGGCTTGTAGAAGTGGAGTATGGCATTAGACCATTCGTGTTTATGAATGTATAGATGGTTTCATGATGTAACTATAGTTGGAATGGAAGTGTTGAGCAAATGATCAGCCACTGGAATGGCTAAGTATGATCATATGTGGGCTTATGTATGACAAAGCCCTAGTTGGTCCATGAAACCCCAAATTAGGTAAGGTTTACTTTGAAACCAGAAGCTGATAGCAGCAGTGGTGTGGATTGGAAAAATCACAAGAATTCGTAGGAGTGGAATTAAATAGTGAATAAATTATTTAATCGAACCTTGATGAATCTACTTTCATATGGAAGTAACGAAACAATCATAGGAACAGTACAGTAAGAGATATTCGGATTCTTGTGGAACAGGGCTAGAACAGTTTCTGGATTCCCTGCTCCGACTTTGGAAATTCACTATAAATTTACCAGAGATAATTAGGGGTCATACCATATATGTATGGATTCCTCTCTGAGTCTAGTTTCCATAGAAACAAACGGCATCAGTATTGAAGCTATGTGCAGAGAGATATCCAAGTCGTAATGGGAAAAGGTCAGTGTAGTCGACTCCTGTAACATGGGAGACTTTGACTAATAAACTGTACTAATTGACCAGACCAAAAATTCTAGAAAAAAATACATAGGTGGGGACATGAGTCTAGTTTCAGGGAAAAATCACAAAACTTATTTTCGAGTTGTGAAACTCAAGATATGATTTTTGAAGCGACTAGTACTCAGACTGGGCAGTGTCTGGAAAAATTTTTCAAAGTTTGTTAACATCTCGTGTCCGACTCCGGTGTCGGTCTCGGGTTCGGGGTGTTACACGGTAAGATTTTCGGGGACGAAAATTTCTTAAGTAGGGGAGAGTTGTGATAGCCCTATAGTGACCCTAGTCGGAAAGCGGTTTCGGGACCGCTAAACCGAGTCACCAAATTATTTGAATATGATATTTATGGTCTAAAATATGTGAATATGAATGTGCGAAAATTTTAAGCTTCGATTTAGTTAATTGCAAGTAAATGTAGTACATAAGACTTGTGTGACACTTTTGAAATGTGATAGGCTAATCTACAAGGATCTAATAGTGCATGTAATCAAAAGGGAGGACTTGCATGTCAATTTTTCCCCCCTAATTAGTAGTGGCCGGCCATGAGCATGGGTGGACAAAATGTTATGGCTAAAAACATGTCATAAACATGTTGGGTTAATGCATTATGTAAGGAATAATAAAATAAAGAGCATGGGCAATAAAGTATTAGTGTTAGTATGATGATGAAAAAAAATTTGTCTCATCCATGTTTCCCCCCCCCCCATTTTGCCGAAACTAGAAGAAAAAAAAAGGCTTCATTCTTTGGTTGTTCTTGGCCGAATAGAAGAAAAAGAAGGGGGAAGAGGTTGAGAAAATCGGCTATGGTGGTTTGCTAGACTAAGGTATGTTTGATGTTGTCCATGAGATTCATGCATGTTTTTAGTTGTTAGTTTGAGTTCTAACTAGCCCATGGTTCAAATCTTTACTATGTCATGGAGATGATATTTGGCTAAGGTGGATTTGTGTTGATGTCATTTGCATGCTAAAAGTGAAGCTTTGTAATGATGCATGTGATGGTAGATTGATGACTCTTGAAGCTTGTTTTTAGCATTTTTGAGTGAGACATTAAGTTCTTTGTTTAACCATGACCAAAATTGAAATGGTATGGTGTTGTGATGCAGTCGGCCATGGTAGGAAGTAGAAGGGAAATATGGTTGTTGTTAGATGAAGTAGAGTCTAACAAATGAACACATATGTGCATTAGTTGCTAGATGGAGAAGAATCGGCTAGCAAGTTGTGTGCCAAGGCCGAATATAATTTTTTATATTAATGAGTAATGCATGTGTTGAATTGATGGAAAGGGAGAGGATGCTTTAATAGTGTATATATGTGTATTAGCCAAGTTTTGAACTTGAAACAAAATGGTGTTTAGTCAATACAAGTGACCATACTTGTAGAATGTATTAAGTGTTGCAATCGGCCTTAGCATAGATGTGTATGTTCGGCCACATGAATGAGTACATAAGTTGATGTGTATGTTCAGCCATAGGTAAGCATATTGATGGCTTTATCTTGACTTAGAAAATTCGGCTAAGGGGAATATTAGCTAATATGTTGAATTCGATTCGTGATTTCGTACATATGGGACTTTAATGTCTAATGTATATATGGGCTAAGTACCTTGAGCTTCTCTTTTGATGTTCGAATGAATTGTATTAAATTGCTTAAGGTGATTAAAAATGCGTATGACCATTGTGTATTTGAGCTAGAAGGTGGCTATATGACCTATTAAATTTCTTGTCATATTCGACCATAAGCTAGCATAATGAGACTTTAATAAGTTAAACTTGTGTGAACTAGCTCAAGAGCCTAGAGGAACAAAGTTGGATAAAGGGAAGGAAAAAGTGATTGAATAGCCGTTGAAGCCGTTTGACAACATCCGAGGTAAGTTTTCGAGTAATGGAGCTTAGATTATGATTCGATTAGATTATGTCTTAAGTAAATCAAAATCATGCTCTTTGTATGTGACTATTGAGCCGAAATTTGTAAGTGTGATAAGTGTTTTGTGTTTGAGCTTTAGTAATGAAAATGAAATATGGATGTGTCATGATTTATTGATATATGAGCATGGTTATTCGAATGATATCCGGGCTAAGTCCCGAAGGATTTTGTGCTATCTGACTATAACCGGACTAAGATCCGAAGGCATTCGTGCGAGTTGCTATATCCGGGCTAAGACCCGAAGGCATTTGTGCTAGCGATTATATCCGGGCTAAGTCCCAAAGGCATTTATGCTAGTGACCACATCCAGGCTAAGACCCGAAGGCCTTGTGCAAGTAGTTATATCCAGCTAAATCCCGAAGATTTCTTGAGTTTGGGAATGAGCGATCTTGCTGTAAAAATTTCAGTTAATACGCTTGTAAAATCCCAACAATGAGGTATGTTTCGTATGTGCATTGGAATAGTTGATTCCCTTCGAATAATATTCGCTCAGTCGAGTAATGAGCTCCCGGTATTTGGCTAAGATGATCCCCTTATGTATGAATATAGGGGTTGGAATGTGAAGTAAGAATGATTTGAGAATATGTATATATGGAATTATCCGTTTAGTTATATGAATGCTATACTTCAGTTGTGCTTAGATTCTTTGCTCAAAACTTACTAAGCATTTAATGCTTACTCCGTTTATTTAATTCTCTGTTTTATAGATTTTGATTCTTCAGCTATCGGACTCGGGATTTTTGAAGTCGAAGTCGCCCACCCTATCAAAGCTCCTTTTGGTATACTTTTGGTTGAACTTTGAAATGGCATGTATAGGACTACCCTTTGTTGTTGGTCATGTACCATTCGGTTTTGTGTAAATTTGGATAGCCATGCGAAAATGGCTTAAATATACTTTGATCATAGCATTATAATCGTTTTGTATGTTGTTCGTCGAGAGGTATGGAATTTTTTGGTAACGGTTAGCCATGGGAATGGTTATTCATGATCACTTTTGGTATATGTATGACAAACTCTAGTTGATCCATGGAGGATCATGAAATAGGTAAAGTTTACCTTAAAAATAGATGCTGGCAGCAGCAGTGATGTGGATGTGAAAAATCACTAAAAATAGTAGAAATGGATTTAAATAGTGAATAAATTATGTAATCGAACCTTGATGAATCTATTTTCATAGGAAAGTAACGAAACGTTCATATGAAAAGTATATTATGAGATGTTAAAGTTTTTGTGAGACAGGGCCAGAACGGTTTCTGGATCACCTGATCTGACTTTGGAAATTCATTATAAATTAACCAGAGACATTTAGAAGTTATTCCATATATGTATAGATTCTTTTTTGAGTCTAGTTTCTATAGAAACAAATGGTATCAGTATTGAGGCCCTGTACAGGGAGATATCCAAGTCGTAATGCATGAAGGTCAGTGTAGTCGAACCCTGTAACAGGGGAGACTTTAACTAATAAAATGTACTAATTGGCCTGACCAAAAATTCTAGAAAAAAATTTGTAGATGGACATATGAGTCTTTTTTCATGGAAAAATTAGGAAACTGCTTTTCGAGTTTTTGAACTCAAGATATGATTTTTAAGGTGACAGTGACGCAGTTAGCCAACTGCCTGGAATTTTTTTAAAGTGGACTGTGTAAGTAAATTAATTAAGTCGGTTAGCACCTCGTGTTCGACTCCGACAACGGTCTCATGTACGGGGTGTTACACTTAAGGAATGTATAAAATGTGCCGTTTGACTTCTGAGAGATACGGCGTACCATTGGTGGAAGACTTTGACATCTGTGGTTCTGAGTGAATGAGTTACTTGGGATTTCTTTCAAGCTAAATTTTGGAAGAAATATATCAGTCAAAGATTCATCGATCAGAAACGTAAAGAGTTTCTTGAGCTTAAACAAGGCCATATGTCTGTCACAGAATACGAATGGGAATTCGTAAGATTAAGTCAATATGCTCGTGAATATGTATCAATGGAAGCAATAATGTGCAAAAGATTCAAGAATGGCTTAAACGAAGATATTCGTCCGTTAGTCGGGATTCTGGAAATTAAAGAATTTGTTGTGCTCTTTGAACGAGCATGTAAAGCTGAATATCTCGGGAAAGATAAAAGAAAAGTTAATTATGAAGCTAGAGAAGTGCGAAAGAGATCATCGGGCAAGTCATTTCAATCTGCGTCAAAGAAATTTCGAGATGTTAGTAGCCGTTCAAAGGCCAATGTGGGACATTCGAATAGAGATCGTACAAGATTGCATTCGAGCTTCAAAGCTCCAGCTACATCTATTGCCAGTGTTGGAAATGCTAAATCTGATCACCTTGAGTGCAAGCATTGTGGTAAAAGACATCTCGGTAATTTTAGACTATATGATCGGGCTTGTTTTGATGTGGATCGTTAGATCATTTTATCCCCGATTGCCCTAAATCTGTCAAGCAAGAAAGTGTAAAAAATTTGAGACAGAGTGGCAATGCTTCTTGTGGTAGACCTCCCAGAAATACGGTAAATATAAGTGGCAGTCAGAGAGGGACAAAGACACAACTGTTAGATCTTAGGCTCATGCACCTTCTAGAGCCTATACTATTCGAGTTCATGAGGAAGCTTCGTCGCCAGATATGATTACTGGTACATTTCCTCTTTATGATACTTCTATGATTGCTTTGATAGATCCTGGATCAGCACATTCGTATATATGAATGAACTTAGTTAACAGTAAGACTTTGCCTGTGAGTCTACTGAATTTGTAATTAGAGTTTCGAGCCCCCTAGGCAAATGTGTTTTGGTTGATAAAGTCTGCAAGAATTGTCTGTTATTGTTTCGAGACATTTGTTTTCCAGCTAATCTGATGTTGTTACCTTTCGATGAATTTGATGTAATTCTGGGTATGGATTAGTTAACTTTGCATGATGCTGTTGTGAACTGAAAACGAAAAACTATTGATTTGATATGCAAAAATGATGAAATAGTCAGAATTGAATCTAGTGATTTGAATGGATTATCTGCTGTAATA